>NC_044032.1:523792474-524104171 GCF_901765095.1 Microcaecilia unicolor
CATGGTCATGAATATCTTTCCTTTGGTATTGGTTTAAAAAAGGGAAAAGAACAGTTAGGTGTTTTGCTAATTGATCAGTCTTCTGGATATACTTGAGAAACGATATTAGCAGTGGAGGATTTCATCGTGCAACATTGTTCTCATTATAAAACAGTTTGATTCTTGGTGATTTGAATCTCCATTTTGCTATAGATTATTATGCTGTAGCATTATCTTATTTATTGGAGTTAGGATTATGGTTACCCCCTAATTCTATAAAAATCGCTAAAAATTGTACGTGCAATTTAATTGAATAACAAGCAAATTATCGCAGATAATTGGCTTTTTAACAAGCAGTTATTGACACTAGTTAGATTTAATTGAAATGTATGCATGTAAATTTAGGTGTGGTATCTGTGCATAAATGTTACGCATGAATCAAAAAAAAGGGGTGTGGAAATGGGAGGGTCATGGGTGGATCGGGGCATTCCTATAAGTTGCGCATGTAGTTGGAAAATAAAGGCATTTGCACCACGTTTTAGTTGGTGCAAATGGCCTCGCCTAAAGTTAGGTGCGATTTCTGTGCATAAGCACTATTATATAAACCATGCTTAACTTTAAGCGCGTTTTGTAGTATAATGCTTTTTTGGCGCCATATATAGAATTTCTTCTTTGTGAACACTTCTCCCACACATATACAGTGGAACCCCCAATATAACATTATGGTTGAGATCCATAAATATCATTGTTAAATGCGGGGATCATGTTATAGCAGGGCCAGTAGAGCATGTGCATAATTGAACCAAAAATTGATCTATTTCAAAAGTAACTGTGTGTAAATTAAAGGGGGAGCTAAGACATGATCACGTTATATGGGGATTTGTGTAATTGCAGAGTATGTTATATCGGGGTTCCACTCTATATGGTTATGCTTTAGATGTTCTTTGTATTTTCTTGAATGAGGTAGGAAATGGATTAGTAAAGTACTTGGAAATTAGTAAATTGGTTTGGACAGATCATTTTGCCATTGGTTTTAGCTTATCTTTTGACTTTAAAAACTAGGGGCCCTGTTTACTAAGTTGCGCTAAGGGCACGCTAGCATTTCAGTGCGTACTAATGATTAGCATGAGCTAAACACTAAGTCGCCCATAGGAACATATGGGTGCTACTACTACTACTACTACTATTTAGCATTTCTATAGCACTACAAGGCGTACGCAGCGCTGCACAAACATAGAAGAAAGACAGTCCCTGCTCAAAGAGCTTACAGTCTAATAGACAAAAAATAAAGTAAGCAAATCAAATCAATTAATGTGTACAGAAAGGAGGAGAGGAGGGTAGGTGGAGGTGAGTGGTTACAAGTGGTTACGAGTCAAAAGCAATGTCAGTCTAGATTTAAAGGTGGCCAAGGATGGGGCAAGACATAGGGGCTCAGGAAGTTTATTCCAGGCGTAAGGTGCAGCGAGACAGAAGGCGCGAAGTCTGGAGTTGGCAGTAGTGGAGAAGGGAACAGATAAGAAGGATTTATCCATGGAGCGGAGTGCACGGGAAGGGGTGTAGGGAAGGACGAGTGTGGAGAGATACTGGGGAGCAGCAGAGTGAGTACATTTATAGGTTAGTAGAAGAAGTTTGAACAGGATGCAAAAACGGATAGGGAGCCAGTGAAGTGACTTGAGGAGAGGGGTAGTATGAGTAAAGCGACCCTGGCGGAAGACGAGACGGACAGCAGAGTTTTGAACCGATTGGAGAGGGGAGAGGTGACTAAGTGGGAGGCCAGCAAGAAGCAGATTGCAGTAGTCTAAACGAGAGGTGACAAGGGTGTGGACGAGGGTTTTGGTAGAGTGCTCAGAAAGAAAGGGGCGAATTTTACAGATGTTGTAAAGAAAGAAATGACAGGTCTTGGCGATCTGCTGGATATGAGCAGAGAAGGAGAGAGAAGAGTCAAAGATGACCCCAAGGTTTCGAGCTGAGGAGACAGGGAGAATGAGAGAGCCATCAACAGAAATAGAAAATGGGGGGAGTGGGGAGGTGGGAGGTGGATGACTCCTAGTGTTTAGCGCGTGCTAAAAATGCTAGCGCACTTTAGTAAACAGGGCCCTAAGTAAGCTACTGAGAGCATATTGAGAAAAAGTATGATTACTAATGAAGCTTTTAGCTCCAGATTACTTGAATTTTTCCAACAATATGAGACTGCTAATGTTGAATTTATGATTAGAGATTGAAATGATCAGCTTTCATGTGTCAAATCAGATTGTTCCAGTAAGGATTACTCCTTGGTATACAGAAAATCTTAAGTTTTTAAAACCAGAATATAAGAAATTAGAGAGAATCTGGCTTCAAATGCTTCATAGGATAAATTGAATTAGAAGAAGGCTATTTCTGTTTACAAATGGGAAATTAAATGTCAAAAAACATTGATAGGATACAATTAGGATGAAATAAATCATCAATATTGTATAGGGAAATGTTCTATTTTGTGCTTATAAACCCACGACAAAGTATAGGAGCCCATTGACGGGTGACCTTGCAGAAGTCTTTAAAAATAAAATTATTGTCTTAAAGGGTTGTTTACTTGTCAAGTGGATTACAGTACTATAACTGAAGAAACTGACATCCATTAAAATTTGAGGGAGATTGCTGGGCTGAATTTTCTTCTATTTCTTCTGCTACTGCTAGTAGGTTAGTACAAAAATTTAGGAAAGTTTTCAATGATCTAGATCCCTGTCATTCACGTTTTTTTTTAAAGATATCTTTCTTTAGAGCAGTGGTTCACATCCTTTATTTACTCAAGACCTACCTGTCAGATGGTACTCTCATACATGACATACACTGCATACATGACCCTCAAAGACCTTTGGTGTGATATAGTATGGCAGTTCTTAATTAAATATAAACATGTTCTGCATCCACAAAAACTGTATCTCCCTCCAACAACAGGTGTGGATCAGAACTAGCACATTTCTACGTGGAAGTTATGTACAAAAAAATGTGGATTTTCATGTCATCTGAGTAATAGCCACTAAATAAATAATAACGGGGAATGGGAACAAAATTAATCGCTAGAATAAGTCACTGGGTGTCTCCCAATAGTATAGAAAAGCCAGCAGCTGTACACACTATGTAATTTATAGAAGGAAAAATGGCCTCAAAGAGCTCATGGATATCACTTATCTCTAAAGCTAAACCGGATCAAATAGATCCTCTCTTCATCATAGGCATGTAAAAAACCTTCAAAAATAGAGTCCAGACCAAAGACCTTTGCATGTGGTTACTCATCAGTTATTCATGCAAAATACATAAATTCAATCCAAAACTGTAGTTTAAGCTGTGAGCTAAATGGTACATCGAATGTGCTGCAGTAACAAAAAAGCACTTATCTGTGTGGCTTCTGCCAACAGGCTAGTCTTATGCCTGTGTACGCTGCATATATCCTTGTGCAATGAGTGCGCTGTCTACTGCTGCGGCTTAGGGCATGATTAGTTCAACTGCCGCAGCAGTAGACAGCGCACTCATTGCACAAGGATATATGCAGCGCACACAGGCATAAGACTAGCTTGTTGGCAGAATCCACATAGATAAGTGCTTTTTTGTTACTGCAGCACATTTGATGTACCATTTAGCTCGCAGCTGAAACTACAGTTTTGGATTGAATTTATGTATTTTGCATTAATAATTGATGAATAACCACATGCAAAGGTCTGTGGTCTGGACTCTATTTTTGAAGGTTTTTTACGTGCCTATGATGAAGAGAGGATCTATTTGATCCGGTTTAGCTCTAGAGATAAGTGATATCCATGAGCTCTTTGAGGCCGTTTTTCCTTCTATAAATTACATAGTGTGTACATCTGAGTAATAGCAACATACTCCACTACCAGGCACATTAAGAAAAAAAATACAAAACCTAAACATTCATAACTCAAACTACATGTAGCAAATCTACCTTCTAACAGAAGCACTAATTTCTATTATTCAAGCAGCATGAACCCTATCCAAGAATAGGCAGCATTACAAATACAATACACCTACTATTGGTAAAACTGAACAAGTGTGACTACTACAGAGTTCTACCCAGAAATTGTATTCGAACAGACTACCACACCTCTGTTGCATGCAAAACACAGAGAAACCATCACCAAATACAGATTAAGGAATCACAAATCAGAAACAGGAACATGAAAATAAAAATTGAACCGGGAACCCCAATAAGTCAAACTTGGCTTGTACCACACCATTGGAGAAATAAAAACAGAAATGCATTTCCTCTTGTACTGAACAAAATACAAAGATAGCTTTGGGAAATGCACATCATAGACAACATAATCCACTTAATAAATTCAAAATAAAGCACTTTATTTTCTACCTTTGTTGTCTGTGCATTATATTTTTCCAAGAATGTTGATCCAGTTTCTCTCTTCTGCTTTTCTGTCTTCTGCTCTCTTTCCATTGGATGCATTCTATTTGTTCTTTCCTCACTTTCCCTCTTATCTCCTTCCATTCCTTCATAACATCTGACATACATCCTTCCTTTCTTTCTATCTTTCTCTTCTGTTTGCCCACTCAAATTTTACCCTTTCACTTTTCAGGTTTCCATCTCTATTTCACTTATCTACCAAATTTCCATCTCCTCCTACTCCCTGGCTCTTCCATTTCTCCTGTCTCATTCTTCTTCAACCTCTTATTCCCTCTTCTTCACCCACTCCCCATTACAATACTTCTACTCTCTGTACTCACTGTTCACCTTTCATTCATCTCCTTAACAATCCCCATGACCTCTTCTTCATGGATCCACCGTGCCCAATATTTCCCCTCCCTACAGTCTAGTAGACCAGCATTTCTCTTTCCACTCCCACTTTGTAGCCCATCACCTCCCTGTTCCCACTCTCTCTACTAACACCTGAAGCAGCTTCCTCTCCATTCCTTTTCCTCTTATGGTCCAGCATTTCTCTGTCCCCTTCCCCCTCCATGACTCAGCTTTTTCCTGTCTGTTCTTGCTTCCCCACCACCCATATGGTCTAGAATTTTGTTATCTACTCTACCTTTCCCTTCATCCCTGTGCCACAGCAGCTATCTGTCCCGTCTTTTTTTCCCCCTTATGGTTCAGCATATCCTTTCCCCCATAATCCAGCAACTCCCTGTCTGCTCTCCCTGTCTCCTCTTCCTCCATCTCCTGCACCAGGCTGGATTTGTGCTGCCTGTCTTCCTTCCCAGCTGCTACTCTATTTTTGCTGGTTCCACGACACAGATAGAGAACTGCTTTAGAGAATTGTGTGGCTGCAATTTTTTATGAATTTGAGTCTTCGACAAGGAATTTTTACAGTATCTTCAGGTCCCATTACTTTAACTATTAGGTAAAAGACAAGAAGAAAATGATTAAAGAATGTTCAAATTATTATCCAGTAGCATGTATATAATTTTTGGCTAAAATACTTGAAGCAGAAGTAGCTGAGCAGCTTACTAAGTATTTATGAGACTTCAAGATATTAGATGATATGTAGTCAGGTTTTAGGAATTTTAGCACAGAAATTTCTTTGCTTGCATGAATTAGATAAAGGAGGTGGGGCCCTATTTTTACAGTTGGATTTAAGTTCAGCATTTGATTTGGTGTCCTATGGCACTTTGTTATTTCAGCTTCATTCTATAGGAACAACAGGTAATGTATTTTTATGGTTCTCATCTTTTTAAACAAAATAGACGCTGTAGAGCTCAACAAAATGAAGAGACCTCTGATTATTGGTCCCAGGATTGTGGAATCCCCCAAGAATTTCCATAGGACCAATAATTGAGGGGAAAAATACCCTTAATGACCACTATTTGTAGTTTGGGAATATTGATTGATCTTTAACTTTAGAACCCCAGATTAATCAGATAATAAAATCATGCTTTTGTAGATTGAAATTATTGAGTAAAACTCATGATTATTTTTCTCTAAATGATCTGCAATGATTTCTTCCAAATTTGATTATTATAACAGCCTATTTTTGGGCTGTTAGCTTGCCAAAGAAATTAATGGATAGGATTCAACTACTACAAAATACAGCTAGTAGAATTAATTATATAAAAGCACATATGATAGGGCAACACCTCTACTTTTTTCTTTACATTGGTCGCCTATTAAGGCACACATTGAATTTAAAATATTATGTTTAGTTTTTAAGATTATATATGGATTGTGTCCTTATCGTTCTGGTTCATATCTCTCTGATCTCAGATACGCTGTTCACAACAAGCCTATATAAACTTATTACAGTATTGTCACCATCTACGTTAAGAAAGTTAGATTCTTCTTAAACAACAACAAAAAAAAACAACTGTTTTTAGCTGTTACACCTAGTATGTGGAATTCTTTACCACTTGATCTGCTTACTGAAACTAATTATCAAACTAAGATAATTAAAAGCCTCGTCTTCAGCAAGAAGTTGCTGTAGATGAAGCTTTTTAAAAATATATTTTGCTTGACTTTGGACATTTTTTTAAATAAAATTTATCTTATGTGATTATTTCTTGTTTGTTTTTTTTGTTTGTTTTGCTGTGTTATGAATGCTAACATTTACATTGTTGTAAACTGCCTTGAGCTACTTTTTGGTAGAAGCGATATAGAAATTCTCATGTTGCTATCAACATGCTGCCCTACAATCATCTCCATTTTTGCTAAATTTAGGGCTAATTTATTAACAGTCATCCATGACTCCAACTTTCACCATCCTGTACAAAAATCATCAACAAGAAAAAACAATCGGATATCATCATCAAAAATCCTATACTCAATTCCAGTTCTTGCAATACTTTACAAAATGGTCTGAGATACTAATTAAACAGCGATTCAGATAATGCTGTCATCTATGGCAAGCCCATGCTCATAGGATTAATACAGCATTATTAACCATTTGCATTGACATCCCTACACCTTATCCACATTGCTCTTCCAGTTAAATATACCGTAAACTATGAATGCATAATCCTTCAAAACCCCAAGATATGCAATCTGTGTAGTAAGATCATATAATCTACAGTATCAAAGGAGATGTCCAGTGCTACAAAGCAAAATCTTACATTCCTATCTATACCCTTCCTAATCATATCCACAGTCAAAAATAAGAGTTTCTGTACTGTGTGCTTTCCCAATTCCATATTGATTAGGGTTCAATAATTTACCTATTTAAACTCCATTTGATTAAGCACCACTTTTTCAATCATTTTTGTCACACCTGGTAAAACTGATACTGGCTTATAATTCAGAATCATAGAAGAATCAAGAGTATCTTCAACAACAGTGTGACTGTTGAAGCCCCTAAAATATTTCCTTCCTTAAGTGACAGATCTACAAAAGTTTGGTGCAATTAATTCTAGCTGCCTTGAAGTGATTTAGTCAGGGTCAAGTTTCTTAGAATGTCAGACTTGCCCACCTTCCCAAAACACTCCCCACTTCCCCAAAACACTCCCCACTTCATAGTCAAATCAACCCCATCCTCAACCTGGTCAATTTGTAGCCTCACATCCAGCTGCTGTACAGCATAGTTAACTTTTGAATTAAAAAAGAAAAAAACTCAGCGGTTAGCGTCACATTAGCATACATGATGTTCTTTCTTCCATTAAAGAAAGAAACAGTATCAAACAATTCTTTAGGCCGATTCATAGTAACAAATATTTTAGTTCTAAAATAATTATTCTTGGTTTCCTTGCAAACTGCTATATATTCAGTTAATCAAATTTTATAGGAATCATAATCATTGGGACCCCCTTGACTTCCACCGAATTCTTTCCATACCTCTGTGTTCAGAATACAACAATATAATGGCCTCATACTTCCAAGGGCTAAAGTCACATACATTTCAGGAAGTCTTATTTGCTGTTTGTTTCCTTCATTCCCAACAGACTTGGCATTTCAGTGGTTAAATGGTCCTTTACCAATTGAGTAACATCCTGTATTCAATTTTGTTGGGAGCAGTTGGGTACTTCTCTAGCCAGTAAACTTAATCCTCATCAGATCAAATGCCAGTGCACCTGATGTAGGTCTCTTGAAGTCTGCTTCACTGTACAGTATACATAAAGCAGCTGTGTGGTTCTCTTATATATTCACATCTCTCTAATTCTTGGACCAGGTTCAATCAAAGAAAGTAATTTTGGTCAAGCTGTACTGATTGCAACTTCAGCAACTCTTGCATTGTTATCAATAAACTAGCCACTGCTGGAAAGCTGGTAAATTGCCTAACATCACTGAGTGGCTCTGGACTTGGGGATCATCCCATTGTGTATCTGATTCAATCCTGCTTATTAATGGAAAAAGCATGTACACATCTGTAACAATGTTTTCCGTGAACAGCAGGATTGATCAAGAACACACAATTCCTCCCACCTTCCCAAAAGTTGCCTATTTTCTTGAGCTATGGAACCAAGAGACTACTGCACATGGATAGAACCAAGCATGCTCAAAATTCTATTTAGTTTTGAACTCTCAGAGGGCTGTTCTTTGCTGGTACTGTGCAATAATGCCACCTATTTGTGTGCCTTCTCAATTCTGCTGACTAAGGAATATAACTCTTACAGGTGGGCAGCATATCTGTATAATTTCAGAATCTTTGTCCTTTAGTTGTAAAAACTTTTGCAATGTATGAGATGCTGTAATGTTAAAAATGTGTAATGAGTATGATAATCTTTATTTTCCAGTATGTATTGCATCAGGGACAAAAGTGGCACTATTTAATAGACTGCGATCTCAAACTGTTAGCACACGATACTTGCACGTAGAAGGAGGTAACTTCCATGCAAGTTCACAGCAGTGGGGAGCATTTTACATTCATCTCTGTAAGTATTTGTGTAAACATACCATTTTTGGAACAGGTTAAGGGACTGGGTTCCATTGAGCTGATAAAGAGTTTAATGTCAGCAGTGAAAAAGAAGAGAAGAGCAACATATGAGGTCCACTGAACCTAATTTTAAATAATCCGTGTGCAGCGCAAATGATCCTTATTAAGGAGATTTTCAGGAGTATCCAAGGCATAAATACTCACCATCTAAAGTGTTGTGACAAGAAATCTGTTTTATACCCCATAGCACTATTACTGTCTAAACTTCTACAGTGATGTAAAAAAGTACTCCCCTTCAGTTTCCCCATATTGTTACATGTGTCATACTGAATAGTTTCTGATCTTTAAAAAAAATATTATGCTATATTAGATGAAGGGAACATGAGTAAATATATAATACAGTTTTTAAATTATTACTTCATTTATTTAAGGAATAAAGTTATCTAACACCCCATATCACCCATGTGAAAAAGTAACTGCCCCTTAAACTTAATAACTGGTTATACCACTTTTAGCAGCAACATTGCAACCACATACGTCCTATAATTTGATAATCAATCTTTCAGTTCACTGTTAAGGAATCTTAACCACTCTTCTTTGCAAACTACTTTAATTCAGACACATTCATAGTTTTTATGCTTGAACTGCGCATTTCAATCCTGCTATGGCATCTCTGTTGGGTTTTGGTCAAGACTTTGACCAGGCCAATCCAGAACTTTCATTTTGTTTCTCCTCAGCCATTCAAATGTAGATTTGTTTTTGTGTTTTAGATCATTGTCTTGCTGTATAACCAGTTATGCTTCCGCTCTAGTTCATGGACAGAAGACTGGACATTCTCCTTAAGAAGTTTATGGTACTGTGCAGAATTCATGGTTCTTTCAACAATGGCAAATTTTCCAGATTCTGAGGCAGCAAAGCATCCCCACACCATCACACTACCACCGCCATGTTTGATTGATTGTTTATATGATGTTCATACTGTGAAATGTTATATTTGCTTTATGTCAGATATAATGGGACTTGTGTTATCCACAGAGTTCCACTTTTGACTTGTCTGTTCATAGAACATTATACCAAAGATTTGGGGATCATCCAGGAGTGTTTTTGCAAATTTGAGATGAATATTAATTAGTATTACTCTCAAATAACAGTTGTTTTCGCCTTGGTGCCCTCCTATGAATCCCAATCTTTCTTATTGAAGAGTCATGAGCACTGACCTTAGCTGAGGCTAGAGAGGCCTGCAGATCTTTGTATATTCTACTGGGAAGTTTTATAACTTCCTGTAAGACTTGTCGCTGTGCTTTTGGAGCAATTTTGGTCAGCTAGCCACTCCAGGGAGAATCCACCACTGTTCCAAGTCTTTTCCATTTGGAGATAATGGCTCTCATTGTGGTTCGATGGAGTCCCAGAGCTTTACAAATGGTCTTAACACACTTAAGCAATTTTTTTTTCTCATCCTTTCATTTTCTTTTCTCCCTCCTTTGTAGCATAGAATTCTTGTAGAAACTTTGTGTTGATTATCACTCTCATGGAAAGGTTCAAGATAAAGTAATGTTTAGATTTAACAGGACTGGCTGTAATTAAGCCAGGGTGTATTCAATCAACTGAATTCAATTATCAATGAAATTTGGTCAATTGGTTACTTTTTTACACAGGTGATATACGTGTTATCAAGTGTTGGATAACTTTGTTCTCCGAGGACAAGCAGGCTGTAGTATTCTCAAAGCTGGGTCGGCGATCCACGCTGGCCCGGGAACCAGCATTTAGCATAGCAAAAACGTTTGCTAGAGCCTTCCAGCACGCTGCACATCAAACTATGCATGCGCCGAGTGCCGTCCTGCCCGCCGCGCAGCCACACTCAGTTACTTTTTTCCACGTTAGGGGCGGGAGCTAATTTTCTGGCTCTGCTTCGTCGCCCAGGAGAGTCTCAGTGCCTTATTTCGCAGCTTTTTTGCCTTTATTTCTTTCTTTGTTTTTTATTTTAGTGTTGTTTAAAAAAAAAAAAGAAGAAGAAACAACTTTAGTTTCTTTGGACCTGCATACAAGTTTCCTTTTATTTTAGTCGTGGCCGTCCTTATGCCTGCTTGACCGGTATTTTTTCCCTTTTTTGTACACTTTTTTCGGCACCATTGCGTTTTTTTGATTTGGCTAGGGCAGTCTTCCCTTCCATGCTATCGAAGACTCCCAGTGGCTTCAAACATTGTTCTCGGTGCAACCAGACCATCTCAGGCACTGATACCCAGTCGTGGCGTATCCAGTGCCTTGGGCCCGACCATAGCCCAGAGCTCGTTGTGCCCTTTGTCTTCGTATGAAGAAAAGGACTAAACTGGCTTGAAAAGCCCAGAGACGAAAACATTTTGGGACTCGGTCCGGGTCGTTGGCATCGAAGGAGGCATCGATGTCAGGAATGGAGGTAGGCATGGCTGCTGAGAGACCTTGACACACTGGGAGCAGCGAAGCATCGAGTGGGTCTCCACCTGCCTCGAGGCCTCCTGCAGTGCAGGCCCCCCTGGGACCGCCCGTCGGACTCGACCCCGAGGAATTGGGATTGAACGTCATCCTCGGCACTGAGGAGCCTCGGTGAGGTGCATCTAGCGAAGGCTAAGAAGCACCGACACCATTCTCCGTCAACCCATGGTGCCGGGAGCTCCAGGGCACCGAGGTCATCAGCACCCGAGAAGCGTCGACGCCGGGAGGACCGCTCCCCCTCCATACAAGAGGTGCTGACACGTTGGTCTCCCAATAGCCCGGTTCCTGCTCCCAAGCCCCAGGAAACTCTGCCACCAACTGATCCACCGGCCCCGCAACGTCGTCCGATGGTGGCTCTTGACGAGCACATTCGGGCCTTGATTCCAGAGCTTCTGGAAGGACTGCTGCACCAATCTGCATCGGCGTTGGGTGCTGCTTGCGCCTACCTTGCCATCTGCTGCAGCTGTGTCTGGCTCTCCACCCGCGGTGAGGTCTCCAAGTTCGGCGTTGGTATCTGCTGCCACCCAGGTCAACTCTCCATTGGCGTTGATGGAGGAAACTTTGCCGCAGTCTGTGCAGGGGTCCGGATCTTTGGCGTCGAGGCAGGTCCGATCTTGGAAGTCACTGAGGGAAGTGCTTTCTGACACCGAGGAAGAACGCTCATGGGAGTCAGAGGATGTTCCCAGGTACTTCTCGGATGAGTCCTTTGGGATTCCCTCTGAACCTTCCCCTCCACCTGAAAGGTGACTGTCTCCTCCTGAGAGCCTCTCCTCCTCATCTTTTGTATGGGAATGGCCCAGTCCATTTCATTCCCCATAGACGTGGAGGATGAGCCCAGGGCTGAGATTCTCGAGGTCCTGGACTACACCTCTCCACCTAAAGAGGCAGTGACAGCTCCTTTGCATAAGGTACTCAAGGAAGTCCTTATGCAGAATTGGGCGCCCCTCTGTCTGGCCCTGTGATCCCTAAGAAGACAGATTCTCAGTATCGGATCTATGGTGAACCTGGGTTGATGAGATCTCAGTTACCCCACAACTCCATGGTGGTGGACTCTGCCCTCAAAAGAGCCAAGAGTTCTAGAGAATATGCTTTGGCGCCCCCAGGCAGAGAAGCTAGGACCATGGACTCTTTTGAGAGGAAAATGTATCAGGCTGCTATGCTCGCTGCCCGCATCCAGTCATACCAGTTCTTCAGAAGCATCCACTTGCAGAACTCTTGTCTGGCAGCTGTCTAGTTTGGTCAATGCCCTCCCTCCGGAGTAGGCTGAACCTTTTCGCCAGCTGGTCAAACATCAGAAGGCGTGTCATAAATTTCTAGCCAGGGACGCATATGACACTTTTGATGTAGCATCCAGGATCTCTGCTCAAGGTATAGCAATGCGCAGACTCTCATGGCTGCATGTTTCTGACCTGGATCACTTGGTCCAGCAGAGGATAGCGGATGTTCCTTGCCGAGGGGATAATGTTTTCGGAGAGAAGGTTGAAGATCTAGTTGATCAGATCAAGAAACACACAGATGCTATGGCTTCTTTCTCCTGCTGGGCGCCTTCTGCTATAACCTCCTCAACTAGGAGGTGTCTTGGTGGATCACAGAGTAATCCCTATTCCAGGCGTAGGCACACTCCCATTTCTCACCAGCCTACTCAGGCTCACCCCCAGCGCACTCGTTCCCGTCAGCAGTGTGCACCCAAGATCCCTACTTCTGCCCAGAAAAAGCAAGGGACAGGCTTTTCTTTGGCTCCAAAAGAGCATAACCAAAATAAGTGTCCATGCCGGACAATTTGCCAGTTGGGGGGAGGTTAATGTTTTTTCACCAAAGGTGGCCTCTCATAACCTCCGACCGGTGAGGTCTTCAAATAGTCCGGTTAGGATACACCCTCAATCTGGAATCCAAATCTCCAAATTGCCCACCGGGAGCTCATTCTTTCAGCTCTCACCACAGGCAGGTACTTGCAGAGGAACTTTCCGCCCCTCTGAAGGCCATTGCGGTCAAACCCGTTCCACCAGGGGAAGAAGGGCTGGGATTTTATTCCAGGTACTTCCTAGTGCAGAAGAAAACAGGGGGGGGGGGGGGGGGGATGCGTCCTATCCTAAGACCTAAGAGCCCTGAACAAATTCCTGGTACAAGAAAAGTTCAGGATGGTTTCTCTAGACACCCTTTTTCCCATGATTCAGGAAAACGATTGGCTATGCTCTCTGGACTTAAAGGATGCTTGCACTTATATCCCGATACTTCCAGCTCACAGGAAATATCTTCAGTTTCGGCTGGGAATGGAGCACTTTCAGTACTGGGTACTGCCCTTTGGCCTAGCGTCAGCGCCCAGAGTATTCACAAAATGCCTAGCAGTGGTTGCGGCGTCGCTACGCAGGCTGGGAGTGCATGTGTTTCCTTATCTCAACAATTGGCAGGTGAAGAGCACCTCAGAGGATGGTGCTCAGGAGTCCATGTGGAAGACTATTCAAGTGCTGGAACTATTACGGTTCATAATAAATTATCCCAAGTTCCATCTCACTCCGGTTCAAAAATTGGAATTCATTGGAGCATTGCTGGACATGAGAAAGGTTTGAGCCTATCTCCCTGAGACCCGGGCAGTCAACCTTCTGTCTCTATTGTCAATGGTTTGAGCATCTCAGCAAGTCACAGCTCAACAGACATTGAGAATCTTGGGGCACATGGCCTTCACAGTTCATGTTATGGCCATGACACGTCTGCACATGAGGTCTGCTCAATTGACCCTAGCTTCTCAGTGGCGTCAAGCCACGGGGAATCTGGAAGATATCATCCGTGTGTCCACCAACTTTGTCCATTCCCTCCAGTAGTGGACAATTTGATCCAATTTGACCAGGGGACACCCATTTCAAATTCTTCAGCCACAGAAAGTGCTAACTACAGATGCATCTCTCCTGTGGTGGGGGGCTCATGTAGGTGGGCTTGACAGTCAGGGAACCTGCTCTCCCCAGGAAACAGGTCTTCAGATCAACCTCCTGAAGCTTTGAGCGTTTTGGAACGCTCTAAAGGCTTTCAGAGATTGGCTATTCAACCAAATTATCTTAATTGAAACAGAGAATCAGGTTGTGATGAACTACACCAACAAAGGGGGGGGGGGGGCACCGGATCTCACCCTATGTGTCAGGAAGCCATCCAGATGTAGCTTTGGGTGTGGCGTCACGGCATGTTTCTCCAAGCCACTTAACTGGCAGGTGTAAACAACAGTCTGGCCGACAGACTGAGCAGGGTAATGCAACCTCACGAGTGATCACTGACTATGGGTGTAGCGCGCAGGATCTTCCGAGCGTGAGGCACCCCCTCAGTGGATGTTTTCGCCACTCAAATCAATCACAAGGTCACTCAGTTCTGTTCCAGACTTCAGGCCCAATCACGAACTAACGTCAGATGCTTTTCTCCTACATTGGGGAACAGGCCTTCTGTATGCATATTCTCCCATACCTCTGGTGGGGAAGACTTTGCTGAAACTCTAGCAAGACCGTGGAACCATGATTCTGATTGCACCATACTGGCTGAGTCAAATATGATTCCCTCTTCTTCTGGAATTGTCCTCCGAAGAACCGTGGAGATTGGAGTGTTTTTGGACCTTCATCACCCAGAACGAGGGGTTGCTTCTACATCCCAACCTCCATTTTCGGGCTCTCATGGCCTGGATGTTCAGAGCCTAGAATTCGCTTCCTTGGGTCTTTCGGAGGGTGTCTCCCGAGTCTTGCTTCCAGGAAAGATTCCACTAAGAGGTGTTATTCTTTTAAATGGGCAAGTCACTTAACCCTCCATTGCCCCATGTAAGCCGCATTGAGCCTGCCATGAGTGGGAAAGCGCGGGGTACAAATGTAACAAAAAAAAATTGGAGGAGGTTTGCTGTCTGGTGTGACAGCAAGGCCGTAGATCCTCTTTCTTTTCCTACATAGACATAAGTACATAAGTATTGCCATACTGGGAAAGACCAAAGGTCCATCAAGCCTGTTTCCAACAGTGGCCAATCCAGGTCACAAATACCTGGCAAGATCCCAAAATGTACAAAACATTTTATACTGCTTATCCCAGAAATAGTGGATTTTCCCAAGTCCATTTAATAATGGTCTATGGACTTTTCCTTTAGGAAGCCGTCCAAACCTATTTTAAACTTTACTTAGCTAACCGCCTTTATCACATTCTCTGGCAATGAATTCCAGAGTTTAATTACACGTTGAGCGAAGAAATATTTTCTCCGATTCGTTTTAAATTTACTACATTGTAGCTTCATTGCATGCCCCCCCTAGTCCTAGTATTTTTGGAAAGCGTAAACAGACGCTTCACATCTACCCGTTCCACTCCACTCATTATTTTATAGATCTCTATCATATCTCTTCTCAGCCACCTTTTCTCCAAGCTGAAGAGCCCCAGCTGCTTTAGCCTTTCCTCGTAGGGAAGTCGTCCCATCCCCTTTATCATTTTCGTTGCCCTTCTCTGCACCTTTTCTTATTCCACTAGGAGTTGTCTTCTCTATCTTCCTTTACTCATGACTGAACTGAGGAGCGTGGCAGGCGGGAAGGCACTTGGCGCATGCACAGTCACGTGCGGCGTGCTGGAAGGCTCCAGCAAATTTTTTGCTATTCTAAATGCCGGTTCCTGGGCCGGCGCCGATCGCCAACCCAGCTGTGAGAATACTCAGCCTGCTGTCCTCGGAGAATACCTGCTACAGGTAAGTATCTTCACTTTCCTTAAATAAATGATATAATAATGTAAAAACTATGTTATGTGTTTACTCAGGTTCCCTTTGTCTAGTATTTCATTTTGATTAAAGATCAGAATCCATTCAGTGTAACATATATCATCCATTCAGTGTAACATATATCAATAATAGGGGAAATCAAGAGGGGAGAGAAAACATTTTCATATCAATATATATTTTAATTTTTTTAATGCAAAATGTCAAAATGCACACAAATGCAGTAGTTACAAACGTATTTTCTTTTCCAAACCTTGATTACCTCAGTTCAATATAAGTGAATGTGTACAGGTGCCAGTAGTCCCAAAATGTCTTTTTTATTTTCTGGAAAATATAAGTATCAGACATGAATGTGCTGATAAAAATGTAGATGTCAGGAAATACTAGCACTCTGAGATCATTGCTCATAGTTATAAACAAAACCCTGTCTGCCCACCAGCTGTGAGTTTCTCTATTGGGGCTTATTCATAATTTTTCATCTTGCATTATGAAAATTAAGATATTACTCCTGGGGCAATTCTATGTATTTGCACTTAACACACATTAGCACAAATAATTAGTAAAAAGAGAATAATGGTGCTTCTGTCAAGTTGCTTTAATACATTCAAAAATATTCAAGTTTTCAAGTTTATTCATAAATTTTGTATCCTGCCCATCAGAGCTCTGCCTGAGTGGCTTACAAGTTTAATACAGGGTAGAAGGGATCGGGGAGAAAAAAAGGCCAATGGAAAAAGAAAGTCAGAGAGAGAGGGATAGAACTACAATGTTTGAAGGAAAAGGAGGAGACATTTAGGCAGCAAGTGATGCAGTTCTGTCTGTCTTTTTTTTTCCACTTTAAATTTTTATAACTTATACAACTCAAACAGAGATGAATAACTGGAAATTTGTAATTTTACATTGAAATAGTTCCCTTTACATACAGTAAAATAATCTAAATCTCATCAACCACAACATAGGAAAACAACCCTACCAGATCCAAAAAGGGAAAATAAAATCATACAATTATACAATTATATTATATATAGTTAGACTAATCGACACGGGAATTGCCACCATCCTATTTCATTCCTCCAAGCTATCTTATGCAGTGCCCTTTCTGTTAATCACACATTCGCATTTACATTTACTTCTTCTTTAGAAACCAAAAATTCCTCAAGCTGCCTCGGATCAAAGAATTGAAAATTTTTTCATTGATATAATAGTCGACATACATGGAAATTTAAGGACAAAATTAGCCCCTAAAGCTAAAGTCCGTTGACGCAATTCCAAAAAGGTCTTGCGCCTCTTCTGCGTCTCCCTAGATAAGTCTGGGTAAATTCTTGTCTTAGCACCAAAGAACAGCGAGTCCAAATGTCTGAAGATTAGTCTCATAACGGCATCTCTATCCATCTCCAGGGCAAAAGTTACTACAGCAGTACTTCTTTGAGTAATAACTTCTATTGACGATTCCAAAAAGGATGTTAAGTTCATACCATCTCCCATTTGAGGTAAATCTATTCCATTTCCAGACTTTACATTCTGAAGATAATATACACGAACTATAGGAGGCAGTGATTCACTCGACATCCCCAGGACCTCAACCATATATCTTTTAACCATATCCACGGGTGATATCAACGGAGATCTTGGAAAATTAGTTAGTCTCAAATTAAGTTTCCTTGATTGATTTTCTAGATATTCTATCCTACGTAAGGTAAAGTTCTTTTCCTTAATTGAGACTTGGCTTAAATTTTCCAATTTGCAAAGCTTTTCCCCAATCTATTTAACTTCAGATTGGGTTCAAATTATTAACTATCATAGTAGAAAAATTAGAAAATTGTTGTCTTACCAGACCTCTCTCCACCTCTGTACCAGGCACAGTCAGGTTCTTCCCCCCCCCCCCCCCCCCCCCCGCTCAGTCGGCTCCTCTTCTTCTGAGAGCCGAACGGCAGGCTCCGATACCTGCTGCCTCCTCCTGGCTGTGGAGGAGCCGCACGTTCGATGGGGCTCAGAGAAACCCCATCTAAACCCCGTCTACACTGCCGACTGACTCGAACAGGTCAGCACCAATAGCAGGAGAAGAGGTCAAAACAGGTCCGGTCGCCATTCCGATTTGTTCCAGTGTTGACTGCTGTGAAGAGTGAGTCCCAGCAGGGGTTGAGGGAAGCCCCCTTACTTTTCCTCTCCCCCATTTCTCAATGGGGTTCTGGCGTCCTCCTCAGCTCGAATTCCGGAGCGAATCTGAGGGCGTCCGGTGTAGCAATTCACAACTATGCCATCTTGGATCACCCCAACAACAATAGTCGATGCAATTCTGTCTTATCTCCGGCACACTCCACCGTGATAGATCAGCTGTAGGCATCGGCAAAAAGAAATGTTTTGAGATCTGTTTTAAATTGCTGTAAGGATGATGCAGGTGTTGTGGGAGTTTATTCTGTAACTCGGGGCCTTGCATTGTTTGTAACTTATTTTGTGAATAATTCATCCAACATAGTACCTGGTTCCTCCATGCAGCAAGCATGACACTCATTGGTCTTTCTCCTTTCCCCTGGAGGTTCAGCCCCCAGCTTTCCTATCCACCTTGCTATCTTCCCTGGAGGTTCAGCCCCCTAGCTATCTTACCAGTTTTGTTTTCCTGTGCTTCCCTGTTCTCTTCACCTATCCCCCAGTAAACCCCTCACCCATTCTCTCTTGCCCCTTCCACATGTTCTCTCTCCTCACTTTGCAGAACTGCCCCCCCCCCCCCATATCTCTCTCCTCCTCCCATGTCCCCTAGCATACAACCTGAGCTTCAGCTCTCTTACTTTCCATAGTTAACCCTCTAACTCTCTTCCTTATAGGTTCTGCAGCCTCCTTCCCCCCCCCCCCCCCCCCCCCATTCCAACTTTCTGTTCCTGGTCTTTCTTTCCCTCCCTCCTCCAATTCTGTAAGAGGAAGGGGAGGAGAAAGCTGTACATTGGGCCATTTTCCCCTCCTCTGCTATCTGGGGTCCAGCCACTGATTTGAACCATGTGGCTGTTTGGTGTCCCTTGTAATTCAAATCAGTACTTAGGCCCAGGGAAGGAGAGGAGACGAACACAGCTGAATGTACAACCATACTTGTCCTGTGATATGATCAGTCTGGGGAGGGGAGGAAGAGGAGGAGGGGAAGAAAGTTGAGTACATTGCTAACATACTTAGCAATGTGTCCCAGCCTGGGGTGGGAAAAAAAACTGCGGTGGAATTCAGTAAGGCATGGGATGAACACAGAGGATCTCTAATTAGAAAATAATTGATATAAAAGGTTGCATATGTGTTTGCATATCAAGTGGTGCTTAGATGGCAACTCTGCCTGCATCAGCTAAGGCCAGTTCTGGGCTGGCTTTTATGGTCTGATTCCCACATATGGCGATCTGGTTTAGGGTGGGCGGGGGAGAGCTTCGATGGAAACTCCAGCGTTTTGAAACGTGAGGACAGTGCCTGGCAGACTTTTACGGTCTTTGTCCCGCAAATGACAAGGTGGATTTTGATATGCTGGCGTGGGCTTTGACGGCAACTCCAGTAGTTGGAACATAAGGACAGAGCCAGGCAGATTTCTATGGTCTATGTCCCAGAAAAACCAAAGAAAAGACTTTGATCAAGTAAATAATATCACGTTCATTCTTGAATTGATAATGAATGTGACTGTCGGGCAGACTGGATGGACCATTTAGGTCTTTATCTGCCGTCACTTGCTATATTGGGAAGAATAATCTAAATCATAGTTACCTGATGCCAAGGTCCACCTTAGGAGTCAGCACCCAAGAAAAAGATCTAGGTGTCACTGTAGACAATATGCTGAAATCTTCTGCCCAGTGCGCGGCATCAGCCAAGAAAGCAAATGGGATGCTAGGAATTATTAGGAAAGGGATGGTGAATAAGACCAAGAATACTATAATGCCTCTGTATAGCTCCATGGTGCTACCTCACCTTGAGTATTGCGTTCAGTTCTGATCACGGTAGCTCAAAAAAGATGCAGTGGAATTAGAAAAGGTTCAAAGAAGAGAGTCCAAAATGATAAAAGGAATGGAACTCTCATATGAGGAAAAACTAAAGCTCTTCAGCTTGGAAAAGAGATGGCTGAGATATGATTGAGGTCTACAAAATCCTGAGTGGTGTAAACAGGTAAATGTGAATCGATTTCTCACTCTTTCAAAAAGTACAAAGACACTCAATGAAATTACATAGAAGTACAGTGCAATCCGCTTAAGTGCAAGGGTCTGGGACCAAAAAAATACATGCAGTTAACCGGAGCGTGCACTTAACCGTTGTGACACAAAGAAGCTTGACATCTGATAAACATATGTACCACACTGTTATACGTACAGTATTTATTTATTTATAACATTTATACCCCACATTTTCCCACCCGTTGGCAGGCTCAATGTGGCTAACATCAGTCCGTAAAGGCAATCGCCAATCCAGTAAACAAACAAATGAACTATAGTAAGGTGAATAGGAAGGATAGTAATTACAAGGGACGAGGGAAAAGAGGGGAAGGGTAATAGAGTCCATCAGGTCCATAAATTAGTTGTATTCCAGGAATTATGGATTTAAGACAGCTCCATTAGGATAAGCCTTTCCAAATAAGGTGGTCTTAAGAGATTTTCTGAAGTTCAGATGATCATGAATAGTTTTCACAGATTTAGGTAATGCATTCCATAGTTGAGTGCTAATAAAGGAAAAGGTGGAAGCATAAGTGGGTTTATATTCAGTCTCCATTAACTGACATTAGGCTTACTTGAAGTAATCAGTCATAGTCCTCTGTACACTCTTGTGTCTGTGAGTTCCATAGACTGCATCTGTCAGACTGTAAAAACTGTCATAGCACTGACATCCAGTGGCCTCCAGATAGGCCCGCATGGTGTTGAGACTCTCCAGCGCTCTTGGAAAAGTGACAGGATGCTGTTGAATTTTGTCAGCATGTGCCTCACTGCTCATTTCATCATCTGTTTCATCATCAGCCGTTGCCTGTGTGTAGGCGCATATCTGGACATCAGTGCTGTCGTTACTGTTTGTAGATCATAATCAACAGCTACGTAGTGATGAAACTCTTCAGTAACACTGGCTGGGATGTCAATAACCTGTTCATCTGACGCGTTTGCAACAGCTGCATCTGTTTCGTCCCTCTCCACATCCCTAACAAGGCTTGTAGCAGTTCACAATGGTTGGCTGTGTAACATGATTCCAGGCTTCTTTCTGCATATGTAGGGGGAATCCAAGAGTGATCGATTACGAGCCAGTTCAACAACACGTTTATCCTTGCCAGTCTGGTCATCCATAACGCTCATCAGACGACGTAGCACAAGAGCCCGATAATGTTGTTTGAAATTGGCTATTATGCCCTGATCCATAGGTAGGATCAGAGAGGTAGTGTTTGGTGGCAGGAAGACCACCTTGACATTAGACAGCCTGACATCATCACTGTGTGCAGCACAATTATGACAAAGCAACAAAATCTGATGCTTTTGTGCCCGCATTCTAGTGTCTAACTTCTTTAGCCACTGCTTCCAAATTTCCCCAGTCATCCATGAATTTGCATTAGCCTCGTATGACACAGGAAGTCGCTTAACATTCTTGAAGCAACGGGGCTGTTTGCTCTTTCCAATGATGAGTGGTTCCAACTTCTCACTCCCATCCGTATTGCAGCAAAGGAGGATCGTCAGTCGGTCCTTCGACGTTTTACCTTCTGTAGTTTCGGCTTGTTTGAATGCAAGTGTTCCATCAGGAATCGCTCGCCAGTAGAGACTGTTTTCGTCAGCATTGAAAATGTCACGAGGTGCAAACTCGTTCAAGATGGTAGGCAGAACGGAAACAACCTAATTTCCAGCACCAAAGTCATAAGCGTCTTGTTTTTCCGCATGCTGTTTCTTGAATTTTATGTTGTTCCTTTCCAACCATCTTTCCAACCATCCAACAGTGGCTTTGAATTCAGTTAGTCCAAGACTTTCAGCTAGCTGATTAGCTTTCTCCATAAGCAGTGGACCACTGACAGGAAACTGTCTGCTCCTGACTTGAGAAAAGCACTGAAGAAGAGCATCTTCTACCTCCTCAGCTTTTCCCGCCCGTTTTCGTTTCCGTTGTGGATTTCTATGTTTTTGCCAGTTTTCCAGAAGCTGGTCTTTCTGCTTCAAGATACGTGAAATTTGACTGGGATTGACACCATATTCTTTAGCAATAGATGCTTGACTTTGTTTGTTTTCTAATTTTTTAAGAACTTCTATTCGTTCAGCCAGTGTTAAAGTCTTACAGTTGCGCGATAACAACGACCCCAGTGTACAACATTCTTTCGCTTATTCTGCCTGTGGCAGTTAAAGGGGCGGTAAATTTGAAATCTCGTTTGTTGTCACGTGCCAATCGGCTTCCATATTCCATGCGCGTGCTTATGCGGAGTCTTTCCTGCAGAGGAGCAGTCTTAAACCATGCATATAAGCAAATCTTGCACTTATCAGTGGTGCGCTAAACCTAAGTTTGTCCCCATAGAAATTGATGGTGCCAAAAACGGGACCGAAGTACGGCATGCAGTTAAACAGAGCATGCGCTTATCCGACGTGCACTTAAATGGAGTGCACTGTACTTCTAAAACAGATAGGAGGAAACTCATTGCCGGAGGATGTGGTAACAGCAGTTAGCACATCTAGGTTTAAAAAACATTTGGACAAGTTCCTAGAGGAAAAGTCCATAATCTGCTATTGAGACAGACATTGGGGAAGCCACTGCTTGCCCTGGGATTGGTAGCATGGAATGTTGCTACTATGTGGGCTTTTGCCATGTACTTGTGACCTGGATTGGCCTCTGTTGGAAGCAGGATACTGGGCTAGATGGACCTTTAGTCTGACCCAATTTGGCTATTCTTATTTTCTTATGATGAGAGCAGATTGTGAAGGAGCAAGCATAAGTAGGAGGAAGATTGTGCTGTGGGGGCATCCTCTAAAATAACTAAGTGCTTTTGCTCTAAGCCTTTACACTGTAGCCAATCCCAAATCCAGATGGGACATTCTGGAAAGCCCATCAAAACTGCCCTTTTCAGAATGCAGTGAAACCTATTAAGATTGGAAATCTTTCTTCATAGAGGCCCATGTGAGTAAATTTGCCCTACTGCAGGAAAAAGATGTGAGGTTACCTGAAGAAGAAAAAATGTAATGCTTCTGGTGTGGATATGATCCCCGCCATCCTGCTCAGCAAAAGCAAAAATGAAGACAAAAAGTTCATCCAAAGAAAAGCTTTGGTCACAGCAGCAAACAGGCGACCTAAGAATAATTCTTTAAAGAAAAATTCCTAAATTATTTAAAACTAGTAAAAAAGGCCCGTTTCTGACACAAATGAAACTGGCGCTAGCAAGGTTTTCCTCGGAGTGTGTATGTTTGAGAGAGTGTATGTGAGAGTGACTGTGTGTGAAAGAGAGAGTGAATGTGCGAGTGTGTGTGTGTGAGAGAGAGAGAGTGTGAGTCTGGGTGCGAGTGTGTGTGTGTGTGTGTGAGAATGAGAGTGTGTATGTGAGACACAGTGTGAGAGAGAGAGTGTGTTTCACACAGATACAGTGTGTGCGAGATAGAGTGTGTGTGTGAGACACAGACTCTCTGTGAGACTGAGTGTATAAGACCAAGAGAGTGTGTGAGTGACTGTGACACATAGAAAGTAAATGTGATATAGTGTGAGACGTAGTGTGAGAGACAGTGTGTGAGAGTGAGAGAGAGAAAGACATTGACTGTGAGACAGAGTGTGTGAGAGAGTATGTGTGTGACAGAGATACCTCCCCCCACCCTCTGGTGTCAGGCCCCCCTCCCTCCCTCTCTCTGGTGTCAGGCCCCCCCCCTCCCTCTCTGGTGTCAGGCCCCCCCTCCCTCCCTCCCTCTCTGGTGTCAGGCCCCCCCTCCATCCCTCTCTCTCTGGTGTCTGAACGTTACTGTGCAGGACGTTGAGCTCTGGCTGTGCTTCAAGGAACTGACCAATCCTATTTAATAGAATGCACCTCCAACATTCTGAAGCCGAGAAACCTCGTGTGGTTGGTCACTTCTGCTTGTGAAGAACCTGGAAGTACGTGATGTCAATTCAGGAGATGGATACAGAGAGCAGGAATGCCTCAGCCATGCAGTCAGCTTCAGAATGTTGTGTTTTATTATTTAGGATAATATAAGCAGGAGGAACCCTCATATATAAAGCTAAGTCATCAGTGCAGCCACTTCACCCGTTCCGATGATGTCAGTGCAGCAAGAAATAACAGTAATCCAGAAAGAGCATAAATTGGTCAGATATTAAGAACAGAACTTATATTAAACCAGCAGCTTATAATTACAAAAGGAAATATACAGGCACATTGAAACAATGTGGAGCGTATATGCCTTCTGCTGGGAACATTGAGACACCAAATCACCATTATTTAATCTTCTGGCAACACTAAGCACATTTATGTGTAGCCTTAGCCAGCACATTATAGCAGTTCCCAAACCCCGTGAAGCAGGACACGAAACTCAGCGAGTCGGGTCTCTTGGGACAGCGTTGGTGCATATTAGTCCGTTCTTCACATGGACCTAAAGAGAGTTTTTTTCTGACAAGTGCTTCAGATTTTTTTTTTTTTTTTTTGCAGGAGGTGGAGAGGGGGTTCATTAGTTTAATTTATTCTCCGAGGACAAGCAGGCTTCTTGTTCTCACTGATGGGGGACGTCCGACGGCAGCCTCAGGATTGGAGATCTTCCTAGCAACAAAGTTTGCTAGCCCTCGCGCGCACATGCACGACCGTCTTCCTGCCCATAGCGCGAGCATGCTCCTCAGTCTCTTTTTTTCCGCTGCTCAGGACAGCTGTTTTCGGTTGTTCTGCGCCTCAGAGAGAGCCCTCGCCGCGTTTTCGCTGCTCTTCGGGTTCTTTTTCTGAGCGAGTTCACTCGTGTTTTTTGTTTTAAAAAAATAGTTTACTTTTCCTGTATTTTTTTTAGTTTTTTTCCCATAAGTTTCCTTTCGTTGTGAGCGGCCATTTTGGCCGCCCGTACGGGTTTTTCCCCAGTTTTGGTGCCTTTTTTCGGCATCATCACGAATTTTGACTTCCCCGGCGTGATTTTTCCACCCATGTCCTGGAAACCTGCCAGCAGCTTCAAGAAGTGCACGCGGTGCAACCGGACGATCTCGCTCACTGATCGGTACATTTCGTGTCTTCAGTGTCTGGGGGATGGTCATCGCCCCGACGCATGCACTTTGTATCTTCAACTGAAGAAGAGGACCCAGGCAGCGAGATTGGCTCAGTGGAACCTTTTGTTCGGAGCCTCGTCCGGTACGTCGACAGCGCCAGTGGTACCGAGGTCTTCAACGGTATCGATGTCGGCATCGGAGAGTGCATCGACATCAGGAGCGCAGGTGATGGCTGTCCAGAGCCCCTCCCACGCTAGTAGCAGTGAGCCATCGAGTGGGTTTCCACCTGCCTCGAGGGCTCCTGCGGTACAGGCCCCCCGGGACCGACCTCTTTCGAACCCGGCCCTGAGGAGACGTGTGGATTCCACGTCTTCCTCGTTGGTACCGGGAGGTACCGGTGACGTGCTTCGAGCGAAGGCGAAGAAGCACCGTCATCGGTCGCCTTCCCCTCACGGTACCGAGAGCTCCGGAGCACCGAAGGAGTCGGCACCCGTGAAGCGTCGATGCCGGGAGGACCGCTCACCCTCCATACAGAAGATGTCGATGCGCTGTTCTCTGGACAGCCCGGTACCGCCTCCTCGCCCCAGGCGGATTCTGACTTCGTCACCTATACCGGCCCCACTGCCTTGCTCGACAGACACTCTAGACGAGCGCCTCAGAGCCATTCTTCCAGAGATCCTGGAAGGGCTGCTGCGACCATCTGTTCCGGTACTGCCGGAGGAGTCTTGTGGTCTTCCTTCTGATCCTACTCCTTCACCAGAGAGAAAGCTTTCTTCCCCTGAGAGTCTGTCTTTCTCTTCCTTTGTATGGGAAATGTCTATGGCCATTCCCTTCCCAGTGGTTACTGAGGAAGAGCCCAGGGCTGAGATGTTCGAGGTCCTGGACTATCCTTGGCCACCTAAGGAGTCGTCCACTGTTCCCCTGCATAATGTCCTCAAACAGACATTGCTGGCGAACTGGACGAAACCATTAACTAATCCCTCCATCCTCAAGAAGATTGAGCCCCAGTATCGGATCCACAGAGACCCTGAGTTGATGAAGACCCAGTTGCCTCATGACTCTGGCGTTGTGGACTCCGCTCTCAAGAGGGCCAAGAGTTCTCGGGATTACGCCTCGGCGCCCCCAGGGCAGGAGTCTAGAACTCTAGACTCTTTTGGGAGGAAGGCCTACCATTCTGCTATGCTCGTGTCCAAGATCTAGTCCTACCAGCTCTACACGAGCATCCACTTGCGGAACAACGTGAGGCAGCTGACGGACTTGGTCGATAAGCTCCTGACGGTGCAGGCCAAGCCTTTTCAGGAGGTGGTCAGGCAGCTGAAGGTGTGTCGCAAGTTCCTGTCCAGGGGTGCTTACAACACTTTTGATGTTGCGTCCAGGGCCGCTGCTCAAGGTATAGTGATGCGCAGACTCTCATGGCTGCGTGCCTCTGACCTGGAGAATAGAGTCCAGCAGTGGATTGCGTATGCTCCTTGCTGGGGGGATAACTTTTTTGGCAAGAAGGTCAAAAAGGTGGTAGAGCAGCTCCACAAGCGGGACACCGCATTCAACAAGCTGTCCCACCGGACGCCTTCAGCATCTACCTGTTCAGGTAGACGTTTTTATGGGGGAAGGAGGAATGTTCCCTATGCTTCTAATAGGCGTAGGTACAATCCACCTTCTCGCCAGCCTGCTCAGGCTAAGCCCCAGCGCGCTCGTTCACGTCAACAGCGTGCTCCTCAACAGGCCCCTGCAGCTCCCCAGCAAAAGCAAGGGATGGCCTTTTGACTGGCTCCAGGCGAGCATAGCCAACATAAAAGTGTCCATGCCGGACAACCTACCGGTTGGGGGGAGGTTAAAATTTTTTCACCAAAGGTGGCCTCTTGTAACCTCCAGGAAACCGGTCTTCAGATCAATCTCCTGGAGTTGCGAGCGGTCTGGAACGCTCTGAAGGCTTTCAGAGATCGGCTGTCCAATGAAATTATTCAAATTCAGACGGACAATCAGGTTGCAATGTATTACATCAACAAGCAGGGGGCACCGGATCTTGCCCCCTGTGTCAGGAGGCCGTCCAGAGGTGGCTTTGGGCTTGCTGTCACGGCATGTTTCTCCAAGCCACGTATCTGGCAGGCATAAATAACAGTCTGGCCGACAGGTTGAGCAGGATCATGCAACCTCACTAGTGGTCTCTCAACTCGAGAGTGGTACGTCAGATCTTCCAAGCGTAGAGCACCCCCTTGGTCGATCTCTGTTCCAGACTTCAGGCCCTCGACAGACTAGCGTCAGATGCCTTTCTCCTTCATTGGGGGAAGGGCCTCCTGTATGTGTATCCTCCCATACCTTTGGTGGGGAAGACTTTGCTGAAACTCAAGCAGGATCACGGAATCATGATTCTGATTGCGCCCTTCTGGCCATGTCAGATCTGGTTCCCTCTTCTTCTGGAGTTGTCCTCGAAGAACCGTGGAGATTGGAGTGTTTTCCAACCCTCATTACTCAGAATGAGGGGGCGCTTCTGCATCCCAACCTCCAGTCCCTGGCTCTCACGGCCTGGATGTTGAGAGCGTAGACTTTGCCTCCTTGGGTCTGTCGGAGGGTGTCTCCTGAGTCCTGCTTGCTTCCAGGAAAGATTCCACTAAAATGAGTTACTCTCTTAAATGGAAGAGGTTTGTCGTCTGGTGTGACAGCAAGCCACTAGACCCTCGCTCTTGTCCTACACAGACCCTGCTTGAATACCTTCTGCACCTGTCTGAATCTGGTCTTAAAACCAACTCCGTAAGAGTTCATCTTAGTGCAATTAGTGCTTATCATTACCATGTAGAAGGTAAGCCTATCTCTGGACAGCCTTTAGTTGTTCGCTTCATGAGAGGTTTGCTTTTGTCAAAGCCCCCTGTCAAACCTCCACCAGTGTCATGGGATCTCAATGTCGTTTTCACCCAGCTGATGAAAACTCCTTTTGAGCCACTGAATTCCTGCCATCTGAAGTACTTGACCTAGAAGGTCATTTTCTTGGTGGCTGTTACTTCAGCTCGTAGAGTCAGTGAGCTCCAAGCCCTGGTAGCCCATGTTCCATATACTAAATTTCATCATAACAGAGTAGTCCTCCGCACTCACCCTTAGTTCTTGCCGAAGGTGGTGCCGGAGTTCCATCTGAACCAGTCAATTGTCTTGCCAACATTCTTTCCCTGTACTCATACCCTCCCTGCTGAACGTCATTTGCAAACATTGGACTGCAAGCGAGCATTGGCCTTCTATCTGGAGCGGACAAGCCCATTCAGACAGTCTGCCCAAATGTTTGTTTCTTTTGATCCCAACAGAAGGGGAGTGGCAGTCGGGAAACGCACCATTTCAAATTGGCTAGCAGATTGCATTTCCTTCACTTACGCCCAAGCTGGGCTGACTCTTCAGGGTCATGTCACAGCTCATAGTGTTAGAGCCATGGCAGCGTCAGTGGCCCACTTGAAGTCAGCCACTATTGAAGAGATTTGCAAGGCTGCGACGTGATCATCTCTCCACACATTCACATCTCATTACTGCCTACAGCAGGATACCCGACGTGACAGTCGGTTCGGGCAGTTGGTGCTGCAGAATCTGTTTGGGATTTAGAATCCAACTCCACCCCACTAGGCCCATTTGTATTCTGTTCCAGGCTGCACTCTCAGTTAGTTGTTTTTGTTTAGGTCAATCTTTGTTATGTCCTCGCCGTTGCGAGGCCCAATTGACCAATGTTTGTTGTTTTGAGTGAGCCTGGGGGCTAGGGATACCCCAGTCGTTAGAACAAGCAGCCTGCTTGTCCTCGGAGAAAGCGAAGTTACTTACCTGTAGCAGGTATTCTCCGAGGACAGCAGGCTGATTGTTCTCACAAACCTGCCCACCTCCCCTGTGGAGTTGTGTCTTCCCTTGTCTTTGCTTTCTACTTGACTGAGGAGCACGCTCGCGCTACGGGTGGGAAGACGGTCGCACATGCACAGTGCGCGCGAGGGCTACAAACTTTGTTGCTAGGAAGATCTCCGATCCTGAGGCTGCCGTCGGACGTCACCCATCAGTGAGAACAGCCAGCTGTCCTCGGAGAATACCTGCTACAGGTAAGTAACTTCGCTTTTTTGTGGACTTTGTTTTGAGTGAATCTTTCATTTTTTCACTATTGCACAATTGTACGTTTATGTAACTGTACATTTTGGTGGTTACCCTGTGATTATAATTGAAGCAAAGGTATAAGAAGTTTAGACTAAGTGGCCAGTTCAGTTAGTAGACTGCAGTGATGGATTTAACTTTATATATTTATTTATTTTATTTTTGTTACATTTGTACCCCGCGCTTTCCCACTCATGGCAGGCTTAATGCAGCTTACATGGTATGAAGGTTTCTCCTTATATTGTTAAATAATTTAGGAAATTTTGATTATAAATATTTTGCATTTGGGCACATATACAAGATGAATAATGGATACGTTTTAATGCCTTCTAGTGGTTCTCTCTAGTGAGTGGAACATCAAATGGCACTACCAGACTGAACCCGGGGGAACAGCTATCCCCCCCCATAAAAATCACTGGTTAAGGTAATCTTTAGCAGCAGAAGTGCTCAGCATTTAAATTAATATGTATATTCAGCAGCCCTGAATAATACATGTACTGTGGTAAGCACCGCCTAAACTAACCATATAACTTATCTATGCAGAAGCCAAATATCCTTGCCATATGGATGATTTTGTTGTTCCACTCTCCCTCTGCTCCTCCATTGTATGGATAGTGTTAGGGCAGTTAGGCATATTTTCAGCCTGATGTTATTTGTTAGTATTTAAAAATACACAATTGACAGTGGTAAGCATTTACTGACTATGTAACTCCAGTTTGGAAATTGAACCCATGATATAACTTTTGGTAGAGAACTGTAGTGTATTTTCTACTATTGCTGGAATAGGCCATAAGATCACAAGTATTCTAAATAGTGTCTGCGCCCAGTGAGCAGAAAATGGCGATGATCTGCAAAGGACACACAAGAGTTCTTTCCACTTGTTTCATTATGATATGCATTTATTATTTGTGTTTAGCACTATGATGAACTGCTGTAAGAACATATAGACCACTATTAGTAAACCTGGCATGGCTTCAGCTGACCTTGTCTATGGATATGATGGTAAAGTTTAATGGCAGGTGCACGCTTTTATTTTTTTCTGTTCTTTTCCTCTCTCCTTCCATGGTACTAATGGGGATACAAATAGGTTCTCTCTTTAGTTTCTCTAATAGTGATTTCCAGCAAAGCATCATTCTATTTTTCCACAGAGATGTAACATCCTGCTTTATAGGCCTTTGTAAAGCATAATTTTGCAGACAAGAGCCAACCTTTGTAATAGAGGAGGGCAGAGGAGCAAGTGGTAGGGAAGTTGCACAGCTTCTCAGTCTAGAAAAAATTCAGTGCAGATGTTTGGGTTTTTTTCATCATTCAAAACACTTACATTGTGTCTTCTGATTTTCATGGGCTCAAGAATTCCCCAGGAGGTGCAAGGAGGTCACATGAACACTAGCTAGAAGCCACATTTTGGTCGTGCTCTTGGGTCTCGACCATTTCTTAGCCCTTTTGTTGGGTCTCCATTTTTTAGCCTTTTTCTTTTAAATCTTTATTATTGACATGGGGAGAAGGGGCAGAAGGCACCCATTTAACCCTGCTATGCCATCATCCACTCCATTTTGGAGACCCATGGATCAGTTTACCACCTTTCTAATGATCTTGCACAGTGCCAGCATGGGTAATTTTGCTGCCAGGAGCGCTGAAACATTATTAAGCCTTGAGATCTACTATGCCTCAGCAGATCCAGCATGTCAGACCCATGGTTCTGCAGGATGCGTAAATAAACTAGTGGATAAAGGTGAGCCAGTTGATGCTGTATATTTAGCTTTTCAGAAAGCTGTTGACAAAGTTCCTCATGAGAGCTGAGAAAATTAAAAAGTCATGGGATAAGAGACAATGTCCTTCTTTGGATTAGGAATTGGTTATTGGACAGAAAACAGAGCGTAGCATTAAATGGCCATTTTTCTCAATGGAGAAGGGTGAATAGTGGAGTGCTGCAGGGATCTGTACTGGGACCGGTGCTATTTAACATATGTATAAAATGATCTGGAAAAAGAGTCACTTGATGCTGTGAGCAGCTCCAGACATGTCTGTACAGAGCTGCTCTGGACCCCATCCCCATTTTGAATCATACATGCTCTCATCGGTGACCAGGACCCTTCTTATCACTTGATTCCTTTCCTAGTATTTGGACAGATATCTTACCAGATCGGTGATGTCAGTAACATCAAAACCACCGAGAAAGGAGGAACAGTGCTGGAGATGTCAGAATCTAACATGGTGTCTGTCTCCTCCCCGCAACGGCCACAACCAAACTCTGATGAACTAATCTCTGAGCTTACAGAATCAGTGGTCCGGGCTCTCGATTCTCAGGTTATACAGCTCTCCAAACAAATCTCGGGCATTGCCGCACTTACCTTGGACCTTACCCGGCGCACAGGAGAGTTGGAAACACAGATTTCTGAAGTAGAGGACATGCAGCAAGAGCAGGCCGCGACCATAACAAACTTGGGACAACTATCTCAGGCACTTCAAGAGAAGGTCGATGACCTAGAGAACTGCTCTAGAAGAGATAACCCGCAGTTCCTAGGGCTGCTGACTATCCCTGAGCATAATCTACACCAAACCTTGGACACCTAGTTATTTAGCAAACTTCCCAGAAGCAGGAGAGGGGAGCGCCATTTGATTAGAGGGATTCCCTCCCCTATAAAGTGTACCAAAGTCTTACAGAAGATGCAGCGCCCTATGATAGACGTGGTGTGCCTACAGGAGACCAGGTTGACGGATGGGGAGCATCAAAAACTGAAACAGAAATGGGTGGGAGATCTGTATTATACTTCCTCTGGAGGAAGGAGAGGAGGGGTGGCGATATTGCTGCTCAAAAACTTAAACTACAAAGCACAAATCTTTTTTAAAGACAAGGGAAAGGTATCTACACAAAATTTGGGTTCACGGTATATGGTACCAACTGCTGGTGTTGTGTGGCCCCACCCCTTCGAGCCACCGTTTTATCCCTTGTTGAGTCAATTGCACCCTCTAAGTTAGGAGAATTTAATAGGGGTAGGTGATACTAATCTTGTCCTGGACCATACCTTAAAACACTCTGGGATACCAGGAAAGTCAAGGATGAAGTATCCCATGGATGGAATTCTACGCCAGTTTGCTAACAAATTAGACCTAGTAGTAGACCCTTGGCATGTTCTCCATCCCAGGAAACATGACTATGCACATGTCTCTTGCACTCACTGCACCCAGTCCAGAGTAGATTATATACCGATAGAACGTGAAATATTCCAGAGGAAATTGGAGAGTCATGGGATAGGTAGTGTCCTGTTGTGGATTAAAAACTGGTTAAAAGATAGAAAACAGAGAGTAGGATTAAATGGTCAGTATTCTCAATGGAGACGGGTAGTTAGTGGGGTTCCCCAGGGGTCTGTGCTGGGACCGCTGCTTTTTAACATATATTTTTTTTTTTATTTTATTTATTGAATTTCAAAATAATACATTCACAATAATAAATGTATAGAAATCAGGAAATACATCCAAAAGATTAAAGAACCATCCATTACATTTCCATGGATTTTCAAAATATCTTTCTTACTTAGTCCACTATAAACAATCAAGATACAAGGTATTGATCATAGGAAACAAAAAGAGTAAAGAAACTCTTACAGTAAACTTAAGGAGGATAGAATCACAAGTTTGCCTGCGGTTTCAATTCCCTACTGATGCCTCCAAGGCTTGAAGATCCCTGCTTTCTTTACTTACTAATAGGAGCTTCAATTTTTCTGGATCAAAAAAAACATAATGAACATTACCAAAAGAAACAATACATCTGCATGCAAATTTCAGCTTAAATGATCCTCCCAGGGAGAGAGTTCGAGGCCTAAGCCCCAAAAATTCTCGCCTTTTCTTTTGTGTAGATTTGCTGACGTCAGGAAAAATCTGTATCTTTGACCTAGAGATGGGAGTAACTAGTGAGGTAATTAAATTTGCTGATGACACAAAGTTACTCAAAGTTGTTAAATCGCAAGAGAATTGTGAAAAATTACAAGAGGACCTTAATAGACTTGGATACTGGGCGTCTAAATGGCAGGTGACGTTTAATGTAAGCAAGTGCAAAGTGATGCATGTGGAAAAGAGGAAACCGAATTATAGCTACGTAAATCAAGGTTCCATGTTAGGAGTCACCAACCAAGAAAGGGATCTAGGTATCATCGTTGATGATACGTTGAAACCTCTGTGTGCTGCGATGGCGGCTAAGAAAGCAAATTGAATGTTAAGTATTATTAGGAAAGGAATGGAAAACAAAAATGAGGACGTTATAATGCCTTTGTATCGGTCCATGGTGTGCCCGCACCTTGAATATTGTGTTCAATTCTGGTCACTGCATCTCAAAAAATATATAGTGGAATTAGAAAACGTGCAGAAAAGGGTGATGAAAATGATAAAGGGGATGGGACAACTTCCCAATGAGGAAAGGCTAAAGCAGCTAGGGCTCTTCAGCTTGGAGTAAAGATGGCTGAGGGGAGATATGATAGAAGTCTATAAAATAATGAGTGGTGTGGAACGGGTGGACATGAAGCATCTGTTTAATCTTCCCAAAAATACTAGGACTAGGGGGCATGCAATAAAACTACAAAGTAGTAAATTTAAAACAAATCGGAGAAAATATTTCTTCACTCAACGTGTAATTAAACTCTGGAATTCATTGCCAGAGAATGTGGTAAAAGTGGTTAGCTTAGCGGGGTTTAAAAAAAGGTTTGGACGGCTTCCTAAAGGAAAGGTCCATAGACCATTATTAAAATGGACTTGGGGAAAATCCACTGCTTATTTCTAGGATAAGCAGCCTAAAATGTTTTGTACTTTTTTGGGATCTTGCCAGGTATTTGTGACCTGGATTGGCCACTGTTGGAAACAGGATGCTGGGCTTAATGGATCTTTGGTCTGTCCCAGTATGGCACTACTTATTATGAGTGGGCCTAGACAATGAACCTACTACTCTCAAAGGCATAGGTTCTTGCCATCTTCCCGCTTTGCCCAGCATCCCCAGGCCCAGCATTCTCAGCCTCATCAACCCTATCGTCAGAAGCCCCAGCCAATATCCCAGTTGAAGCAAGAGCCGAGCTTTTGACTGGCTCCAAGAGAGCATAGCTTCTCCCAAAGTAACCGTCCTGGATGGCCTACCAGTAGGAGAGAGGTTGAATTTTTTCCATCACAGTTGGCCCCTTGTAACCTCCAAACAGTGGGTTCTTCAAATAGTCCATCTCAGTTACACTCAGCATTGGCATCAAAAGCCACCAAATTGTCCACCGAGAGCATCATTTCTCAGCTCCTCAGCACAAGCAGGTACTTATAGAGAAGATCTCCGCCCTTCTCCAGGCCAGTGTGGTCAAATCTGTGCCAACAAGATTAAGATAAGGTATTCTATTCTAGGCACTTCCTTGTGCCCAAGAAAATGGGAGAACTTTGTCCCATCCTAGACCTAAGGGCCCAGAACATATTCCTGGTCAAAGAAAAGTTCAGGATGATTTTCCTGGGCATCCTTCTCTCCAAGATTCAGGAAAACGATTGGCTATATACTTTATGTCTATATCCACATTTTGATACCTCCCAGTCACAGGAATTATCTCAGATTTTTCACTGGGAAACACCATTACCAGTATCACCTACTGCCATTTGGCCTTGCATCAGTTCGCAGAGTATTTACCAAATGTCTAGCGGTAGTAGCAGCTATTTGTGCAGACTGGGAGTGTGTGTGTCTCCCTGACTGGACGATTGACTGGTCAAGAGCACATCACAGGAGGGGGCATCAGAGTCAACGCGCCTAACTATTCAGGTGTTGGAGTTACTAGGATTTGTCATAAATTACCCCAAATGCCACCTTCTCCCTGTAGAACAATTGAATACATAGGAGCCCTGCTAGATACATTTTAGGCTTAGGCTTTTCTTCCACAATCGAGAGCTGAAACCTTAACAGCGCTCACCTTACAAGTCCAAAACAGCAAGCAGGTCACAGCTCAGCAAATGTTGATGCCCACATGGCTTCAACAGTGTATGTCATGTCCATAGTACGTCTCCACTTGAGAGAAGCCCAGTGGACCCTAGCTTCCCAGTGGTCTCAGGTAGCTGGAAACCTAATGGATGTCATCCAGATTCCTACAGAGTTGACTCATGCCCTTCTCTGGTGGACAATTCGGATGAATTTGACTGTGGGTCTACTATTCTAAATTCCACCGCCTCAGAAAGTTTTAACAATGGATGCATCCAGCCTAGGATGGGGAGCTCATGTAGATGGGCTTCACACCTAGGAGACTTGGTCTTCTCAGGAAGCAGATCCTCCATATCAATTTCCTCAAGCACAGGGCTAGTTGGAACACTAAAGGCTTTCAGAGATTAACTACAAAACCAGATTATTCTTATCCAAAGAGACAACCAGTTCGCAGTGTTTTATGTAAATAAGCAGGGAGGTACGGGATCCTACCGCTTGTGTCAGGAATCAGTGGGGATGTAGCAGTGGGCCCGCCTTCATGTGCTGGACCTCCGAGCCACATAACTCCTAGGAAAGGACAACTGCCTGGTGGACAGACTTGAGCAGGGTTTTACAATCATATGAGTGGTCTCTCAATATAGGCATAGCCCGCAAGATCTTCTGAGAGTGGGGCACCCATTCGGTGAATCTTTTTGCCACTCATGTCAACAATAAAGTTCCCCAATTCTGTTCAAGGCTCGGATCACATTGCAGCCTAGAGTCAGATGCCTTTCTCTTACATTGCGGGGGGGGGGGGGGGGGGGGGGGGGGGGGGTCTTCTGTATGCATATCCTCCAATACCACTCATAGGGAAGACATTGCTGAAACTGAAGCAAGACCAGGGAACTGTGATTCTAATCGTGCCTTACTGGCCGAGACAGATATGATTCCCTCTCCTTCTGGAATTATCCGCCTAAGGTCCATGGAGATTGGACTGTTTTCCAACCTTCATCTTACAGAATGAGGGATCTCGTCTACATTCCAACCTCCAATCCACGGCCCTCACGGCTTGGATGTTGCAAGCATAGAATTTGAAACCTTGGGCTTGCCGGAAGGTTTCTACCGCATCTTGCTGGATTCCAGAAGACACTCCACTAAGAGGTGTTCTTCATTTAAGTGGAGGAGGTTTGCTGTCTTGCATGAGAACAAGGCCTTAGATCCCCTCACTTGTCCTGCACAAAAACTGCTAAAATACCTTCTCCACTTCTCCCACTCTGGTTTGAAAACCAAATCTGTAGGGGTTCATCTCAGTGCAGTTAGGGCTTATCGCTGTGTGGGAGGTAAGCCCATCTCTGTACAGCTTCTGGTTCGCTTGAGCGTTTCCTAACCGGGACTCCCCTGGCAGGAACGAGAGGGGTAGGTCCCGTTGCAGAGGTAACCTCTGCGGGAGAAGAGGAACCTCTGCGGGGAAAATGAAATATCTTTGTCTCCCCCCTCAGCTTCAAAAGTGCCTCCATGTCCAGCAGCGGCAGCAGTTAGCAAGGGAGACGCGAACCTTGCCGGAAGTGCAACGAATGTGTCCTCTGGTCGGGATCCTGACTTGCTGCAAAAACCTCTGGAGTTCGAGTCTCCAGACTTACCTGCTGACTCGGGAAAATCAACGGAGATAAATTTAGAAAAGATATGGACTATGCTACAGAAAATGGATACATCTATACAAGAATCTTGAGGAGAGGTAAACCCTTTAACTTATAGATTTGGAGAATTACAGGGAATGGTTGAATCAGTGAAAGAGGAGCTCTCTATATGAGTTAAAACTTTACAGCATGAAATAGACCAGTTTAGTGAATTCAAATCAGCTGTTGCAAAAGATAAAATAATTCTCCATAACAAAATCGAACAAATTGAAAACTTAAACAGACGTTTAAACCTACGAATCCTGAACTTCTCTAGATCTCCTGGAATTTGGCACTAGAGCTGTTTAAAAGATATTTGAATGAAAATTTAAAGATGCCACCTGAAGTGTTTCCCCTGATAAACAAGATCTTTTATTTGCTTCAACGTAAGGGAAAGGAGAGGGAAGACGAAGGAACTATAGAAAATAAAAGTTTGGATCTTAATAACTTATCAGCAATATTAGAACAATCGGTGGAAAATATAACAGAGAGAGCAACACTCTTAGTATTGTTTATTTTTTAGCAAGATTTAAATGCAGTATTGAAATTGTACTTCAGAAATTCACAAATGTTTGCTGGTGCCAAAGTTTGGATTTTTCCTGATGTCACCAAATCCACTCAACAAAGAAGAAAACTTTTTCTAGAAATAAAACAGAAAACTTTGGCACTGGGTGGAACTTTCTTTTTGGCCTATCCTTGTAAATGTATAGTCCGTTTGGGATTAACAAAATAAGTTTTCTTCTCCCCAGATCAATTAAAATCTTTCCTAGATTTAAAACTGAAGCAAAAAGAATAGAAAACTGGGGGATAGCATTAAGCCTTTCATTAATAAGACTATATGTTATTTAATAATATTCTCTCATATGTACACGCCCCCCTCCCCTATATTAGTGGTCTGAGGAAGCAGTTCTTTATGCATGATATAATAAGGGAAGCAGTTCCCATATTTCTTTTTTGTCTTTGTTTCTATTGCTGTATTTCTTGTGGCAAATTTATTTTGTTTATAGTGGAGTCTGTTAGGGCCTCCTCTGACAGCCTAGTATCAGTGACGATCGTGATTATGTGGGGATTATTTCTCTGATATATCTACATACCATAAGAAATATACAATTTGGAAGTATGGGACAAATAAGGTTTTTCTACCTCCTTACACCCACCCCAGATATGATGGACCAACCACCCCCGAGGTTAGGAGTGATAGAAAGGACAGGAGCTATTTTCCTTCCAAAGGGATAGTCTTTATTCCAGTACAGATATTAACAAGGCAATAAGATGATAAAGCAATTAGACAATAATCTATTTAGGCAATAAAACAATTAGACAAAGTAATTAGGCAGTAATTAGAAAGCAATTGGAATTAGGAAGTAATTGGAAGTAGTTGGACAGTAATTAGAAAGTAATTGGAATTAGGAAGTAATTAGAGTAATTAGAATAATTAGATGGACGCGTAATTAGGTAGAGTAATTGGACATAGTAATTAGATAAGGTAATTAGATAGAGTAGGTTGGATATTAGGTAATTAGGAAATAACAAATAGTAATTTGTTATTGAGAGGGAGTGAAACCACAGCTGCAAAGAATTACTCTCTGTTGGTCATCTCAGCCCTCTGACTAAATCCAGCACAGCAGCATCTTATATACACTGGACTGAGCAAAAATCCCCTCCCATCCAGTCTACAACTTGCAATGTCAGCCAAATTTATTGTAACATCAGCTAAATCCTGTCTTACGTTATTTTTCACAAACCGGTGAAGAGAATAACAACCTAAGCGAGAATTTAGGGTCAAAATGGAATTCTTCACACCTGATACCAGATGACCCACGTGAACAATTGACTGACACAACAGTGTGGACTCACCCGTTTGGCCTGCTCCTGTCTAATCTGGACACTTTTGCATTTGCACTCTTACTCTACAACGTCTTTCTTTCAAGGACTTTCTTCCTGTACAGTTTGGGACTCTTTTGATGATACTGCCTATCTAGACCCTATGGAAATTCCAAGAGGGGTACCTGATCGATTTAAAGCCAGAACTCAGGTCATTTTTATACTTGTATTCCCAATAATACTGACACCTGTTATTGCAAGGCCGTTCCACTTTAGCCAACAAATTAGCTACTAATTCAGGTATTGATACTAACTGGACATCCTGGTGGAATACAATTTTTAGTAACTGGAAAACCTTTTTCATGTCTATTTTTAACTACATTTTGATTGTCATTTTAGTTTTTGCTTTAATTGTTGCATTATTGTCTATGCTTGTGAGCTTGTCCTCAAACCTCTTAGTTCTACTCTCAGTACAAAACAAAATACACTTCCTTTTTGAAGGGTCTGCTTTTGACCTTATTACTTTTATTGTTGTTAGTACTTTTACTGCCTGTAATGCAAGTACACCTCCTGTTTAAAGAAGACATTTATTCTGCTCATGCTGCTTTTAGTTGAAATATTATATGGTTTTTTTGGGGGGGCCTTTTTAATATTTTGCTAATTTTGTGTACCAACTGCGACTTTCCATTATCAGAAACAACACTTGCTTCTATTGTCTTATCATTTTGCTATTTCTTTCTTAATTCAGAGTTGAATTTCTGCAATGTTTCACAAACTTTGAATATTGTCTTTATATAATGTTTGGACTTATCTTCAGCGTTTTTTAAATAGTTTAGCCATTTATTTGTTATATGGGTTTCTCTGGTTAGAGCTTATTTCCGCTCACAGGACAAATCCCTCCTCTCAGTACCCTTCTCCAACACTGCCAACTCCAGGCTCCGCCCTTTCTGCCTCGCCTCACCCTATGCTTGGAATAAACTCCCTGAGCCCATACGCCAAGCCCCCTCCCTACCCATCTTCAAATCCTTGCTCAAAGCCCACCTCTTCAATGTCGCTTTCAGCACCTAACCATTGTACCTCTATCCAGGAAATCCAGACTGCCCCCAATTTGATTGACTGCACTTTTTTGTCCTTTAGATTGTAAGCTCCTTTGAGCAGGGACTGTCCTTTGTTAGATTGTACAGCGCTGCGTAACCCTGGTAGCGCTTTAGAAATGTTAAATAGTAGTAGTAGTAGTATTCCACCATCCCTGACAGAGTCGGTGCCACTGAGACTACTCCACAAGGTTGGAAGACGGAGAAGTGTTGAGGATCTAGATAACACTTTGATAAGCCCTAGGTACTACGAAATTCCTATAACAAAATGGCGTCTTTAATCCTCTGTAAAAGAACCTTGAACTTATTTTAAGATGCTGAGTTTTATAAACATTATTTTGTATTCTGTAAACAATAATGTAAGACAGGATTTAGCTGATGTTACAATAAATTTGGCTGACATTGCAAGTTGTAGACTGGATGGGAGGGGATTTTTGCTCAGTCCAGTGTATATAAGACGCTGCTGTGCTGGATTTAGTCAGAGGGCTGAGATGACCAACAGAGAGTAATTCTGTGCAGCTGTGGTTTCACTCCCTCTCAATAACAAATTACTATTTGTTATTTCCTAATTACCTAATATCCAACCTACTCTATCTAATTACTATGTCCAATTACTCTACCTAATTACTCCGTCCATCTAATTACTCTAATTACTTCCTAATTCCATTACTTTCTAATTACTGTCCAACTACTTCCAATTATTTCCTAATTCCAATTGCTTTCTAATTACTTTCCAATTACTGTCCAATTACTTCCTAATTCCAATTGCTTTCTAATTACTGCCTAATTACTTTGCCTAATTGTTTTATTGCCTAAATAGATTATTGTCTAATTGCTTTATCATCTTATTGCCTTGTTATTATCTGTACTGAAATAAAGACTATCCCTTTGGAAGGAAAATAGCTCCTGTCCTTTCTATCACTCCTTACCTCGAGGGTGGTTGGTCCATCATATCTGGGGTGGGTGTAAGGAGATAGAAAAACCTTATTTGCCCCATACTTCCAAATTGAATATTTCTTATGGTATGTAGATATATCAGAGAAATAATCCCCATATAATCACGATCGTCACTGATACTAGGCTGTCAGAGGAGGCCCTAACAGACTCCACTATAAACAATTTTGAAACTTGTCATTTATTTTTGAAAATCATAAAATAAATAAAAATAGGTTTCAAAAATACTGATTTGGACGTTTTTGTGAGAAAAACGTCCAAATGCTGCTTTTTGCCATTTTTTTTAGACGTTTTTCTGTTTTGAAAATGAGCCCATCTGTCTCCTTCCATTTGACCAGTTTTTATCTCAGTCACTCTAGGTCCCACACCAAGGGCACTCAGTTTACTTATCAGTCACTTGTGGGGAACCATGTCAAAGGCTTTGCTGAAATCCAATTACACCACATCTAGCGCCCCCCCCCCCCCCCCCCCCCCAACGTCCATCTGTTTGGTCACCCAGTCAAAGAAATTGATCAGATTTGTCTGGCACAACTTACCTCTAGTGAAGCCATGCTGCCTTGGATCCTGCAGTCCATTTAATTTGGGAAACCTCACGATCCTTCGCTTTAGAAGCCTTTCCATTAGTTTATTCACCACCGAGGTCAGACTAACCGGTCTGTAATTCCCATCCTCCTCCTTACTTCCACTCTTGAGCACAGGGACCACATCTACCCTTCTCCAGTCACTCCAGACTCTTAAGGAGGCATTGGTCAGACAGCAGAGCTGCCAGACCATCTCCGAGCTCCTTCTCCACACATACCCCAAGTTTCTTCTTAAGGTAGTGTTGGAATTCCATCTTTATTAGTCAGTCGTCCTAACAACATTTTCCCCAAAACCACACGCCCATCCTGGCGAGAGTGTACTGCGTACCTTGTTCTGCAAGCAAGTCTTAGCTTTCTATCTGGAACAGACTATAGCCCATAGACAATCCACCCAGCTTTTGGTTTCTTTTGACCCAAACAGGATGGGGGTAGCCATCAGCAAATGCACAATTTCCAATTGGCTAGCAGATTACATCTCCTTTACTTATGCCCAGGCTGGGCTGACTCTAGAAAGACATGTCAAGTCTTATAATGTCAGAGCTGTGGCTACATCAGTAGCCCACGTGAGGTCAACCTCCATAGAAGAGATTTGCAAAGCTGTGATGTGTTCATCTGTTCACACATTCACATCTCATTACTGCCTTGAGCAGGATACCCGACGAGAAAGTCGATTCGGGCAAGCAGTGTCTAGAATTCAACTCCATCCCATGACTCTCCAATTTCCTCTGGAGTCTTTCGTGAGGTACTTTGTCAAACACCTTTTGAAAATCCAGATACACAATATCAACCGGCTCACCTTTATCCACGTGTTTGTTCACCCCTTCAAAGAAATGTAGTAGATTGGTGAGGCAAGATTTCCCTTCACTAAATCCATGTTGGGTTTATCTCATTAATCCATGCTTTTGAATATGTGCTTTAATTTTGTTCTTCATAATAGTTTCTACCATTTCGCCCAACACCGATGTCAGGCTCACCGGTGTATAATTTCCTGGATCTCCTCCGGAACCTTTTTAAAAAATCAGTGTTACATTGGCCACCCTACAATCTTCCGGTACCACGCTCGATTTCAAAGATAAGTTACATATTACTAACAATAGTTCCACAAGTTCATTTTTCATTCTACCTGTACTCTTTGATGAATACCATCTGGTCCAGGAGATTTGCTACTCTTTAATTTGTCAAATTGCCTCATATCCTCCAGGTTTATAGAGATTCCATTCAGTTTCTCTGACTCGTCAGTTTTGAATACCATTTCTGGCACTGGTATCTCTCCCAAATCTTCCTCGGTGAAGACCAAAAAAAAAAAGAATTCATTTAATCTCTCCGCTATGGCTTTGTCTTCCCTGATTTCCCCTTTTACCCCTCGGTCATCTAGCGGTCCAACCGATTCTTTTGCTGGCTTCCTGTTTTTAATATACCTAAAACAATTTTTACTATGTGTTTTTGCCTCCATCGCAATTTTTTTTTCAGTGCCCCTCTTTGCCTTCCTTATCAGCGCTTTGCATTTGGCTTGACATTCCTTATGCTGTTTCTTGTTATTTTCAGTCGGTTCCTTCTTCCATTTTCTGAAGGATTTTCTTTTAGCTCTAATAGCTTCCCTCACCTCACTTTTTAACCACGCCCAGTTTCTAGTTTAAAAGCATCTCTATCTCCTTTTTAAATGCCGATGCCAGCAGCCTGGTTTTGGTGGAGCTCTGCCTGTCTCTTGGACCCTGTGTGTGCAACGGGTAGCACTTCAGAAAATGCTACCCTAGAGGTTCTGGATTTGAGCTTTCTACCTAAGAGCCTAAATTTGGCTTCCAGAACCTCTCCCACATTTTTCTGAGAGCCTGTCTAGGTGACGCGTGAGGTCCGCCACCTTCGCACCAGACAGGCAAGTCACCAGGCGATCCTCACGTCCACCAGCCACCGAGCTGTCTATATGCGCAATGATCGAATCACCAACTACAACAGCTGTCCTAATTCTTTTCTTCTGGGCAGAACTTGGAGACATATCCTCGGTATGAGAGGATAGTACATCCCCTGGTGGGCAGGTCTTGGCTACAGGAGTACTTCCTACTTCACCAGGGTGATGCTCTCCTTCTAAGAGACCTTCCTTCTCTAAGGTAGCACCTTAGATTTTGTTAAATTGGTATCCCATATTCCCACCCTGGCGGTGAATGCAGAACTCTGGGAATGTCAGTTTAGAATTTTACACAGAGCATACCTCACCAAGGCACAAATATTTAAGATGGTGGGTACTGACACGCCTTTATGCTCAAAGTGTCAGCGAAGTCTGAGCTCATTCTTTCTATCTGGGAATGTTTTTTGGTAAAGGCATTCTGGTCTGCTATTTTCCACTATTTAGAAGTTTTGTTGCAATCATACATTGTTGTAAAGAGGTGGAAAAATGTGGGATACAAATGCAATAAATAAAATGCAATAAACATTAATTTTGCCCTCTTGGTGCTCTTTTGGATAAATTTGAAATATTTTTCTCCGAGGACAAGCAGGCTGCTTGTTCTCACGACTGCTTGTTCTCACGACTGGGTTGACGTCCACGGCAGCCCCCACCAACCGGAACAAAACTATGCGGGTGGTCCCGCACGCAGGGCACGCCCACCGCGCATGCGCGGCCGTCTTCCCGCCCGTGCGCGACCGTTCCCGCTCAGTCTTTTCTTTTCTGCGCTGGAGAGAGCCGCGTTCGTCTCTCTCTCTGTCAGCCCCGGAAACCGGATCACGCTTTCGCCGCGAGATTTTCTTCGTGTGTTTTTTCTTCGCTTCTTTGTTTTATTTTGTTTAAAAAAAAAATGAGAAGAACTTGTTTTCCCTCGTCTTTTTAGCGGGGGCGTCTTGTTGCGGTCGATTTATTTTTCGAGGTGTGAAATTTACCGCCACCATCAACGACTTTGACTTCGCCGACGCGATTTTTCCGTCGATGTCCTCGAAGGTCCCGAGTGGATTTAAGAAGTGTGGTCGGTGCGGCCGACATATCTCGCAGACCGACACTCACGCTTGGTGCCTCCAGTGCCTCGGGCCAGAGCACGATACCAAGACGTGCACCTTGTGTCTCGGTTTACGGAAACGGACACAGGTGGCGAGGCAAGTTCTACGGGACCGTCTTTTTGGAACTTGCGCCGGCCCCTCGACGTCGACTTCGACGGCATCGGTATCGACGGCCGGATCTTCGGTACCGGTACCGATGTCCACGAAATCGGCACCGACGGCACCGACCCCAGGAGTACAGGTCCCGTCGGCCCGCCGGTCTTCTGGAGACGGCAGGGGTGAGCGGCCGCGTGGGCAATCGGCCCCGGTTACTCCCTCTACCCAGGGCCCTCGGGACTGAACCCTGTCGGACTCGAGGCCGAGGGGGATCTACCTCCTCCTCTTCAGTACCGCTGAGCGCCGATGATGGGCACCGGAAAGAGACAAAAAAGCACCGTCATCGGTCGCCCACGGCGCATTTGGCTCCTGGCTCCAGAGACGATTCGACACCGAGGAAGCGGCAGCGCCGAGAGGAGCGGTCCCCCTCTGTAGTAGAGGTATCGTCACGTCAGGGTGCCAGCACTTCGGTGCCGTCTCCTGGACCCGAACAGCTTCCGGCACCGACACCTCTACCGGCCCCCTCGCCTTTCCCGACAGCGGGCCTGGACGAGTGCCTCCGAGCCATCCTTCCAGGGATCCTGGAAGGGCTGATGCGCCAGACTGTGCCGGCGCCGGGGGTGCTTGCGCCTTCGGCGCCGTTGATGGAGGCGCCGGCGTGCTCTAGCCCGGTGCTGAGGCCTTTGATGCCAACGCCGCTTGCGGCGCCGGTCTCGACCGCCACGCAGGTGGAGTCCCCGTCAATGGAGGGAGCTTAATCCCCGCCGGCGCGGGAGTCCACCGCTCGACGACGCCACCGAGGACTCGGTGCCTCGAAGTCGAGCTGGGCCCGGTTGAGGTCTGAGCTACAGGAGCTCATGTCCGACACCGAGGAAGAGGCCTCGTGGGGGGAGGAGGAGGACCCCAGATATTTCTCCTCAGAGGAGTCTGTGGGCCTTCCCTCCGACCCCACTCCTTCACCAGAGAGGAAGCTCTCGCCACCTGAGAGCCTCTCCTTTGCCTCCTTCGTCAGGGATATGTCGATCTGCATTCCCTTCCCCGTGGTCTCTGTGGATGAGCCGAGGGCTGAGATGCTCGAGGTCCTCGACTATCCATCACCACCTAGAGAGTCCTCCACGGTACCGTTGCACAATGTCCTCAAAGAGACACTGCTTCGGAACTGGTTGAGACCGTTATCTAATCCCACCATCCCCAAGAAAGTGGAGTCCCAATACAGGATCCACTCTGACCCAGAGTTAATGCGGCCTCAATTGCCTCATGACTCGGCGGTCGAGGACTCTGCTCTCAAGAGGGCACGGAATTTGAGGGATACCGCCTCGGCGCCCCCGGGGTGGGAGTCTCGCACTCTGGACTCGTTTGGGAGGAAGGCCTACCAATCTTCAATGCTCGTGACCCGCATCCAGTCCTACCAGCTCTACACGAGCATACACATGCGGAATAATGTGAAGCAACTGGCGGACCTGGTTGACAAGCTCCCCCCGGAGCAGTCCAGGCCTTTTCAGGAGGTGGTCAGGCAGCTGAAGGCGTGCAGAAAGTTCCTGTCCAGGGGTATATATGACACCTGTGATGTAGCATCTCGTGCTGCGGCCCAAGGTATAGTGATGCGCAGGCTCTCATGGCTGCGTGCCTCTGACCTGGACAACCGCACCCAGCAGCGGCTGGCTGATGTCCCTTGCCGGGGGGGATAATATTTTTGGTGAGAAGGTCGAGCAGTTGGTTAACCAACTACATCAGCGGGAAACCGCCCTCGACAAACTCTCCCACTGGGCGCCTTCAGCATCCACCTCAGCAGGTGGACGTTTTTCCCGGGCCAGGCAGGCTGCGCCCTACGCCTACAACAAGCGTAGGTACACCCAGCCGGCACGAAGGCCTCCTCAGGCACAGGGACAGTCCCAGCACGCTCGTTCCCATCAACAGCGTGCGCCTAAGCAGCCCCCGGCGCCTCCACAGCAAAAACCGGGGACGGGTTTTTGACTGGATCCATGGGAACATAGCCGCCATCAAAGTGTCCGTGCCGGACGATCTGCCAGTCGGGGGGAGGTTAAAACTTTTTCACCAAAGGTGGCCTCTAATAACCTCCGACCAGTAGGTTCTCCAAATAGTGCGGTGCGGATACGCCCTGAATTTGGTCTCCCCTCCACCAAATTGTCCTCCGGGAGCCCAATCCTTCAGCTCCCAGCACAAGCAGGTACTTGCAGAGGAACTCTCAGCGCCAATGCGGTCGAGCCCGTGCCACCCGGGCAGGAAGGGCAGGGATTCTATTCCAGGTACTTCCTTGTGGAAAAGAAAACAGGGGGGATGCGCCCCATCCTAGACCTGAGAGGCCTGAACAAATACCTGGTCAAAGAGAAGTTCAAGATGCTTTCCTTGGGCACCCTTCTACCAATGATTCAGAAAAATGATTGGCTATGTTCCCTGGATTTAAAGGACGCATACACTCACATCCCGATACTGCCAGCTCACAGACAGTATCTCAGATTCCGCCTGGGCACACGGCACTTTCAGTATTGTGTGCTGCCCTTTGGGCTCACCTCTGCCCCACGGGTGTTCACGAAGTGCCTCGTGGTGGTAGCGGTGTAACTACGCAAGCTGGGAGTGCACGTGTTCCCATATCTCGACGATTGGCTGGTCAAGAACACCTCGGAGGCAGGAGCTCTCCGATCCATGCAGTGCACTATTCACCTCCTGGAGCTGCTGGGGTTTGTGATAAATTACCCAAAGTCCCATCTCCAGCCAGTCCAATCTCTGGAATTCATAGGAGCTCTGCTGAATTCTCAGACGGCTCAGGCCTTTCTTCCCGAAGCGAGGGCCCACAACCTCCTGTCCCTCGCTTCCCAGACCAGAGCGTCTCAGCAGGTCACAGCTCGGCAGATGTTGAGACTCCTAGGTCATATGGCCTCTACAGTTCATGTGACTCCCATGGCTCGTCTTCACATGAGATCTGCTCAATGGACCCTAGCTTCCCAGTGGTGCCAGGCCACCGGGAATCTAGAAGATGTCATCCGCCTCTCCACCAGTTGCCGCACTTCACTGCACTGGTGGACCATTCGGACCAGTTTGACCCTGAGACGCCCATTCCAAATTCCACAGCCCACGAAAGTGCTAACGACGGATGCATCTCGCCTGGGGTGGGGAGCTCATGTCGATGGGCTTTACACCCAGGGACTGTGGTCCCTCCAGGAAAAAGATCTTCAGATCAACCTCCTGGAGCTCCGAGCGGTCTGGAACGCACTGAAGGCTTTCAGAGATCGGCTGTCCTGTCAAAGTATCCAAATTCGGACAGACAATCAGGTTGCAATGTATTACATCAACAAGCAGGGGGGCACCGGATCTCGCCCCCTGTGCCAGGAAGCCGTCGGGATGTGGCGTTGGGCTTGCCAGTTTGGCATGCTTCTCCAAGCCACATACCTGGCAGGTGTAAACAACAGTCTGGCCGACAGACTGAGCAGAGTCATGCAACCGCACGAGTGGTCGCTCCATTCCAGAGTGGTACGCAAGATCTTCCGAGAGTGGGGCACTCCCTCGGTGGACCTTTTCGCCTCTCAGACCAACCACAAGCTGCCTCTGTTCTGTTCCAGACTACAGACACACGGCAGACTAGCGTCGGATGCCTTTCTCCTCCATTGGGGGACCGGCCTCCTGTATGCTTATCCTCCCATACCTTTGGTAGGGAAGACCTTACTGAAGCTCAAGCAAGACCACGGCACCATGATTCTGATAGCGCCCTTTTGGCCCCGCCAGATCTGGTTCCCTCTTCTTCTGGAGTTGTCCTCCGAAGAACCGTGGAGATTGGACTGTTTTCCGACTCTCATTTCGCACAACGACGGAGCGCTTCTGCACCCCAACCTTCAGTCTCTGGCTCTCACGGCCTGGATGTTGAGGGCGTAGACTTCGCTGCGTTGGGTCTGTCTGAGGGTGTCTCCCATGTCTTGCTTGCCTCTAGGAAGGATTCCACTAAAAAGAGTTACTTTTTCAAGTGGAGGAGGTTTGTCGTTTGGTGTGAGAGCAAGGCCCTAGAACCTCGTTCTTGTCCTGCACAGAACCTGCTTGAATACCTTCTGCACTTATCAGAGTCTGGCCTCAAGACCAACTCAGTAAGGAATCACCTTAGTGCGATTAGTGCTTACCATCTTCGTGTAGAGGGTAAAGCCATCTCTGGAGAGCCTTTAGTCATTCGATTCATGAGAGGCTTGCTTTTGTCAAAGCCCCCTGTCAAGCCTCCTGCAGTGTCATGGGATCTCAACGTCGTCCTCACCCAGCTGATGAAACCTCCTTTTGAGCCACTGAATTCATGCCATCTGAAGTACTTGACCTGGAAGGTCATTTTCTTGGTGGCAGTTACTTCAGCTCGTAGGGTCAGTGAGCTTCAAGCCCTGGTAGCTCATGCGCCGTATACTAAATTTCATCATAACAGAGTAGTGCTCCGCACTCACCCTAAGTTCCTGCCAAAGGTGGTGTCGGAGTTCCATCTTAACCAGTCAATTGTCTTGCCAACATTCTTTCCCAGACCGCATACCCGCCCTGCTGAACGTCAGTTGCACACATTGGACTGCAAGCGAGCGTTGGCCTTCTATTTGGAGCGGACACAGCCCCACAGACAGTCCGCCCAATTGTTTGTTTCTTTTGACCCCAACAGGAAAGGGGTCGCTGTCGGGAAACGCACCATCTCCAATTGGCTAGCAGATTGCATTTCCTTCACTTACGCCCAGGCTGGGCTGACTCTTGAGGGTCATGTCACGGCTCATAGTGTCAGAGCCATGGCAGCGTCGGTGGCTCACTTGAAGTCAGCCACTATTGAAGAGATTTGCAAGGCTGTGACGTGGTCATCTGTCCACACATTCACATCACATTACTGCCTCCAGCAGGATACCCGATGCGACAGTTGGTTCGGGCAGTCGGTGCTGCAGAATCTGTTTGGGGTTTAAATCCAACTTCACCCTCCAGTACCCGAATTTATTCTGGTCAGGCTGCACTCTCAGTTAGTTGTTCTTCGTAGGTCAATTTCGGTTATACCCTCGCCGTTGCGAGGTTCAATTGACCTGGGTTCTTGTTTTGAGTGAGCCTGAGAGCTAGGGATACCCCAGTCGTGAGAACAAGCAGCCTGCTTGTCCTCGGAGAAAGCAAATGATACATACCTGTAGCAGGTGTTCTTCGAGGACAGCAGGCTGATTGTTCTCACCTACCCTCCCTCCTCCCCTTTGGAGTTGAGTTTTTGATCATTTTTGCTTGTCATTCAACTGAGCGGGAACGGTCGCGCACGGGCGGGAAGACGGCCGCGCATGCGCGGTGGGCGTGCCCTGCGTGCGGGACCACCCGCAAAGTTTTGTTCCGGTTGGTGGGGCTGCCGTGGACGTCAACCCAGTCGTGAGAACAAGCAGTCGTGAGAACAATCAGCCTGCTGTCCTCGGAGAACACCTGCTACAGGTATGTATCATTCGCTGTATTGCAGAATACAGATACTCAACAATTGATTTGTAAAGCTTGTATTTTAAGCAAGCGAGTTATTTTGAGTGGCTATAAGAGTGAGCAACCCCCAGATTACTGGCATTGGTGTAATCAGTTTCATGACCTTATGCTGTTGGAACAGAGGGGAACATGTTCATTCCCAAAGAGTAGAACACATTTCTTTCCCTATGGGGTCCATATATACAGTCATTCTCTGCAAGGCCGCAGCCTCATGATAAATTCTCTTTAGTTTTCCGGATAACAGGGGTGAGCTTTTATACACTTTCTATTATTTGGGTATTAGACTCTCATACTGAATCATACCTGTTAGGGTGTGGAAGGGGTTGAGAGTGGTATAGGGAAGGAGGGGAAAACCAAGCATAATTTTTTTTGGTATCCTGTTTTTTTTTTTGTATATTTATTTATTTAAATTTTCCAATATATCACCACATAAAGTGAATATGCAATCGGCATTATTTAACATTAGGAAACAAAAATGATAAGTATATATCTTTACAGCCCATTTGTCCACAAGTTAAAGAAATTTGATTCCAAGATTAAGGAAATTAAAAAAGAAAAAAAATACAAAAATTAATAATCAATAGATGCTTCCTCTGGTTCAGACCCCAGCCTGCTAATTAGGGAAGGTTTACTATATTCACATCAACTCTTGCATCAATAAACTCTTTCAACTGTTTTGGATCTACAAACTGAAAATGTTTACCCTCAAGCATCACATTACAAAAACAAGGAAATCGCAAAACAAAATTTGCTCCCAATGCCACCACCCTGAGGCGAAGTTCCAAAAAGGCCCTTCGTCTCATCTGTGTAGGCCGTGAGAGATCTGGAAAGATACGGACCTTTGAGCCCAAAAACAGATTTTCTAAGTGTCTCAACGAAAGCCGTAGTACGGCATTCCTATCAGGCTCCAACGCAAAAGTGGCAAGCAGAGTTAACCTCTGAGTAACTATTTCTAATGAGCTTTCTAGGAATGAGGTAAGATTCATTCCCTCCCCTATTACGGGGGGGGGGGGGGGGTTCCTACCACCACCACTCCACTACTCCCGATGTAATAAGCCCGTGTAATGGGAGGGAGTGAGTCCTTGTCCATTCCCAGGATGTCCAACAAATATTTTTTAACCATCTCCAAAGGAGAAATTAACGGCGATGTGGGAAAATTAAGAAACCTAAGGTTAAGTCTTTTAGTCTGATATTCGAGGTATTCAAGTTGTTTATGTAGGAAATTATTGTCTTTAACCAAAGCTGTTTCTATAGATCCCATTTCTTGAATTTTGATATCCACATGTTCCAATTTCTGGGTTTGCTGTGCAGTCACTTGTGCTTGAAGCAGGGCAGCCTCAGAAAGAACTTCAATATCAGAAGAATTCTGCTTTAAAGTAGTTTGCATAGAGGTTTGGATATTGTAAACCATGTCCCATAGTGACTCCAGCGTCACAATTGCTGGTCTAATCACTCCACTAGCCACAAGAAGAGATTGAGATAGACTATCAGCACGAGCTAACTTGGAAACAATAGCTTGAGGCAATACCTTTAAAGCCTGTTGTAGTAATGTTTCCCGAAGTTGAGAATCTATCTCCGTTGCTGCAGTCACACCCTCATGCAGGACCAGCTGAGCCACTTCGGCGTCTGTCTCTGTTTGAACAGCCAGCAACTCTCTTCCAGGCTGGGGAGGTGCAATTCGCTCCACAGGGCTCAAGGAAGCCCCGTTTCCACTCTCAATCGACTCCGAAGGGCCGAGAGCTGCAGTGGGGGTCGAAGTTCCCTGAGGACCCGGTTGCTGCCTGGGAAATTGCAGGGTTGTTTGTTTCATCGTCGAGGAGGTCACAGGAACCGAGGGATATTCCTTCACCTTCCCCCTCCGCTTCCCCATCGTTGACGAGGCTACAGAAGCACTGAAAGAAACTCACAAACACAGCAGCCTCCAGGAGCAAACACAGGTGCGTCTATTCACAGCGCCATCTTGGAATCGCAATGGCACTAATCCAACCGGTATCCTGTTTTTAACCTACAAACCCCTAGCGAGCGGGCTTTTTGTTGTCTGTCCTAGTTTGTTTCAGTATATAGATCTCTTTGGAGTTCCTTTAGCCTCTATTATAATTTGGGTTGGCCTTGGTTGGTTATATTGTGTTTTAGCTAGGACATATCGGCATGTATTACACTAATGGCCCAGCAAGAGTTTTGCATAGGGATGGGAGGGTGAATACTGTAAAAATATTCTGATGATGAACTATGTTCTTTTGATTATCTGGTGAACATCTTTTTGGTCAATTGTATTTTGGTGTGCTTCAATTGGTTCTTGTATACATTTTGATTGGTCATCAGTAAAAGTGTTGAAATATAAAGAGTAAACAAATTACAAAAAATGTATTTTTTTTTTTTGAGTTCAGATAGCTGCAGAGCCAGTCCATTTTAAAGATTTATAAAGGTTTTTTTTGATGATGATAGATACCAGCAGGTTAAAAGATCTTCATACCTGCATCACATGTGAGGCTTTTTTTTTTAAAAGGTCTTATTTTGTTTTGTGTGATTTCTAATTTATAAACACAGTATTTAGTGAAGTTGCTTTTACTTGAGAGACTTCATTCCTTATATTTTTGGTTGTGAGCCAGCAGAATGAGGCATACTGTTTTTATCTATCCCTCTCTAGACCCCCGCAGGACCCTTCCCCACGGAGGTGTACAGAGGGTTTGCTCTTCTAAGATCTTGTTAATCACCCCCTCCCTGAATTCCAGTGACACCCCATTCCATGGTGTTATGTCACGGGGTTCTAAGGAGCGCCTCCGGTCATGGAGGCGCAGGGGGGGTGTCAGAAGGCGCAGTTCAAATCTAATTCCCATGACCACAGCTTTCTGTCTATCTGGATCTAAGTGAATCTTTGGCCATTTATGTTCCCACATGAAATCTATGTGAGTGAGAAAGAAAGAATCTTACTTGTGTGTGTAGTATTCTGTGAAACAGGTGGAGGAGAGAGAATAGATTGAAACAAAGACTGAAACAGTTTAGTGAAAGAAATAGTCATTTATTCTCACCCAAATCAGGACTTCAATTTGGTACATTCATCGGACAGATTCTGGATTCAACCGGCCAGAGCTTCGCCTTTCGGAGATTCGTTGGGGAAAATGTTCCAACGATAGCTCTGATGCCCACTTCTTATATAGCATTTTCAGTACATACAAGTCAATTGGAGAGGGACTTTTTTCTCTAATCTTGCTTCATCTCTGAATTACACTTAACCGCAGATCAGGTGCCCACCTGCCCCTCCTTTCAAAGATTTCTTCATAGTGCCAATTTCAACACTTTTAAAACTTCTTTCCTAATACTGAGAAAGATCTGTGTCTTTATATCTTGTGATACTGGAAGCCATGTTGTAAAGACAGACACCATTTTATGAACCAAGCTTTTTACCATTTTTGTCATTAATCTCTACATCATAAGTGTTACACTCAATTTGAAAGTTGTACCAGGTTTCAATAAGACTCACCAAGCAGTCCTGCTCTTGCAGGCTCTCTGCTATAAGGCCATCAGCTGGTTATCAGGCCTAGTTAGTGCTTTTCAGCTGGTTTAAGCTATGTAGCTTGGCCCACCACCATTCCAGTGGATAGGTCTCAAGCTAGAACACATATTAACAATACATAAGTAAACAGTTTTGTTCTTCTGCCAGGTCAGTGAGGATCGTGTAAAATTTGGTTTGTACCGTGAAGACAGAAGAAATTCAAAAGTATATCATAAAAATAAAGATTGAGAAGCCTTGCTTTGGGGATTCATTTAAACATACAATAGACCAGGGACACCTAAATATTTGCATACAAGTTCATATACAATTACATTTGAACTGAAAAATCTACAGAATAAGAATTTGAATTTTTAACTTCTGATCACTGGGGACATAGGTGCCCGGTATAAGAGGCTTGGGGAGGCTAAGACTCCCCAGCCGGCGCCCGAGGGGTTTTGGCCGCCCACCCGCCCGTTTGTCCGAATTTCTGGGCGAGCAACTCCCCTTCCCTCCCCTTCCGCTTCCTTCCTATCTGCCCCGCGCCACCCTTTAAATCTTTAATTTACCTCATCCCAGCGACGGCCGCGTCATTTCAGCCCGCCCTGCCCATCTCTAGTCTTCTCTCCCTTCGTGACGTGGTTCGTTCCGCAGAGTCCGCCTTCTGACATCATTTCCTTGAGGGCGGGACTCTGAGGGAACGAACTCACGAAGGGAGTGAGTTCGTTCCCTCAGAGTCCCGCCCTCGAGGAAATGATGTCAGAAGGCGGGACTCTGTGGAACAAATCACATCACGAAGGGAGAGAAGACTAGAGACAGGCAGGGCGGGCTGAAATGACGCTGCCGTCGCTGGGACGAGGTAAATTAAAGATTTAAAGGGCGGCGCGGGGCAGATAGGAAGTAAGGGGAGGGAAGGGGAGACCCAGGGCGCTGCTCGCCCAGATGGATGGAGGCAGGGGAGAGGAGAATCGCGCTGGGTATGGATGGAGGGGGAAAGGGGACAGAATGGAGGGCAGGGGAGAAGAGGTTTGCTGGACATGGGTGGATAGAGGGGATGGCAGGGGAGAGAGGAGGGTTGCTGAACATGGGTGGATAGAGGGCAGGGGAGAGGAGATTTGCTGGACATAGGTGGATGGAGGGGAGAGTAGAGTTGCTGGACATGGGTGGGTGGCTAGAGGGGAGAGGAGGGTTGCTGGACCTGGGTGGATGGAGGGGAGGGCAGGGGAGAGAGGAGGGTTGCTGGACATGGATGGCTAGAGGGGAGAGGAGGGTTGCTGGACATGGATGGATGGAGGGCAGGGGAGAGAAGAGGGTTGCTGGACATGGATGGATGGAGGGCAGGGGAGAGAGGAGGGTTGCTGGACATGGATGGAGGGGAGGGAAGGGAAGACAGGAAGGAGATGCACATGGATGAAGGGGAGAAATTCTGGACATGCATGGAGGGGACGGAAGACAGAGGAAGGAGATGCACATGGATGGAGGGGAAGGGAGAGAAAAGAAATGGTGGACATGGATGGAGGGGAGAGGGAAGAGAGAAGAAGGAGATGAGATGAGGGAAAAGGGAGAAAACCTGCATATCGATGGAGAAAATAGGCAGAAGCTGGACCCACTGGACAGTCAAGTCTGCAGAGGACCCAGCTTTTACTTACGGATGTAAGGCAAGAAATGAAGAAGAAAGGCGGAAAGTAAAGAAATAAATGGAAAGGAAGCCCTGGAAACGGAGTTAAGAGGACAGATAGCAGCAGAATCGGATACTGGGCCAGCATGATCAGAAAAACAAAGTCACCAGACAACAAAGGTAGAAAAGATCATTTTATTTTCATTATAGTGTTTGGAATATGTACACTTTGAGAATCAGGTGCTCAACATTAAAAGTTTATATTTATTTACTTATTTATGGCATTTTATCCCACATTAAACATGAATTAGGGTGTTTGGTGGCTCTATATGAGAATTGTGATATTATGATCCCTTGTTTCATATTGTTGACGGTCTACATTTTCCGTATGGGTTGTATATTGGTGTATTAGGTTCTGCCCAGTGTAATATTTATGGTACAGTAAGGTTCTGAGTGTGTTTTTGCACAAAGTTGTGCATAGTGTTTTGCAGTTGAGCGATTGTGGTTAACTATATGCTTTGAGCAACCACTTTATTCTTTGACATATGATACTTATCTAATATCTAAATTTAATAAAAGGTATTAATTGTGACTTTTATTTTTATTTATTTATTTTTTCTGTGTGTTATCAGACAATTATGGATTTAAGCTCCACCCTGGCCCCACCCCTAACCCTGCCCCCTAACCCCACCCCCTTTAGCCTCCCCAAACAGTTGGGCCACCGACCGCCTATGACTGGAGACCAAAAACAGTTCTCGAGCCATAGAGATTTCTTGTTAAGACCCTGTTTTAAGGAAGGGAACTTTTAAATTGAAGAGAAATAAAAATCTGAAATAAGAGAGAGTGGTTATTGACATCTTCTGTAAATGTTGACCATTGGTGGTGGTTTGATTCAGTGGCGTAGCTACGTGGGGCCTGAGGGGGCCGGGACCCCCGCAGATTCACCCCAGGACCCCCCTCCCGGCGAACCCGCCCCCGCCGCCACCTACCTTTACTTTTGCTGGCGGGGGATCCCACTCCCCGCCAGCCGACGTCTTCTCAGTCCTTCCTGCTCTTCAATTTGTTTGCTGATGTCCTGCACGTAATTGTACGTGCAGGACATCAGCAAACAAATTGAAGAGCAGGAAGGACTGAGAAGACGTCGGCTGGCGGGGAGTGGGATCCCCCGCCAGCAAAAGTAAAGGTAGGCTGCGGCGGCGGCGGGTTCGCGGCAGGAGGGGGGGGGCAGCAATGTCGGCGGTGGGGGGGCGGCGCCGGGGGGAGGGCTAAAATGTGCCCCCTCCCCCCGGGCTCTGGACCCCTCCCCCACGGAAGGCTGGCTAAGCCCCTGGTTTGATTGCGGGTTTTTTTGTTTTGTGTAAAACAGTAAGACACTAGGAAACAATACCTGTTAATTAACATGTCAGTAGTGGCAAAAGGTTTCAGAATTCCAGTCTACAGATTTATCTCTTATGTTGTAAACCTTATATTGTGGTTCTTTTGCAGTGGATGATGAGGAGTCTGAGGGAGAAGAATTCACAGTGAGAGATGGCTACATTCATTATGGACAGACTGTCAAACTTGTGTGTTCAGTGACTGGAATGGCTCTCCCAAGATTGGTAAGATTCACTTTGTATATTTTAATGTATGATCTGACTTTATAATTCTGACACTTTCTGGGATATGATGGAGCTTATAGTATTCCAAACATTCAGAGAATTCAGTCATTGCCATTTTTCTGCAACCATTAGAGAGCTCTGCGACTTGGTCAATGCTTTTCAAGAGAGAGATGTGAAAATTAATTGGAAAAAATAATAAATGTAAATAACTAGTAATACATATTAAAATAAATTCACACACAGTGTTCAAATTGTGAAATGCACAAGCAGGTAATGGAAGCCTTGGTCCAAAATGTTAACCAGATGTGTCAAAGTAAAATGTCTTAATTAACAAACAACAAAAGAATGTAATTTCCTAGTGTAACACCCATGAAAGAACCACAGATCTTCATTCTTGGGGGAAAAAGGGAAATAATATTATTTCTACATAGGTCTATAATGAGACCCCACCTTGGAATACTACATGCAAGTTTGGAGATCACATCTATGAAAGGACATTGAGAAATTGGTGTCAGTGGAAAGGAAGACCATCAAAATGGTGAATGGCTTGTTCTGTAAACCATACATAGATAGATTTAAGGAGTTAGAGATGTGCTATCCCAAAGAAAGAAGGGAAAAGGAGATATGATACAAATATTTCAATACCTGATTGGATTCAATTTGGTACCAAGAAGGTAGCACTTTTCATAGAATGAGAAGCTTAAGGACAAGAAGTTGTCATTATAAACTGAAAGGAAGAGGCTCAAAGAAATGTGAGTAAATGTTTTCACTGAAAGAAACTTCAGGAGAAAAACAGCAAAATTAAAGCATGTATAGAATAGATATAAATAGATCTTAATGGCAGGGAGAAAGAGGGAGAAGACAAAAGTTTAAGACAGATCTGTAAAAATTCAGTAAGCAACACCAAACGAGCAGACTGAATAGACCAAACAGTCCTTACCTATCATCATCTCTTTTGATAAACATCTCCATCACAGGTTATATATTTGTCTATAACGCACTGTTTCTATTCAAGAGTAAGTGCAGTAGGGTAACTTGAATTTTGTTTTAAGCAATGTGAATTCACGTGTCAGTGTGGTAGGTCACAATACTTTCCCAGACACCACATTGATACTAAGCTAACCACCTTTACCACATTCTCTGGCAACAAATTCCAGAGTTTAATTACACGTTGAGTGAAGAAACATTTTCTCCGATTCATATTAAATTTACTACTTTTTAGCTTCATCGCATGCCCCCTAGCCCTAGTATTTTTGGAAAGAGTAAACTAACAATTCACGTCTACCCGTTCCACTCCACTCATTATTTTATAGACCTCTATCATATCTCCCCTCTGCCGTCTCTTCTCCAAGCTGAAGAGCCCTAGACACTTCAGCCTTTCCTCATAGGGAAGTCCCATCCCCTTTATCATTTTCGTTGCCCTTCTCTGTACCTTTTCTAATTCCACTATATCTTTTTTGAGATGCGGCAACCAGAATTGAATACAGTATTCAAGGTGCGGTCGCACCATGGACCAATACAAAGGCATTATATTATTTCTGCTCTGTGTTCATGGATGAATGCCAGAGGTAGGACTGCAGAAAACAAATGCTAAAGGGGATGGATGTATAGTAGACCAAGACCCATTCACAGAGAACTGTGTTCATGAGGAGCTAGCTAGACTAAAAGTAGACAAAGCGATGGGGCCTGATGACCCGAGAGTGCTCGAGCTCAGAGATATTCTGGCGGCTCCACTGACTGACCTCTTCAGTGCTTCTTTAGAGACTGGAGTGGTCCCAGAGGACTGGAGAAGGATGGATGTGGTCCCTTTGCACAAGATTGGAAGTAAGGAAGAGGTTGGGAATTACAGACCAGTCAGTCTGACCTCGGTGGTGAGTAAACTAATGGAAATGCTTCTAAAGCTGAAGATTGTGAGGTTTCTCGAATTAAATGGAATGCAGGACCCGAGGCAGCATGACTTCACTAGAGGCAGGCTGTGTCAGACAAATCTGATTGATTTCTTCGACTGGGTGGCCAAACAGTTGGATGTGGGAGGGGCGCTAGATGTAGTATACTTAGATTTCAGCAAAGCCTTTGACACGATTCCGCACAGGTGACTGATAAATAAATTGAGTGCCCTCGGTATGGGACCTAGAGTAACTGATTGGGTTAAAAATTAGTTGAATGGAAGGAGGCAGAGGGTAGTGGTAAATGGAGCTTACTCTGAAGAAAAGGATGATATCAGTGGAGTATCGCAGGGATCGGTCCTTGGGCCAGCTCTTTTTAACATCTTTGTGAGCGATATTGCATAAGAGCTGTCTGGTAACATTTGTCTCTTTGCAGATGATACCAAACTCTGCAACAGGGTGGACACCCCAGAGGGTGTAAATGACATGAGGAAGGACCTAGTGAAGCTGGAGGAATGGTCCAATGTTTGTCAACTAAGATTTATTGCTAAAAAATGCAGAGTCATGCACTTGGGTCACAAGAATCCGAGAGAATGGTACAATATAAGGGGTAAAGTGCTTCTGTGTATGAAGGAAGAGAGGGACTAGGGGGGGTGATTGTGTCTGATGACCTTAAAGCTGCCAAACAGGTAGAAAAAGTGACGATCAAAGCCAGAAGGATGCTTGGGTGCATAAAGAGAGGGATGATCACCAGGAAAAAAGAGGTGATAGTGCCCTTGTGAAAGTCTCTGGTGTGGTTCCATTTAGAGTACTATGTGCAGTTCTGGAGACCGCACCTATGGAAAGATATAAACAGGATGGAGTCGACCCAGAGGGTGGCTTCAAAATTGGTAAACAGTCTTGAACACAAAACATATAGGGACAGGCTTGTGAACATCAGCATGTATATGCTGGAAGAGAGGAGATATGATAGACACGTTTAAATATCTCAAGGGCATTAATGTACAGGAAGTGAGCCTTTTTCAACTGAAGGAAAGCTCTGGAATGAGAGGATATATGGTGAAGTTAAGACGGAATAGGCTTAGGAGGACAAAAGTATTATTTCACAGAAAGGGTGGTGGATGCATGGAATTGCCCTCCCGGTGAAGGTCTTGGAGTCAAGGACTGTGTGAGAATTTTAAAAAGCATAGGATAAGCATGTGGGATCCCTTAGGAAAAGGGTTGCAGACTGGATGGGCCATTTGGCCTTTATCTGCCGTCATGTTTCTGTGTTTTAAGTTCTCGTACTTTTTGCCTCAACCTTATCCCTGCCTTTTAGATGTGCTTTTTGACTCGGTGGGGCTCATCAAATTGAGTAGCTTGATTTTTGTGTTGGCTATACATTTTTGCTATGAAGACCTTCTGATGCTTTTAAGAAGTACAGGTGGTTTATCAAAACTATGTATGATGCACATACCCACAGCTGGTACTTGCAGTGCTTGGGCCCAGATCAAGAGGCCTATGCCATTTGTTTGCAGATCAACTTCAAATAAAAATTGTTTCAAAGAGCAGGAATAATTATACCAAAATCTGAAAAGCTCTATAAATGATTTCAGACTAAGTTGGGCTCTCGATAGATTACATTTCTTCTCATAGCTCTTCCACAGGCTCTTCCATAGTTAGAGCCTGCTTTCATTCGCTCTGCTTTACCCGTTCCTTCCTCTTTTACCTAGATGATGTCTCCTATGCTAGTTTATTATGCTCATTGGTTTTCTCCTGTCTGGATTATTGTAACATTTTCTCTGGCCTTCCAGAACTCCTTTTCAAACATCTTCAAACACTTCATTGTACAGCTGTCCATTTGTTCTCACATACATACATGTCTGATCATGTCTTTCCCTTTCTTGCCTACCATCACTGGCTTCCTGTACCTTTTTTTACATACATTTAAGATTCTCAAAAGGTCTTAAATTCTGGTACCCCTTCCTATCTTTCTGTCCTTATTGCCCCCTACACTCCCTCCAGGATTTTGCATTCAGCTTTAACTTTCCGGTTGACTATCCCCCCCCCTCCCCCATTCATTGTTCTTATCTAGAATCAACTGACTATTCAGCCTTCTTTTGCATCGCTCCCACCCTCTGGAATACCTTTCCCATGAAACTTAAATGTGAACAATGCTATTTCTGATTTCAGACCCTTCTTAAAACATATCCGTTCTCAGGCCTTTCCTATCCTCACTCCTTGATAGATCTGGCTCTGTTGCCTGTGCGGAAACAGATCTTCCCTCTCAGCTGACCTTTGTTCTGTGTTATCCGTATTATTATTTTTATGTAGTTCCTTTCTTTTGTATTGATTTTATTGTACTTGCCTTCCCCTCTGCCCCCCACCCCATGATTTTGCTTGGGAATCTCCTCCTTGCTGAAAGCCCTCCCAACTGACATCATAGGGGCTTTCCTCAGTGGATTGGCTATCTGCTGATTTTTCACTGAAGGGTGGTATATCAAGTTCCAAACAAACTAATCAAAACTTCTAATTTTTTTTTTTGAGGGGGGATCTTCAGTGTTGTTGGGACTGTGATAAACAGCTCAATAAAGCATGTTGGTCAATACACCCTCTTATATTAGATTGTAAGCTCTTTGAGCAGGGACTGTCTTTCTTGTATGTTTGTGCAGCGCTGCGTACGCCTTGTAGCGCTATAGAACTGCTAAATAGTAGTAATAGTAGTAATGTAGAGCTGTGAGGAGGGACTCGGGCCAATGTTCAAAGCTTACCGTGCTAGCAATGTCTGATTTAAATTGGTTCTAGCCAGTCTAGAGATTACGTTATTCAGCATCTAATGCACAAAGGAGTTCTGCGTGGTTTTTACCGTTTGGGGTAGCAGCCAACGATAATCCTATGTAATGTATTACACAGAGCTCATTAGTGTTAAAATGAGCATTCTGAGCGATGCACAGAAAGGACCACCTACCTTTAAATATATAGAATTTTCTGTCAGGTCTGGAGCTGTCATGCAAGAAAGAAAAACTTGTCGGAGAGCATAGAACAGCTTTAGAGAGGCGAGAAACAGCTGGGTGGGGGATGCTTTCAGCAAGGAGGAGATTTTTTTTCAATAGCAAACCATGTCATAGAGCGAAGAAGAACTTAGGGGTGTAGAAATAAGCAGACAGCCAGTCGGCTGGAGAAGGCCCTTGTGATGCCAGCTGTGATATCAGCTGGTGTCAGAGAAACAAGTAGGCAGCCAATCAGTTGGGAAAAGCCCCTGTGATGTCAGTTACGATGTCAGCTAGGAGACAGAGAAATAAGCAGACAGCCAATCAGCTGAGGAAAAGCCACTGTGATGTCAGCTGGGGGGGCTTTCAGCAAAGAGGAGATTCCCAAGCAAAATTATGGGGTAGGGGGCAGAGGGGAAGGCAAGTAAGCTGCAGGAGAAAGATGGAGCCAGCACCACAAGGGAAAAGAGACAGAGGAGCCAGCAAGTACTGCAGAGGAAAAGAATGAGTACCCCAGCCCTAGCAAATGAGCAGAACAGGGACACTTACTGAGAGACTGATCTGCACATGTGCTAGGCACTTTCCCTACCGAGCTGCTTCCTAAAATTCCATGGAGCTCATTTGCATGCATTTTCCTTTGAGCTTCACTCACTATTCAAGTTTCAATTATTATTAAGAGTTTACTATCCTGCCGATCAGGGCATGTGTCTAGGCAGCTTACATACTAAAAGTTACATTAAAATAGTTTGACCTACATGTAGTGACAATACAGGGCACACAAGATGAAGAGTACAGAACTACAATAAAAAATAGAAAGGGGGGAAGGACTGCTTTAAGACTATGCTGTCAGTCAGGTTCATTCTCCAAGGTCACTGAATAGAGGGTTATAAGAAAAATGGAGAATTAGGAGAATGCGTCTGGGAACAAAAAAGTTTTGAGCTCTGCTTTGAATTTTTGAAGGGAAGTTTGGTGGCAAAGGGATTGTGGTAGTTTGTTGCAGTGTTCAGGACCTTATACAGAGAAAATTGCGTTTCTAGTGTGTTCGTGTATGAGTTTCACAAAAAGACGGTATAACCAACAGATTTTGAGAATCGGTAGTCGGGATAGATAGGGTGGTTCACCAGATTGATGGGTCTTGTAGGCCAGCAGCAGAATTCTATAAACAATACAGTGGGGTAATGGGAGCCAGTGGGCGACTTTGAGGATAGGGCTAACATAATCATATTTCTTTTTACCGGATGTTAATTTTATAGCAATATTTTAGATTATCTGTAAGTGGCTGATATCAGTGGTTTTAAGACATATTAATGAATTACAGTAGTCTAATTCTGCTAATCACGAAAGAATGTATAAGAGGGTTAATTGCTGTTGAATTGAGAAATGAACGAATTGAGCAAATCTGTCTAAGCCTATAAAAACAATTCTTAATCACATAAAACATCTGCTGGTGAAATGAGTGATTCCTCTAAGTAAACACCTAGGATTTTAGTATTTTGCACTTGCATGACAGGTGTAGAATTAAGGAGAATTGGATGTGTGAGGGTACCGTTTGGAGAGTTGGAAAAGAGAATGCATTTCGATTTTTCAGGGTTAAGTTCTACCAAGGATCTAAACGCATGCAATTTTTAATGGAGACCTTTGTCCATTGAGCCCTCAGTGTGTGACCAGTTCTGAATCCTGCTTGATGTGAGTGAAGATCTAATGATTTTTCCAAGAATGAGTAGATGGTCAGTATGATTTTTTTCCCCAAGATTTTAGAGAAGGATGGCAAGTTAGTATATTGGGTGAAAATTATTTGGGTCAGAGAGTTCCAGGTGCGATTTCTTAAGGAGGGACGTTACTACTGCATGTTTACTGTGGTTAGGTATTTTGCCATTTTTAAGGTTAAGTTGAAGTGGGAGAATGGGTGGAAACATATGAGACAAGTGATGCTTAAAATGAGCAGGTAAGGTTCAAGGGATGGCAAAGTGGGATTGAGATTCACCAAAACAAACCCAAAGGTAAAAAAAACCCTTGTATAGTCCTATCAGAAAACCAAAAAGTAGGGTTGAACCAAAACATCTTCACAACCAGAAGTCCATAAAAGCAATTTTATTCAGCACCACACATGTATTTGACCTGACACAGGGCCATGTTTTGACAGAAAAACCGTCTGCTTCAGGGGTCTAATGCTGTACGTAAAAAAAAAAAAAAAAAAAATATATATATATATATATATTTGTAGCATTTGTATCCCACATTTTCCCACCTATTTGCAGGCTCAATGTGGCTTGCATTGTGCCGTAATGGCGGTCGCCATTCCGGAATGAGAAACACATATTATTATTACATTTAAAGTACAGTGGAGGAGTGGCCTAGTGGTTAGGGTGGTGGACTTTGGTCCTGGGGAACTGAGGAACTGAGTTTGATTCCCACTTCAGGCACAGGCAGCTCCTTGTGACTCTGGGCAAGTCACTTAACCCTCCATTGCCCCATGTAAGCCGCATTGAGCCTGCCATGAGTGGGAAAGCGCGGGGTACAAATGTAACAAAAATAAAATAAGTTATAAGGAGTAAATATACAGTTCATTTCAAGCATTAAAGAACAAGGGTAAATGTAAAAGATTCAACAGTAATGGTGTTAATAAAGTAAAACAAATAAAAGAGTTCAATATTAACTTTTTTCATTAAAGTTTTGATGTCTGGTCATTTATGAAGGATCCTTTAGGTAAGTCTCTTTGAACAAATTAGTCTTTAGTAATTTACAGAAATCTGTCAAAGCGTGCATAGTTTATATATATTGTGATAAAGTCACCTCCAGGATAGTTGGGTTAAGGCAGTTTCAGTCTGAAATACAAGTCCCAGAAGGCATTGCAGGCAAGGAGCCAGAGGGTGAAATGAAGAACCCGGACTGGACTCCTAGCTGCAATCGGGGAAGACATGGGTGTAAACTGGCAGGTTGTGTAGAGTGGCTGCCACTAGGCGGAAAGAGAGTTAGGAAACCCTGTGTGCAGGAGCTCATCATTGGTCTCATTAGTTTAATGCTCAACTCAGCTGGTATGGGTGTGGGGAAGCTAATGGAAGGAGAATGATTGGTGGTGGTAGCGGAAGCCAGGGATTGATTAGGCCGGTGGGAAGGAGTCCCAGCAGTTCAGTTCAGGAGAGAGGAGCTGAAGGAGAGAAGCAGTTGCAGGCTGAAAACCCTTGGGCAGGGAGCCTGTGGCTGGAGGAGATTGTTCTATCCTTGGCTGCACAAGAGAGGTACCTGGTTACTATATACATAGTATATGTATATAGTAAAGACACAAAAGAGGGGGAAATCAGTATCTAAACATTAGATGATTAAATGTACATACACTTGTCCCAATCTCTCTTGAATTCAGATACTGTTTTTGTCTCCACCACTTTCACCGGGAGGCCATTCCATGAATTCACATCCTTTCTGTGAAGAAATATTTCCTCACATTACTTCTGAATCTATCTCCTTTCACCTTCATCCTATGCCCCCTTGTTTCAGAGTGTCCTTTCAATTGAAAGAGACTCACCTGTGCATTTATGCCGTGTAGGTATTTAAATGTCTCTATCATATCTCCCCTCTCCCACATTTCTTCCAAAGTATTCATATTGAGATTGTTAAGTCTGTGCCCATACTACTGACCTTTTTGTAGCCACCCTCTGGACCAATTCCATCCTGTTTTTATCTTTTTGAAGGTGTGGTCTCCAGAATTGTATACAATATTCTAAATGAGGTTTCACCAGAGTCTTATACAGGGGTATCATCACGTCCTTTTTCCTGTTGGCTATTTCTCTCCCTGTGCATCCAAGCATCCTTCTAGCTTTTGCTGTTGCCTTTTCGACCTGTTTGATCACCTTAAGATCATCACATATGAGCACACCCAAGTCGCCTCTTTCGTGCATAAACGACAGCGAATAAAAAATAAACGTCCACACAACTCCAAACCTAGAAGACCCATTCCAAACAATCCACGTGGGCTACATCGACGCCAGATCCACAGTAAACAAAACAGCAATACTAACAGACTGGATCATGGCAGAAGACCTTGACCTTCATCAATGAAGCCTGGATCCATGACCAAAAGGACCACATAATCCTAATCCTGTGTCCCCCCAGGATACAAAATCACACACTGGATCAGAAAGGAAAAGAGAGACGGAGGCATAGCATTAATCTATCGATCCCACTTTACCACCAAAACCACTGCCGAGTCCATGACACCTCAATTTCAAATGGCCTCAATCAGAATCCACAACAAAACACTTTGCGATCATTTGAATTGTGTCCTGTTCTACAGACCTCAAGGTAATTGGAACGAAGGCCAGACTAACTTCATGGACTTCATTTCAAACACATGTGTAACCAGCTCCAATGTACTAGTAATAGGAGACATCATCCTTCACTTAGAAGACCCAAACTCAATCAGTGCACGAGAATGTAAGGAATTCCTCCAGTCATGGGATCTAAAAGGGCCACAAATGCAAGCAACCCATGCCAAAGAGCACACACTTGATCTGATCTCACACAAACTTTCAACAGACCAAAACTTAATAATAACAGATATTAAATGGACAGAAACACCCTGGACTGATCACTACAAACTAAACTTATCCCTACACTGGAGGAAGAAAGGATTACACCAAATACATCCTACAGAACAAGAGGTCAAGTAGACACGAAAACATTCTGGCAACAGATATGCAACAATGAATGGACAGCGCAAACAGACTCCATATATTACCTCATGGAATGGTATAAAAAAGATGCAAATGCATACTAGATGAAATAGCACCCTTAAGAACAAGATCTTCACATAAGCATAACTCGATACCATGGTTCAACGATGAACTGAAAAAGCTAAAAACACAATCCAGAAAACTTGAACGAGCATGGAACACACACTCAACACATGGAAACAATCACAAAAAAAGTACAAATACGCTATAAGACAGACCAAAAGATCATACTATAAAATTAAAATAGGGACAGATTACAAAGGCACGAAGACATTATAATAACTCGTGAACAAACTCCTAGACACCAACCTGGTCACTACATCTAATACAGACATCCCATCTGCAGATAAACTTGCCAAATATTTCAATGAAAAAATTGTACACCTACACAACACGCTACCTTCAGGACAACACTGACATCGAAAACTTCCTAAATGAGTTAGACCCAACCACTGGAGAATACCCGGCTGAACGAACTTGGCTAAATTTTGCCCTCCTCACCGTCGATACAGTTGCACAGGCGATCAGCAGGTTCTCCAAAACTCACTGTAAACTAGATACCTGCCCCAACTACCTAATGAAATCCGCCCCTGACCGCTACATAGTAGACCTCACATCCCACCTAAATTACATTCTACAGCAAGGTTTCTTCCCTAAGGAAAATGGCAATATTCTACTCACCCCGATACCAAAAGACACCAAGAAAAAAACAAACGAAATCAATAACTACCATCCAGTAGCATCCATCCCGTTGTCAGTCAAACTGATGGAAAGCATGGTAGCCAAACAACTTACAAATTATATAAACAAATTCTCAATATTACACGAATTACAGTCAGGTTTTCACCCCCTACACAGCACAGAAACAGTACTACTCACTCTCCTAGCCAAATTCAAGCAGGAAATAGCAATAGGCAAAAACATGCTCCTCCTCCAATTCGACATGGTAAACCACAATATATTGATAAGATTACTAGATAAGTTCAGGATCAGTGGAAACATACTAAACTGGTTCAAGGGTTTCCTAACCACAAGAACCTATCAAGTAAAATCAAACTCAAACATATCATCACCGTAGAAAGCAGACTGCGGAGTACCACAGGGATCACTGCTATCACCGATCCTCTTCAACCTAATGATGACCCCACTAGCCAAGTCCTTATATTGTGACAATGTCACAATATACATTCCTTACAAATCTAAACTGACAGAAATCACCAACGAAATCAAGATCAGCTTGAACATCATGGACTCTTGGGCAAATGCATTTCAACTAAAACTCAACAAAGAAAAAACTCACTGTCTTATCTTCTCATCCCAACACAGCGCATACAACCCCACAATTATCAACACCCCAGATTACACCTAGAGAGCCAAGTGACCTCCACAACAAAGAAAATGTTCCAATCAATGTGGAAACTTAAACGCATGAAACAATTCTTCCCGAGAGAAACATTTTGCAACCTGATACAATCAATGGTACTAAGCCAGGTAGGCTACTGCAATGGAATTTATGCGGAATGCAAAGAACAAACCTTAAAGAAACTTCAGACCGCTCAAAACACGGCAGCTAGGCTTATCTTCGGAAAAACACGATTTGAAAGTGCAAAACCCCTCCGTGAAAAACTACACTGATGCCCAATCAAAGAACGCATAGCTTTCAAATTCTGCACTCTGGTTCACAAAATTATCTACGGTGAAGCCCCGAGATACATGACAGACTTGATCGACCTACCAACTAGAAACACATCCAAATCAACATGAACGTACTTAAATCTGCACTACCCAAGCTGCAAAGGACTCAAATACAAATCAACTTATGCATCCAGTTTCTCCTACATAAGCACACAACTGTGGAACACATTACCAAAAGCCGTGAAAACTACTTACGACCACCTAAACGTCCAGAAAAAACTAAAAACTAACCTGTTTAAACAGGCATACCCTACCAATCCAACATAAATGCCTGATCTCTGCTACACAACAAAACTAAAGTACATAATGGACATAACACAACTCTTCCGTTGTATGATTCCATAATGTGGCTGTGCCACATGAACTTTATCAAACCACAATATCACTTTGTATTTGTTTACACCGGAGTCTGCAAACGTCTCTCCGGTGCTGTATAAGCCACATTGAGCCTACAAATAGGTAGGAAAATGTGGGATACAAATGTAACAAATAAACGTTCTTCACCCCGTAAACTGTACCGTTCTCTCAGGTTTTTGCAGCCCAAAAGCTTTTTTTTTTTAGCATTAAATTGTAGCTGCCAAATTCAGATCATTCCTCTAGCTTCAATAAGTCCTCCTTCATGTTATCCACACCATCAGGGTTTTCTACCCTAGTGCACATTTTGGTGTCATCTGCAAAGAAGCAAACCTTACGAGACAGCCCTTCAGCAATATCACTTATTAAACTGTTAAAAAGAGTTGGCCTAAGAACCGAATCTTACAGCACACCACCGGTAACATCCTTTTCCTCAGAATGAACTCCATTTACCACTACCCTCTGTTGTCTTCCTCTCTTCTAGCTCCTAACCCAGTCAGTCACTTTAGGTCCCATACTGAGGGCACTCAGTTTTTTTATTAGTCGTCTCTGTGGAACCGTGTCTAAGACTTTGCTACACTCTAAATACGTACTCCCTTGATTCAACTCTTTGGTCACCCAGTCAAAGAAATTAATCAGATTTGTCTGACAAGACCTGCTCTAGTGAAACCAAGTTGCCTTGGGAACTTCCATTAAATTTCAAAAAACTTTATTATTCTCTGTTTTAAAAGTGTTTCCATTAATTTACTTACCACAGAAGTCAGACTTACCAGCCTGTGGTTCCCAACCTCTTCCTCACCTCCACTTTTGTGAAGGGGGACCACATTTGCTCTTCTCCAGTCCTCTGAGACCGCTCCCGACTCTAGAGATGCATTGAAAAGGTCTGCCAGCAGTGCCGCTAGAACTTCCCTAAGTTCCTTCAGTAACCTCGAATGTATGACATCCGGCCCCATCACTTTGTCCACCTTTAGTTTAGCCAGGTCCTCAATAACCCAGTCCTCTGAAAATCGTTCAGGGACTACCACCCCTCCATTCCTATTTGTGTTTTTCTACTGTCTTGCTCCCTGCCCTTCAGCTGTGAATATAGAACAGAAATATTTGTTAAGCAATTCTGTCTTATCATCTTCTACATATTCTTCTCCTTCACCTTTGAGTCTCAAAATGCCACTTTGGCACTTTCTAGTATCACTAACATATCTAAACGAAAATGTGGGGCAGATCTAAGATGATGTCAAAGAGGACAGACGCTGACGAGCTCCACATGTGATCTTCGAGGATGGGAAAGAAAACATAGGGTTATGTGAAGGCGACTACCTATCAGGGTCTAGCCTTACTCTGACCTTGATCCAGTCCTCGATTTGGAGCTTTGCCTCATCTGGAGTTGATGCGCTGCAGTTTAGTGACTTGAGGATGGTATTTGGAGGACTCGTCCCAGCGGTATTGGAAACAGCGCTAAGTCCTTAATAATGCAAGACTCCTCCCAGACCGGGCTTTCCGGTTACACCAGAGCGATCTCCAGGAGTTTCTGATGGGGAAGGTGCTGCAGCGGTCTGTGGAGATAGTGGGGCCATTTTGGCTGGAAAGGTATTGCTGCCTCACTCTTCTGACCCTCGATCTGCCTAGATAAGAGAGAGATGAGAGAGGTCACATGTTGGTCTGGATCTGATTGGTTTGCCATCGAGTGAGAGTTCAGCAGAGACATCAGTTAACCCTCGGAGGAAGAATCCAGGAACGTTTGCTGAGGAATGTAAAGCTATTGAGAAATTGGAACATTTAGAGGGGCATAATTGAAAGGGGCGCCCAAGTTTTCCTGAGGACGTCCTTGCAGGACGTCCCGGAGAAAGGGGCAGGGAAACTCGTATTATCGATACAAGATAGGCGTCCATCTTTCGTTTCGATAATACGGTCAGGGATGCCCAAATCACAAAATTTAGGTCGACCTTAGAGATGGTCGTCCCCGATTTTTGGCGATAATGGAAACCAAGGACACCCATCTCAGAAACAATCAAATCCAAGCCATTTGGTCATGGGAGGAGCCAGCATTTGTAGTGCACTGGTTTCCCTGACATGCCAAGACACCAACCGGGCACCCTAGGGGGCACTGCAGTGGACTTCAGAAATTGCTCCCAGGTGCATAGCTCCCTTACCTTGTGTGCTGAGCCCCGCAACCCCCCCCCCCCCCAAAAAAAAAATACCCACTCCCCACAACTGTACACCACTATCATAGCCCTAAGGGATGAAGGGGGGCACCTACGTGTGGGTACAGTGGGTTTCTGGTGGGATTTGAAGGGCTCACATTTACCACCACAAGTGTAACATAGGGGGGGATGGGCTTGGGTCCACTTGCCTGAAGTGCACTGCACCCACTAAAACTGCTCCAGGGACCTGCATACTGCTGTCAGGGAGCTGTGTATGACATTTGAGGCTGGCATAGAGGCTGGCAAAAAATATTTTGAAAGTTTTTTTTTTTTTTTTTTAGAGTGGGAGGGGGTTAGTGACCACTGGGGGAGTAAGGGGAGGTCGTTCCCGATTCCCTCCAGTGGTCATCTGGTCAGTTCGGGCACCTTTTTGAAGCTTGGTCGCAAGAAAAAATGGACCAGGTAAAGTCGCCCAAGTGCTCGTCAAGGTCACCCTTCTTTTTTCCATTATCGGTCGAGGACGCCCATGTGTTAGGCATGCCCCAGTCCCGCCTTCGCTATACTTACAACACACCCCCATGAACTTTGGTCATCCCGCGACGGAAAGCAGTGGAGGACGCAAAAAAATCAGCTTTCGATTATGCCGATTTGGGTGACCCTGGGAGAAGGACGCCCATCTCCCGATTTGTGTCGAAAGATGGATGCCCTTCTCTTTTGAAAATAAGCCTGTTAATGACACAATGCATTTGGACAAACTTGGAAAATGGTTACTCTCCCTCTGAGGGCAAGTGGATCAGCATCGAGAACTCTTGGAAAAACATTCTGGGGAGTTTAGTAAGATTGATAAATCTTTTAGGGAAATTTCAAGAATGTCAACAGGAATTAAAGACAAGAACTGGATCCACCAGAGAATGGAAATAATAAAGCGTCCCTGAGAGGCTCCAATTTTTCCTCCAAATGCTGCTCTACACCCCCCCCCCCCTTTTTTTTCTATCCTATTAATAATGGAGTTCTACCCCTCTCCACCACTGTTCCCTTTTGTCCAGGTTTTGAGCACATAACTATAGGATTGTATGTTGCCTAGATGTTTTTCCTTTTGGTGGGATAGTAAATATGAATAAACTTGGAAATTTGGAGAACTTTAATAGGAGATTAAACTTAAGGTTTTTGAATTTTCCCAAGTCTCCTTTAATCTCACCTATGAATATGGTGAAGCATTTTGAAGAAATCCTATAGATTTCTAAAAATTATTCCTCCTCTCACAAGAGCTTTCTGTGTTACTAAGGGCAATGTTGGTAGAGAAGAAGTTGAAGGGAAGAATGAAGCAATGAGTTTAGATTTTAATTTTTTTTTTTAACTCCGTCTGTTTTAAAATTAGCTAAAGGCAACTTTGATTGTCACTTTCGCCTTAGAACCTGATAGGAATTGGATTCTTCAGTTGTATTTTTATTATAAGGATACTAAATTATGTGGATCCAAGTGTGTTGGTTTTACCTGATTTATCCAGAGCAACAGAGAGCAGTTGCAAAGCTTTTTTAGCAGTGTGTCAGCAAGTATTAGCTCTGGGTGCAACTTATTTCCTTCAGTTTCCCTGTAAGTGCATAGTAAAGTATCAAAGTAATACCTATGTTTTTGTTCAACTGTTAACACTTGAATTTTCCTTATTTAGAAGAGTTACCCTCCATTAATTCTTGATTCCATCGATTTTTGGATCCTGCATTGTTGTCTCAGACTTTACATTGTGAATATCTTTCCTTAATTTTGTTGGTATGTGTAATATGTAATATCAGTGTAAAGGTCTTTTCTGTTGCTGTCATTTAGCCTGTATTTTTTCTTGTGGAAAATGTCAAAATTCAATAAATAGGAAAAAAAAAGTCTCGCCAACCCCCCCCCCCCCCCCCCATTTTACCATATTGGCTATTTTTCTCTTCTATTTGCTTCTCTGCTATTCTGACTACTTTACCAACTTCTCTTAGCTTTTCCGTCTGTTGTCAAGCCTTTTCCTCTTTCTGCAGTCTTTGGCCTTTATTTTGATATTAGTGCTATTCAGTTAATTTTTAAACTGCCTAAAGCCATTGGTAGGTATGTTATACAAAAACCTTATGATGATAGTTCTTTATTGGCTTAGCACAGTTGTTGGCACTGTACTACATTGGGGCTAAAGCTCTCCTTGAAATCTTTAAATGATTATTTTATTTATTTAATCAGTGTGTAACCCACCTGCTGACAAAAGCACACAAGGTGACAAACAGCAATCATTAAGGCAGGACAATTACTGACAAAAAATACAAGCACAAGACTACTACTACTACTACTACTATTTAGCATTTCTATAGCGCTACAAGGCATATGCAGCGCTGCACAAACATAGAAGAAAGACAGTCCCTGCTCAAAGAGCTTACAATCTAATAGACAAAAAATAAATAAAGTAAGCAAATCAAATCAATTAATGTGAACGGGAAGGAAGAGAGGAGGGTAGGTGGAGGCGAGTGGTTACAAGTGGTTACGAGTCAAAAGCAATGTTAAAGAGGTGGGCTTTCAGTCTAGATTTAAAGGTGGCCAAGGATGGGGCAAGAATTAGTATAATAGCATTAAAACCTTTCCCAACCCACCAATTAGGTGCACTACCAACGTGAAGCCATTCAATAAAGTACATGACCTACAGGTATTATTCTGTTAAAGTGCTGTCATTTGAGAACAAGTATTACGGATAAGTGATTTCAGTCTTACAGTGCGCCCATTTAATAGAGCTTCAGTGTTTACCAAATAACACTTATTCCTCGAGATGAGATTTTTTATTTATTTAAATCTTTGTGAAGTTATTATATTTTTATTTTACACAGAATACTTAATATCATTTTATGTAAGAATTTCTTCATGGATTTTTAGTTTAGTTCAGAGTAGGGGAAGATGCAAAGTAAATCCAGCAGAGGGTGCCATATGAAAGGCATGGACCAGGTGTAACAAAATTGAATGTGAGCAGTGTTTAAAATAATTGAATGATTCTTTTGTATTTATAAATTGGATTATTACAATTATGACTTTGAGTATGTAAGAGTATATTTAGTTTTTCAGAAATTAGTTATCTTGATCTCTGGATATGGGCGACGGTGAAAGCTAGAAGGATGCTTGGGTGCATAGGGAGAGGAATGGCCAGCAGGATAAAGGAGGTGATGATACGCCTGTATAAGACTCTGGTGAGATCTCATTTAGAATATCGTGTACAATTCTGGAGACTGCACCTTGAACAATATTTAAACAGGGTAGAGTTGGTCCAGAGGAAGGCTACTAAAATGATCAGTGGTCTTCATCAACGCATATGGGGACAGACTTAAAGATCTCAATATGTATACTTTGAAAGAAAAGTGGTTGAGGGGAGATATGATGGAGGTATTTACACAGCATAAATGTACAGGAGTTGTCTTTCAATTGAAGCTCTGGAACAAGGGAGCATAGGATGAAGGTGAAAAGGGATAGACTCAGAAGTAACCTGAGGAAATGCTTCTTCATGGAAAGGATGTGAATTTGTGGAACAGCCTCCCGGTGGGACTGGTGAAAACAAAAACAGTATCTGAATTCAAGAGAGCTTGAGACAAGTACATAAGATCTCTAAGGGAGTGATAGGGAGAGTAGATGGTATGGATGGGCAGACTGGATAAGCCATATTTTTGTGTTTTTCTATGAGCATCACAGGTTTTGATTACTAAAGACCTACTGGTGTACTTGAAACTCTAGGAACCCCTGTTGAAGTTCTTTAATAAAGATAAGATTACAGATGGTTCAGTGAGGACCTATTCCTGACAAGCCAATCTTTTATTCTTAAAAAGTATGACTTTATCATTTTAGGATGTAGTCTACTTTTTTTTAAAGCAGAAGTGTTTTAAGCATATTGATTATTGTTAAATTATTTTACTTATGAAGTTTTACAAGTTTATATGAGATCAGATTGTAAGTAAAAATATTCATTGTGCAAATGAAAATATATAAAGAAAAATATATAAAACAATTCTGAAGAAATCACAAAGGGATTCTTTTTCAAAGCTGTCAGCTCACCCTTACGTAGGTTTATCCCACGTGCTAAGACCATTTTTACAACAGCTGTAGTTTTTGTAGTAATGGCCAATGAGCTAATGTTGCCATTAGTTCAAATCTATTAAAAAATTTACTGTGGAAACACCACCACCCATTTTATAGGTGATAAGGGCTGATGCGGTATTTCTGTTAAAGCCAAGTAGTGTGCGGTAATTTTAGCTGCAATGATCAACACAGGGCCGCTCTAATTTGGCAGTTACTGCAAGGGGCCTCAGCATGTTCCACAGTATGCCATTTTAAGCTGCACTAAAGGGCCACAAAATATGTGCTCAATTTGTCTATGGTAAACAAAGAATACCCAAGTCTCTAGCAAACAAGACAAAAAGTAATATACTAAAACCTGCAGGAAACCTACTAATCCACATCTTCCAAAGGAGTCGTCCCCACTCAATAGAAATACATGAAATACCACCTAGAACACATCTGCCATGAATCTACATAGTCTTGTATTTCAAAAATTTTAACTAAGAGGGTTCAAAGAATAAGCACCTATTATTCTGATGTTTAATCAGTCACTTATATAGGTACTGAAGAAACATTTGAATCCCAAGGGATATTTCCCCTTGTCTTAAAGCAATATATTTTTTATGTCAGCAGGCAGGATTGAGTCAGACACATAAGTGGGTGATGTTATCGCACGTTGCTGGGACTCAACAGCCCTCCTAGAGCTCAGAACTTTCTGTAAATTTCTGAGCATGAGTGGCCCTTCCTGCTGAAAGTGGTCTCCTCAGCAACTCAGATTTTTCTCTTTTTTTTTTTTTTTTCCTGTTCAGCCAAATGGGCATTAAACAAAACTCTTGTAGTCATTTTTTTTTCTAAAACTACATATTTTGGGTTTTTTTTGTAATTTTCATTTATCCAAAATCAAGGTTCAGATCCTTCCCACAGTGTAACAGATTTGTCCCCCTGCATGGCAAGAGAAAGGTACCTTTTTAACTACAACAAGAAGTAGAACTTGCATACATTTTTGACCCTCTGAAGTACATACAAGCCCCCAAAACTCAGTTGCAGTACATATTTCATGGTTGCCTATAAGGTCAACAATTCGTATGTGGCAAACTTCTTTTACTGCATGGCTTGTCTCCAAGAAATTGAATGTGAAATATAAGGTCCAATTGGCCCCAGGTTTCAACAAGGTCCCACTCTCACATTCGTCTGTAGTAGTAGAAGCAGCCACAAAGAAAGCCAAAAAGTGCAGGGAGTTCTCCAGTACACCTGTTAAAGTTCTGTAGCTGTTAGAACACTTGGACAAGAAAGTATTTTAAGATGCCATGCTTTCTGCTGGCATCAGCCTTATATAGTCCAATATATATGCATACCATCTTCCGAAAAATACAAGCATTCTCACCTCTTCTCTCCCCACAGGCTCAGACTCAACTAGCATCAATTCTAGTGGATGATAATGAGTGTGACACACAGCTTAAATGCATAGCATATGATGTCTAAAGCTTTTTCCAGATTTTCCACTTTTAGCTGTTACTACCAAGCACTTCATATGGTCGCATGCATCTCCCCTTCTCTCTTCTACAGGAAAATAATAATTTGTGGAGAAGGATACAGTTGACATCATAAAAGATCATTGTTCCCACTCTTCAGTATCTTTATGTAGTTCTGCCACCAACTTGTTCATTCTCTAGGCATACCAGCTCAATTCAGAACTGCTGCAGTCTGCAGAAGAACCTACCCTTATCAAAGGCAACCTCAACAAGCCCAGTGTCCTATATTTGTCAAACTCCAACAAGAAAGAGCTCAAGCAAAGCAGGCTATGCCCATTCAATCGGAACTGCAGTCTGCTCTTCCTGAGGGGGCAGGGGGTGGTGGTTAGGTTTGCTTTTTCTACTCCAGATATTTCCTCATTTCAAAGAAGACTAAAGGCTTGTGCCCCATCTGGATCTTTGAAACCTCCATCTTTCTAATTCAAGATAAGTATTCTTACCTCAATTCTACCATCTCTAAAGAAAGAATGGCTGTGTACAATGGATCTCAAGGATGCTTATTGATTGCTGTGTACGCTGGATCTCAAGGATACTTATGTATATATAGCTGAACTATCCTCATTAGATTCACTTCCTCCAGCATACAGACCACTAGTGACATAGAGTACTTCCTTTTAGTCTTTCTTTGGCTCCCCGAGTCTTCACAACGTACCTCATAGTGATAGCCACTCACCTTCAAAAACATGGTCACCTAGTCTTTCTGTACCTCAACCATTGGCTCTTGGCAGCTACCATAGAAGACCTTGGTATAGCCCTCAGGAACAAGATAATCCAACTATTGAGCTTCATTATCAACTTTCAGAAATCAACCTTATGCCCTACAAATAGCGTTTGTTATAGGCACCATTTTGGGCACAATTCAAGTTAAAGCTTTTCTGCGAGTGGACAGACTGTAGTCTTTGAAATCACATGTCTACTACATACATACCTCTTACAAATGCTGGACTACATGGCTGCTGCCAACCATGTAGTTCCCCTTTGCTCCACCTCAATGGAACCAGTGTACCCAACCCCTTTCCACCACCTTTCCTCCTCCAGTTGAGCTTTGACTTATGCTTCAGTGATGGACATCCATATCCATTGTGAAACAGGTGTCACATTTCCTCAGCTGGAACATTCATGCTCCAGCACCAAATGGAGAACTCTCATACTTTTTCACAACACTCAGAGCAGATGGTCAAGGAATGAGGCATTCTCCGAGGACAAGCAGGCATAATATTCTTATATATGGATAATGTCATCCACAGAGCACAGTGTGGAAACTGTCAAGGGGCTGTCACTTTAAATCTTTTAGACAGTGCCCTCACCACGCATGTGCAGGTGTCTTCCTGCCTGACACTCAAGCTCGGGACCAGCAATCTGTCGTTGTCCGTGGAGCAGAGAAGTGTTTTTTTAAATCTGTCCTCAGCACATCGCCTTTTTAGTTCCTTTCCTTTTTAGGGATTTTTTCTTCATATTCTTCTTTTTTTTCAATACGAATTTGTTTACTCGTTTTTTTTTAATTATTTTTCATTTTTGGTCTTTGAGGCCTCTGAGCCCATCTTTTGCCCGAATAGCATTGACCATTCTCGGGTATGCAGCTACTCGAGCTCCCTGGGCCATTGAGCCTTTTGGCCTTGCGTCGGCCGTTTCTCCCTCCATGTCAATGAGAGTGCTTAGTGACATTGAGAAGTGTACTTGATGCAATAGGGCTATTTCAGACACAGACCCCCATAACTGTTGTGCTCAGTGTTTGGGTCCAGGGCACCAGGACATACAGTGTAGCCTCTGCCTACGTGTCCAAGTGATATCCTTAAAGCCTGCAGAGTCCAGTGTGAAAAACATTTTTGTTCTGCATCAACATCCGCATCGAACATGGCAGGAGATTGGACACTCGACGCAGACCTGCATCGGCGCCAGCATTGATATCCAGTGCACTGGTACAACATTAAGAGAGTCCGATGTTGGACTTGGTACTGCAACAGCATAGGAACTCTATATTCTCTTTACTGGTGCTGCGAGCATTGAGGGACCTGCAGTGTAAAAGTCCTTTAAAAATTACCATCATTCTCCCTCCAGGCACTCTGCCAACACCTCCGCTGCATTAGCTTCCTCAATGCATGGGAAGCGTCCATGCCGCAGTGACCGCTGTCTTTCGCTGCAGCTTATTTCTCATAGAGAGCCTTCAAGATCTCCTCCGCTTGCAAAGGCTATTACTCAAGCTATGTCCACACCGCTTTCCCAGCCGGCATCGACACCTACTCTACATGAAGAAATCTGGGCTATGCTCAGGAAGAAGCATTCAGGGCTACTGCATTTGCAGTCTATACAGACTTACAGGGTGCTTGCACCAGCCTCAGTCCACCCATCGATACATTGGAGAGACAGTAACGGGGAGGTCCCACACACCAGCTTGGCATCATAAGAACATAAGTATTGCCGTAGTATCCTGTTTCCAACAGTGGTCAATCCAGATTACAAGTACCTGGCAAGATCCCAAAACAGTACAATACATTTTATGCTGCTTCTCCTAGAAATAAGCAATGAATTTTCCCCAAGTCCATTTTAATAATAGCTTATGGACTTTTCTTTTAGGAAGCTATCCAAACGTTTTTAAACCCCACTAAGCTAACCATTTTTACTACATTCTCTAGCAACGAATTCCAGAGTTTAATTACACATTGAGTGAAGAAATATTTTCTCCGATTAAATTTAAATTTACTACTTTGTAGCTGCATTGTATGCCCCTAGACTAAAGTGATTCACATCTACCCATTCCACACCACTCATTATTTTATAGACCTCGAGCATATCTCCCCTCAGCCGCCTTTTCTCCATGCTGAAGAACTCTAGCCACTTTAGCCTTTCCTCATGGAGAAGTCATCCAATCCCCTTTATCATTTTCGTTGCCCTTCTCTGTACCTTTTCCATTTCTGCTATATCTTTTTTGAGATATGGTGACCAGAATTGCACACAATATTTGATGTGCGTTCGCACCATGGAGCAGTACAAAGGCATTATAACATCCTCATTTTTGTTCTCCATTCCTTTCCTAATAATACCTAACATTCTATTTGCTTTCTTAGCCGCCGCACACTGAGCAGAGGATTTCAACCTATCATCATCATCGATGACACCATGTTCCCTTTACTGGTCGGTGACGTCTAGTGTGGAACCTTGCATTATGTAGCAATATCTCGGATTCCTCTTTCCCACGTGCATCAGTTTGCACTTGCTCACATTAAATGTCATCAGCCATTTGGATGCCCAGTCTCTCCGTCTCGTAAGGTCCTCTTATAATTTTTCACAATCCCCTTGCGATTTAACAACTTTGAATAACTTTGTGTCATCAGTAAATTTAATTGCCTCACCAATTACTCTCATCTCTAGATCATTTATACATATGTTAAAAAGCAGCGGTCCAGCACGGACCCCTGGAGAACCCCACTATCTACTCTTCAAAATACTGACCTTTTAACCCTACACTGTTATGATTTAGCCTATGTTTCATGCTCTCATTCATCTCGCCACCTGGTGGCTAGACATGGTAGCTGCTGTGGACTGACTACTTGCTGTTTTCTATGTTCCAGAAGATATTCCGGTCCGGTCCGGATCTTCCAGCCGTCCAGTTTGTCTTGGGGATTTTTTGGAACTTAGCAGCACCCTTACCTAGTGAACTCCCTTGTATGTTGCCTTTATTAACCACCTGGAAACTTTCTGCTTTGCCTTGCATCAGAGGTCCTCAGAGGAGTTTCCTTCGATGAGTTTGTTGCAGTGCTTCTGAGTTATTTCCGGTTTCAGCTTTGACCCTGCTTGTCTCCTGGTTTATTCTACTGTCTGCTGCCTGCCAAAGACCTGGCTTGTCTCCTGGTTTATTCTACCGTCTGCTGCCTGCCAAAGACCCGGCTTGTCTCCTGGTTTATTCTACCGTCTACTGCCTGCCAAAGACCCGGCTTGTCTCCTGGTTTATTCTACTGTCTGCTGCCTGCCTAAATCCCGGCTTGTCCTGCTGTCTGCGGTTGGTCCTGGTTCCTGCTCACCTGCCTTGCTGCCCATGTATATTCCTTTCCCCTATGACCCTCAGTCCCTGTTCAGCCTAGTTGGTATCCAATTCCTGCCCTGTCTGGTAAGTCCTGCCGGCCGCCTGCACCCAGGGGTTCAGAAGGGCGGTCAAGTGCAGGTGAAGTCTAGCTGTTTCTGTCAGAATTCTGCCTCGTCTCTGGTGTTTGGGTGGTTTTCCTGCCGCTGCCGGTTATCGGTAGTGGCCCAAGGGCTCACCATTCCTGACAGTTGTGACAAATCTCTGTTTTCTGTCTTTTAGCCACTTTTTAATCCACAATAGAAAACTACCTTCTAGCCCATGACTCTCCACTTTTCTCTGGAGTCTTTCATGAAGTACTTTATCAAATGTCTTTTGAAATCCAGATACACAATATCGACTGGCTCACCTTTATCCACATTTGTTCACCACTTCAAAGAAATGAAATAGATTAGTGAGACAAGTTTTCCCTTCACTAAATCCATGTTGGCTTTGTTTCATTAATCCATGCTTTTGACTATGCTCTGTAATTTTGTTCTTTATTATAGTCTCTACCATTTTGCCTGGCATTGACAGGCTCACCGGTCTATAATTTCCCAGATCACCTCTGGAACCTTTTTTAAAAAATCGACATTACATTGGCCACACTCTAGTCTTCCAGTACCATGCTTGATTTTCAAGATAAATTACATATTACTAACAGTAGTTCTTCAAGTTCATTTTTCAATTCTATCAGTACTCAGGAATGAATACCATCCGGTCTAGGCGATTTGCTACTCTTCCGTTTGTCAAATTGTGCCATTACATCTTCCAGGTTTATAGAGATTTCATTCAGTTTCTCTGACTCGTCAGCTTTGAATACCATTTCTGACACCAGTATCTCTCCCAAATCTTCCTCAGTGAAGACCGAAGCAAAGAATTCATTTAATCTCTCCGCTATGGCTTTGTCTTCCCTGAATGCCCCTTTTACTCCTTGGTCATCTAGCAGTCCAACTGATTTCTTGCGTATAATATACCTAGAAAAGTTTTTACTATGTGTTTTTGCCTCCAACGCAATCTTTTTTTCAAAGTCCCTCTTTGCCTTCCTTATCGGTGCTTTGCATTTGACTTGCCATTCCTTATTATGTTTCCTATTATTTTCAGTCTGATCCATTTTCTGAAGGATTTTCTTTTGGCTCTAATAGTTTTCTTCACCTCACTTTTTAACCATGCCAGCTGTCATTTGGTCTTCCTTTCTCCTTTTTTAATACATGGAATATATTTGGCCTGTGCCTTGAGGATGGTATTTATGAACAGCATCCACACCTGATGTTAATTTTTGACCTTTGCATCTGCTCCTTCAAGTTTTCTTTCGCTGCTCTTCTCATTTTATCATAATCTTCTTTTTGAAAGTTAAATGGATTTCCTTTGTGTACTTAATCCAAAGTTGGTATCAAACCTGATCATGTTGTAATCACTGTTATCAAACGGCCCCATCACCATTACCTCCTGCACCAGATCATTCACTCCACTAAGGACTAGGTCTAAAAATTTTCTTCCTCTTGTTGGCTCCTGTACCAGCTGCTCCATAAAGCAGTCCTTGATTTTGTCCAGAAATTGTACCTGCCTAGCATGCCCCGATGTTACTTTTACCCAGTCAATATTGGGGTATTGAAATCAATTATTATTGTGTTCCCCAGTTTGTTAGCCTTCCTAATTTCTTTTTCTGTTTTTTCTTCTTTTTTTAGCCTTCCTAATTTCTGATAACATTTCTACATCTGTCTGTTCATCCTGGCCAGGTGGACGGTAGTACACTCCTATCACTATCCTTTTCCCATTTACAGATAGAATTTCAATCCATAGAGATTCCAAGATGTGCTTTGTTTCCTGCAGAATTTTCAGTCTATTTGATTCAAGGCCCTCCTTAACATACAAAGTTACTTCTCCACCAATTCAAACCACCCTGTCACTATGATATAATTTGTACCCTGGTATGACAGTTTCCCACTGGTTATCGTCCCTCCACCTGGACTCAGAAAAACCTACTATATCTAATTTTTCATTTAGTGCAATATATTCTAATTCTCCCGTCTTATTTCTTAGGCTTCTGGCATTCACATACAGGTATTTCAAACTGTTTGTTGTTCCTTATGTACATCTTGCTCAGCAGTTGCCAGTGTTAATTTGCAGTCTTTTGTCTGCTTTATATTTAATGACACCTGGAGGGGCATTTTCAAAAGAGACGTCTAAATCAGAATTTGGACATTTTACAAAGACATCCAAATTCCAAACAGGAAAGAAGGTCATTTTCGAAAAAGATGGACGTTTATCTTTTGTGTTCGAAAATACGATGGACGTCCTGTGATTTGGATGTCCTTTTTTATGGTCCATTTTCGAACAAAAGACGTCCAAATACAAGACATCCAAAACAGAGGAGTGGCTTAATGGTTAGTGCAGCGGACTTTGATCCTGGCAACATGGGTTCAATTCCCACTGCTGCTCCTTGTGACTTTGGGCAAGTCAAATGCACAAGGGGCATTTTTGAATATGACATCTAAGTCTGAATTTGAACGTTTTTTTGAAAAACGTCCAAAAGCAGAACAGGAAAGGTCATTTTCTACAAAATGCTGTTTGGATGTTTTATTTTTTGGTCCATTTTCAAACAAATACATCCAAATGCAAAACGTACAAAATACACAAGAAAATCCACAATAAAGTGAAACCATTCACATGTTCTAAGTATGGTAAAAGCTTTGGTTGTAATGTAAATCTCAAAGTGTATCAGAAAGTTCACACGTGATAGAAACCATTTGCATGTATAGAGTCTGATAAAAGCTTTGGTCAGAAGGTAAGCCTCACAATGTACCATAGTATACACACAGGAGTGAAACCATTTACATGCACTGAGGCGGTAAAAGCTTCAGTTGCATTGGAACAGGTTATTAGGGAATGTACACTCTTGCTATGAAGTATGGAAAAATAGCACTTGCCCAAATCTTCTGATAAACAATAGACACAAGGCTCAGATGTTATTAAAAAAATAGAAAGCTTGGCATCAGGTAGAATAGTGGAAAAGTGACATCCCAGAAAAGCAATAAGGCATCCTTGGGGGCACTGCAGTGGACTTTATAAAATGCTCCCAGGTACACATCTGACTATTGCTCCCTTACCTTGTCTGCTGAGCCCCCCACCCCCCCCAAAAAAACCCCACTGCCCCCAACTGTACACCACTACCATAGCCCTTACAGGTGAAGGGAGCACCAATATGTGGCTACAGTGGGTTTCTGGTGGATTTTGGAGGGCTCACAGTTTCCTCCACAAGTGTAACAAGTAGGGGGAGGTAGAAGCTTGGGTCCGCCTGTTCAGTGCACTGCACCCACTACTAGACTACTCCAGGTACCTGCATGCTAGTGCGAGATCTCATGCTTCTGCTCCTCCAAGAAGAGAAGGTAGAACATTGGACTCTTTTGGCTGAAAATCTTTTCAAGCTTCAGTGCTAACCAATCACATATTGGATTGTCAACTTTATTCCACAATTTACCTAAAATGTTTAATACAGATTTCTCTGAGGAATTCTATAAGCTTCACAGAAAGCTTCTCGACTGTCATAAATATCTGGCAAGTCAGGCCTTTGAAGTCTCTTCATATATTTCCGCCTTAGCTGTAACAATGTGACATATCTCCTGGCTCATGGTCTCTGACTTCGAAACTGCTTTTCAGGACTGTATAGCAGTTGTCCCTTGTCGTGGAGAAAACTTGTTTGGTGATAAAGTCGAGGAAGTGGTCTACCTAATTAAAAACATACAGGTACTATAAATACTCTGTCCCGGCCACAAACATCTGCTGCTACTTCTAGAAGATTTGCAGGAGGTTATAAACGCTCCAATTATTATAGGGCTAAATGTCGTTACACTCCTCCTCCTCCTCCTCAATGGACTACACTTCAATGCTCACGTCTAAGGCAGCAGTGGTGTCAAAATTCATAGACACCCTCTCAGTCTAATCTAGTGGTTCCCAAACCTGGACCTTGAGGCAAATGAATATTCATGAGAGATTTGCATGCAGTGGAGGCTGAAAACCTGACTGGCTGGGGTGCGTCCAGGACCAGGTTTGGGAAACACTGGTCTAAACAGCCCAATTTCTGACTTTTTCCTAGAGAGCATTGCCCACCGTACAGTTGTCCATGCCAAGCGGCCTACCAGTTGGAGGGAGGCTTATTCTGTTTCAACAGAGGTGGCCTCTCATAATCTCCGACCGTTGAATGCTACACAGAATTCAGTACGACTACGCTCTGCATTGGCAAGGACGACCTCCTGACCATCCACCAAGAGAGTCTTGTTTCAACTCTAAATGAAACTACTTCGAGAGGAGCTCTTGGCCTCCTCCGGCAGAATGCAGTAGAACTACTACTACTACTTAACATTTCTAGAGCGCTACTAGGGTTACGCAGCGCTGTACAGATTAACAAAAAAGGACAGTCCCTGCTCCAAGGAGCTTACAATCTAATGGGCGAAATGTCAAGTAGGGGCAGTCTAGATTTCCTGAATAGAGGTATGATGGTTAGGTGCCAAAGGCGACATTGAAGAGGTGGGCTTTGAGCAAGGCTTTGAAGATGGGCAGGGAGGGGGCCTGGCGTATGGGCTCAGGGAGTTTATGCCAGGCATGGGGTGAGGCGAGGCAGAAAGGGCGGAGCCTGGAGTTGGCGGTGGTGGAGAAGGGTACTGACAGGAGGGATTTGTCTTAGTTCCTTTGCCGGACAAGGGTCGTGAGTTCTATTCCAGATATTTTCTCATACCAAAAAAAGAAGGGGGTTGAGGGGTACATCCAATTCTTGATCTGCAAGACTTAAACAAGTTTCTATTATTGAAAAATTTTGTGTGGTATTCCTGGGTTCCTATGATACAACTTGATGATTGGCTTTGCTCTCTGGTTTCAAGGAGACATACACACACATACCTATTCTTCCTGCATGCAAGAAAGTTCCTCCGCTTCTGCTGTGGGACACTCACTTTCAATACAAGGCATTCAAACATCAGTGCCCGACATGGCCATGTTTCGCCTGAGATACCAGCTGCATCAGGGTCAAGATTACCAGCTTTATGTAAAGCTACAGACCTCACCTTGGCTGGTCCAACAGATAAAATGAAGCATGCAATGCCCCTGTTCCTGGATGCAGCAGGTATCACAGGCAAATCATGGCCATGTAAGTCACAGATGTTTGAATGCCTGGGAGCTTTTAGTTAATAAATAGACTGTTTTTTTTTTTTTCTCACAAGGTCTGTCTCTTTGTTTTATCTTTCATTTTGGATTTGGTGAACTACTTGCCTTGTTGTTTTCTGACTCCCTATCAATACAAGGTCGTACCATTTGGCTTGGCTTCAGCTCCTCCTATCTGGATGACTGATTAATCAAGGCAGAGTCCCAGGAGTCAGAACACACATTCATTCTGTCTACCATAAAGCTCCCAGAACTCCTCAGGTTTGTGATCAATTACCCCAAATCACGCCTTCAAGTTCAGACCTTAGAGTTCACAGAGGCTCTCCTTGATACTACTCAGGGCCTGGCCTTCCTTCCTCAACCAGGAGCAAACAACATACTGACTCTTGCCACTCAAGTGTTCAAAGCCACCCAAATATCTGCTGATCAGATGCTCCACCTACTCCATCACATGACTTCAACAGTTCTATAACACAATTGGCTCGTCTCCACTTCCGAATTCCTCAGTAGACGCTCTCATCTCAGTAGCCCTAAGCCATGGGATTGCTCTCAGCTCAAATTTAAGTCACTCCACAGCTACGCCACCTCTACAGTGTTGGATGGTGTCCCAGAATCTCACTCGGGGTATTTCATTTCATCCTCCTTCACATCACAAGATTCTCACCATGGATGCTTCTATGTTAGGTTGGAGCACTGTCCTCGACGGGCTCCATCTAATCGATCCTATGGCTTCAACAGTCCTGTAACACAGTTGGCTCATCAGCAGTCCAGCAGCGAGAGGGGTGCTATCCAGTCTTTTCCATTGAGTGTCACATGTATGATTATCTCCCAGTTGGTGAGATGTCATATGTGTGTGCCCGATGCAAAGAGCTCCTAGCTCTCAGAGAACGTTGTAACCAGGCGCCTCTCTTGTGCAGCCAAGGATAGAACAATCTCCTTCAGCCACAGGCTCCCGGTACAATGAAGAAATAGATGTCCACCAGTAACTTCAATCTTAAGGACTTTTATTCCATGCAGGTTTCTAGTACACAGTTCCAACAGCAGCATAGCACATACCAGGATTCAATGCAGGCTTACAGGCTCCAGTCTGGGCTCTTTATCCAGTGCACAATAAACAGTAATTGAATTCCCAAGACAAACAGTTCTTTCAGTTCATCATCACCGTTCAGTCACCAAGCAGCATTTTCTACCTTCTGTCCCCTTTACCTTCAGGAGAGTTCAATATTTTAGGGACTCCTTCTACCCAAGGGTTTTCCCCTGCGTCAGCTTCACAGTGAATTCAATACTTTTGGGAATTCCTCTCACCCAAGGAATTTCAGCCTGCAAATACTTTAGGGACCTCTCTGCCCAAAGGTTTTCAGCCTGCAACTGCCTCTCAGACTTTAGTACTTTAGGGACCTCCCTGCCCAAGGGTTTTCAGCCTGCAAATACTTCTCAGACTCCAGTACTTTAGGGACCTCCCTGCCCAAGGGTTTTCAGCCTGCAACTGCTTCTCACCTTCCTTGCTGCTCTCCCTGAACTTGAACTCCTTAGACTCCTTCCCACCTGCCTAATCAATCCCTAGCTTCTGCCTTCACAACCAATCATTCTCCACTCATTAGCATCTCTACACACCCATACCAGCTGAGTTGAGCATTAGCCTAATGAGGAGCTCCTGCACACAGGGTTTCCTAGCTTTCTTTCCCCCTAGTGGCAGCCAATCTACACCTCCTGTTAGCTTACACCCATGTCCTCCCTTATTGCAGCTAGGAGTCCAGTCCGGGTTTTCCATCTCACCCCCTGGCTCCTTGCCTGCAGTGCCTTCTGGGACTTGTGGTTCAGACTGAAGCTGCCTTAACCCAACTATCCTGGATGTGACTATCACAACGTGTCCGTTCTCTTGAGGCTAGAGTAGCAGACTTAGTGGAGCTGAGGGAGAAAGAGAGGTACATAGAGGAGACCTACAGGGATGTTGTAGAGAAGTCCCACCTCTAGTCTGGTAGCCCCTGTGCTACCTTGGAGGAGGGAAGTCTCCTAGAAGGAGAGCATCACCCTGGTGAAGTAGGAAGTACTCCTGTAGCCAGGACCTGCCCACCAGGGGATGTACTATCCTCTCACACCGAGGATACGTCTCCAAGTGCTGCCCGGCAGGGAAGGGTTAGGACAGCTGTTGTAGTTGGTGATTCGATCATTAGACATATAGATAGCTGTGTGGCTGGTGGACGTGAGGATCGCCTGGTGACTTGCCTGCCTGGTGTGAAGGTGGCGGACCTCGTGCGTCACCTAGATAGGATTTTAGATAGTGCTGCGGAGGAGCCGGCAGTCTTGTTACATGTATGTATCAATGACATAGGAAAATGTGGGAGAGAGGTTCTGGGAGCCAAATTTAGGCTCTTAGGTAGAAAGCTCAAATCCAGAACCTCTAGAGTAGCATTTTCTGAAATGCTACCCGTTCCACGTGCAGGGCCCAAGAGACAGCCAGAGCTCCGGAGTCTCAATGCGTGGATGAGACAATGATGCAGGGAGGAGGGTTTTAGATTTGTTAGGAACTGGGCAACATTCTGTGGAAGGGGGGGGAGCCTATTCCGAAAGGATGGGCTCCACCTTAATCAGGGTGGGACCAGCCTGCTGGCATCGGCATTTAAAAAGGAGATAGAGCAGCTTTTAAACTAGAAACTGGGGGGGGGGGGAGGCCGACAGTCGCTCAAAAGCACATGGTTCGGGATAAGGTATCTTTCAAAGATATCACCAAAACAGGAAAGATAGGGTATCCTGATAGTGTGGTTGCAAAAGAGACCATAGTAGGTCAGGTGGAGGGTTAGCATTGTATATTAACGAGAGCCTTGAATCAAATAGATTGAAAATTCTGCAGGAAACAAAACACTTCTTGGAATCACTGTGGATTGAAATTCCATGTGTAAAGGGGGAAAGATAGTAATAGGAGTGTATTACGGTACGCCTGGCCAGGATGAACAGACTGATGCAGAAATGTTAAAGGAAATTAGGGACGCAAACAAACTGGGCAACACAATAATAATGGGTGATTTCAATTACCCCGATATTGACTGGGTAAATGTAACATCGGGGCATGCTAGGGAGGTAAAATTCCTTGATGAAATCAAGGACTGCTTTATGGAGCAACTGGTACAGGAGCCGACGAGAGAAGGAAAATTTCTAGACCTAGTCCTTTGTGGAGCACATGATCTCATGCGGGAGGTAATGGTGCTGGGGCCACTTGATAACAGTAATCATAATATGATTCGGATTTGATATTAGCTTTGAAGAAGGATACATGGGAAATCAAATACGTTAGCGTTTAACTTTAAAAAAGGAGACTATATTAAAATGAGAAGTTAGGCTGCGAGGGTCAAAAATTTACATCAGGCATGGATGCTGTTCAAAAACACCATCCTGGAAGCCCAGGCCAAATATGTTCCGTGTATTAAAAAAGGAGGATGGTAGACCAAACGACAGCCGGCATGGTTAAAAAGTGAGGTGAAGGAAGCTATTAGAGCTAAAAGAAAATCCTTCAGAAAATGGAAGAAGGAACCGACTGAAAATAATAAGAAACAGCATAAGGAATGTCAAGTCAAATGCAAAGCCCTGATAAGAAAAGCTAAGAGGGACTTCGAAAAAAAGATTGCGTTGAATGGAAAAGCACACAGTAAAAAATTTTCGTCGGGAGCAGGAACTCCGTTGTCGGAGAGTGCGGGGGAAGGTGAACTGCCACTCCGCTTGGAAATAGAAACAACACTGAGCCCCGAACAGCGGTTAGCCCTCCCATGCCGGCAGATACGCTAAGAAGGGTTCGGGAAACCCATAGTTCCCAAGAGGCGATGGGGCCTACCGAAGCGGGACCCAAACCGGATGAAATTCTGCCGAGAGTAATCGCACATGAAGTGCTGGAACCAAGGGAAGAGACAGTCCTGACTGGAGACCATCAGATGAAGGGAACGGGACCGACAGAGGAAAGAAAGCACGTAGATTTACCAAGTAAGTCTTTGTTGAGGGAGAAACCAGATAACATAACTTTAGAAGCCATCTGGGAAGTGTTAAAGAACTTGGAAACTCTATTTACACAAAAATTTTCCTTATTACATGAACAATCTCAGACCTCACTAAATAAAATACCAATTTTAGAAGGAAAGTTACAAAACTTGGATAAATCAATGGAGAACACTAAGAAAGAAATTCAACATTTTCAATTGGTACAAGCCAATTTAATTAAGGAAAATCAGTATCTTCATAACAAAATAGAAAATTTGGAGAATGCACAGAGGTCTAATACACTTAGAGTGATTAATTTTCCAAAACAGGCATTAATAGCTCCATCAATAACTTTTAAAAAATATCTAAGTGAAGTTTTGAAGATAACAGAGAAGGCATATCCTCCAATAGCAAAAATATATTACCTGCTGCCATTTAAAAAAAAGGAGAAGAAACAATTGGAAGATCAAGGAACTGAAATATCATTTGATATTCTGGATTTGAACTTAACACAAACTTTGGAAAATGATAATTTAGGCTTAACACCAATGACTTTAATATTCTCCTTTGTATTACAACCGGACAGAGATTGGATACTTAAACAGTTTTTCCTACATAGAGAACATCTTTTCATGAACTATAAAATAAGAATGTTTCCAGATATTTCTAAAGCAACCCAAAAACGGTGTAAAGAATTTCTTAATTTACGCCCTAAGATACAACAATTGGGTGCTCTCTCCTGGTTAAACTTTCCATGCAAATGTGTTGTTAAACTAAATGCTGTAAAATATGTGGTTTTTTGATCCTAAACAGTTTAATGCCTTTTTAGATTCTAAAATAGCCTTGTTACCCTCAGAACAGTCTCAAGACAGATTATTACATCTACTCCGTGAATATGTTAGTGTCACAGTTCTGCCCAGGTTCCTTGCTTACAGACACCTCGGGCCCCTGTGGTTAAACCTGGCGGGTGTTGGGAACTGATGGCTTACCGTTTCCCATGTTCCAGAAGATATGCTGGTCCGGCCCAGATCTTCCAGCCTTCCAGAGTGTTTTGGGAGTTTTTTGGAACCAAGCAGTACCCATACTTAGTGAACTCCCTTGTAGGTTTCCTTTATTAACCACCTGGGTAGGTCTCTAGTTTGCCTTGCAACAGAGGTTCTCAGAGGTGTTTCCTTTGGTGAGAGTTGTTGCAGTGCGTCTGGGCTGTTTTTTCCCTTTTGTGCTTTTGACCCTGCTTGTCTCCTGGATTATTCTCCTGCCTGCTGCCTGCCCAGACCTGGCTTGTTTCTGGACTATTCTTCTGCCTGCCCAGACCCGGCTTGCTTCTGGACTATTCTTCTGCCTGCTACCTGCCCAGACCCGGCTTGTTGTTGGATTACTCTCCTGCCTGCCGGCTGCCTGCCTTACCCGGCTTGTTTCTGGACTATTCGTCTGCCTGCTGTCTACGTGGGACCCCAGCGTGTTTCTAGTGTGACCTGCTGTTTGTCAGCCGGCTGCTTTGTCCTGCAGTTCCTCCTTCTTGTCCTGTCCGGTAAGTCCTGCCGGAGCTCAACTCTAGGTGAAGGGCGGCTAAGTGTAGGTGAAGCCTTGCTCCAGTCCACTGTGTTCCAGTTCCGTTTGCCTTGCCTGTGTTTGGGTGATTCCTCCTGCCGCTGCCGCTCTCGGCAGTGGCCCAAGGGCTCACTTACCTAGAAGTCCGATAGTAGCATGACAGTTAGATTCCCTGGAACTCCTCTCAGTCTTCAATTTCCTAAAGGAAATAATTAAATTGTTTTGTCTTTTCTTTCCTATATTTGCTTTTCCTCAGATATAGTGTTTTGCCTCCAATTGTGGACTACAGATGAAAAAATAATGAAAGTTTGGTTAAAAAAAAATTTTTTTTCATCTTGTATTGTAAATCTAATTTTTTTAAATTACTTGTCAATATAGGATGTATATAATTACATTGTTTAGTCCCTCTTTTTTTTTTTCATTGTTAATCATCTTCTAAGAAGTATTATTGTAAAATTCTTAAAAATAAAATAATTTTTTTTTAGGTATATTAAAAGCAGGAAACTGGCAAAAGAATCGGTTGGATCGCTAGATGGCCGAGGAGTGAAAGGGGCGATCAGGGAAGACAAAGCCGTAGCGGAGAGATTAAATGAATTCTTTGCTTTGGTCTTCACTGAGGTAGTTTTGGGTGGGATACCGGTGCCAGAAATGGTATTCGAAGCTGACGAGTCGGAGAAACAATGAATTCTCTATAAACCTGGAAGATGTAATGGGGCAGTTCTACAAACTGAAGAGTAGCAAATCTCCTGGACTGGGTGTTATTCATCCCAGAGTACTGATAGAACTGAAAAATGAACTTGCGGAGCTATTGTTAGTAATATGAAATTTATTCTTAAAATCAAGCGTGGTACCAGAAGATTGGAGGGTGGCCAATGTAACACCGATTTTTTAAAAAGGTTCCAGAGGAGATCCGGGAAATTATAGACTGGTGAGTCTGGCGTCAATGCCGGGCAAAATGGTAGAGACTATTATAAAGAACAAAATTACAGAGCATATTCAAAAGCATGGATTAATGAGACAGTCAACATGGATTTAGTGAAGGGAAATCTTTCCTCACCAATCTACTGCATTTCTTTGAAGGGGTGAACAAACATGGATAAAGGTGAGCCGGTTGATATTGAGGGGCATAATCGGGTCCGCGAAGGGGCGGGCCAGACCGTATTTTCGAAAAAGATGGGCGTCCATCTTTTGTTTCGATAATACGGTTTGTGCCGGGCAAGTGCATCGCATTTGGGCGGATTTGAGCTGGGCGGTATTGGTTTTCAGCGATAATGGAAACCAAAGGCGCCCAGCTCAAAAATGAACAAATCCAAGGTATTTGGTTGTGGGAGGGGCCAGGATTCGTAGAGCACTGGTCCCCCTCACATGGCAGGACACCAACCGAGCACCCTAGGGGGCACTTGTAACAATTAAAAAAAAAATTAAAATACCTCCCAAGTCCATAGCTCCCTTACCTTGGTTGCTGAGCCCACCAAATCCCCCCCAAAACCCACTGCCCACATCTCTACACCATTACCATAGCACTTATGGCTGAATGGGGGCACCTAGATGTGAGTTTTGGGGGCGGTTTGGAGCGCTCCCATTTAGCAGCACAAGTGTAACAGGTAGGGGGGGATGGGCCTGGGTCCACCTGCCTGAAGTCCACTGCACCCACTAACAACTGCTCCAGGGACCTGTATACTGCTGTGATGGATCTAGGTATGACATTTGAGGCTGGCATACAGACTGGAAAAAAAGTTTTTAAAGTTCATTTTATTTTGGTGGGAGGGGGTTAGTGACCACTGGGGGAGTCAGGGGAGGTCATCCCCAATTCCCTCCGGTGGTCATCTGGGCAGTTCGGGCACTTTTGGGGGACTTGTTCGTGAAAAAAAGGTACAAAAAAAGTGACCCAAATTTTTGCTTCTGACGCCCTTCTTTTTTCCATTATCAGCCAAGCGTGCCCATCTCTCCTCAGCCGATAAACACGCCCCAGTCCCACCTTCACCACGCCTCCGACACGCCCCTGTCAACTTTGTCCGTTCCCGCAACAGACTGCAGTTGGAGGTGCCCAAAATCGGCTTTCGATTATACCGATTTGGGCGCCCATGAGAGAAAGGCGCCCATCTCCCGATTTGGGTCAAAATATGGGCGTCTTTCTCTTTCGAAAATAAGCCTGATAGTGCATCTGGATTTTCAGAAGGCGTTTGACAGTGTACCTCATGAAAGACTCCAGAGGAAATTGGAGAGTCATGGAATAGGAGGTAGTGTTCTATTGTGGATTAAAAACTGGTTAAAAGATAGAAAACAGAGAGTAGGGTTAAATGGTCAATATTCTCAATGGAGAAGGATATTTATTAATGACCTAGAGATGGGAGTAACTAATGAGGTAATTAAATTTGCTGATGACACAAAGTTGTTCAAAGTGATTAAATTGCGGGAGGATTGTGAAAAATTACAAGAGGACCTTACGAGACTGGGAGACTGGGCGTCTAAATGGCAGACGACGTTTAATGTGAGCAATTGCAAAGTGATGCATGTGGGAAAGAGGAAACCGAATTATAGCTACGTCGTGCAAGGTTCCATGTTAGGAGTCACAGACCAAGAAAGGGATCTAGGTGTCGTCGTCGTCTGATACGTTGAAACCTTCTGCTCAGTGTGCTGCTGCGGCTAAGAAAGCATATAGAATGTTAAGTATTATTAGCAAAGGAATGGAAAATAAGAATGAGGATGTTATAATGCCTTTGTATCTCTCCATGGTGTGACCGCACCTCGAATATTGTGTTCCATTCTGGTCACCGCATCTCAAAAAAAGATATAGTGGCATTAGAAAAGGTACAGAGAAGGGCGACGAAAATGATAAAGGAGATGGGACGACTTCCCTATGAGGAAAGGCTAAAGCGGCTAGGGCTCTTCAGCTTGGAGAAAAGGCGGCTGTGGGGAGATATGATAGAGGTCTATAAAATAATGAGTGGAGTTGAACGGGTAGATGTGAAGCGTCTGTTTATGCTTTCCAAAAATACTAGGACTAGGGGCATGAGATGAAGCAACAATGTAGTAAATTTAAAACGAATCGGAGAAAATGTTACTTCACTCAACGTGTAATTAAACTCTGGAATTGGTTGCCAATTATTTCTGACCTGGATTGGCCACTGTTGGAAACAGGATGCTGGGCTTGTTGGACCTTTGGTCTTTCTCAGTATGGCAATACTTATGTTGTTCACATAGACAACCAGGTTGCAACGTATTACGTGAACAAACAAGGGAGAACAGGTTCGTACCACCTCTGTCAGCAAGCCATACAGATACGAACTTGCATAATGTCTTGAAACATCTATGAGCCTTTTACCTTGCCGGCAAACAAAATACTATAGCAAACAAAGTGAGCAGAGTACTGCAACCTCACAAATGGTCCCTCAACATGTCTGTAGTTCATAAAATATTCTAGCAGTGGGGGCCCCCAGCAATAGACTTATTCTCTTCTCAGAACAAGCAGCATTGCTGCTTTTGTTTCAAGACATATGCACCTAACCGTACAGTCCTGGACACCTGGGGAATCTTCTATATGCCTTTCCCTTATTACCTCTCATAGGGAAAACTGTAACTCTTTAGAGACCAAGGCACCATGATTCTTGCTCCCTACTGGCCTCATCGAATCTGGTTCCCTCTCTTCCTAGAATTATTGTTCAGAGAACCATTGTAGTTAGATCCTTTTCCAACCCTAATAACGCAGAACAAGGGGTCCCTTCTCCATCCAGTCCCTCATTTTCTAGCCCTGATGGCTTGGTTCCTGATGACGTAGACTTATATTCCTTAAATCTTCCTGAAGCAGTCTCATGGATACTCCTGGCCTCTAGAAAACCACCTACACAGAAATGTTTATATTTATTCAAAAGACTTGCTTTATCGCCAGAATTGGACTGGTCAGGACTAGACAATGTATAATTAAAATTCATAAAAGAAAACTGAAAGGAACTCCATTAAAAACAGAAAAGGCACAAAAATCACACCAACAAACAAAAAAGGGAAAGGAAAAGAAGAAAAGGGGAATGTAGTGACCAGTGCTGGTATCTATTTTCCATCACTCTCATAAAGTATTAAAAGCTACTGAGAAAAGAGAGGTTTTCAGGTCTACTTTAAAATTCTTATAAAATATAAAAAGCTCTGAGCAGAGCTGCTGGGGCAGCTTATTCCACAGGGAAGCCCCCCCCCCCCCCCCCCCCCCCCATAAAAAAAAGACTGATGTTACCATTTAAAGTGTGTTTATAGTGGAGTCTGTTCTTACATGGCCCCCCTCTGACAACCTAGTCTCAGAGAGAGCTGTAATTATGTGGGAATTATTTCGCTGATATATTTCTACTTACCATAAGAAATACACCATTTGGACAGGTGAGGCAACGGGGTTTCTATCTCCTTACATCCACCCCAAGATACCGTGATAGAAAAGGCAAAAAGGACAGAAGCTATGTTCCTTCCAAGGGGATAGTCTTTATTCCAATGTAGATAACTAGTATAAAAGGCCCGTTTCGGAAGGCAATGAAACGGGCGCTAGCAAGGTAATCCCCCCCTGCAGCGTCCTTCCTATCTCCCCTGCCCCCCCTGCAGCCACCCATCTGGTCTCAGGACCCCCTCCCCACCAACCCTCCTCTGCCCCTGCAGCCACGCATGTGCAGCGGCCCTCCTCTCCCCTGCTCCCCCTGCAGCCACCCATGTCCAGCGACTCTCCTCTCCCCCTGCCCCCCCTGCAGCCACCCATGTCCAGCAACCCTCCTCTCCCCCTGCAGCTACCCATGTCCAGCGACCCTCCTCTCCCCTCCTGCAGCCACCCATGTCCAACGACCCTCCTCTCCTTTCCCCTTGCCTCCCCTATAGCCACCCATGTCCAGCGACCCACCTCTCTCCCCTGCAGCCACCCATGTCCAGCAACCCTCCTCTCCCCCTGCCCCCCCTGCAGCATCCCTTCTGTCTCCCCTGCCCTCCCCTGCAGCCACCCATCTGGTCTCAGGACCCCCTCCCCACCTCCCTCTTCCCTGCCCCCCCTGCAGCCATCCATGTCCAGCGACCCTCCTCTCCCCCTGCAGCCACCCATGTCCAGCGACTCTCCCCTCTCCCTGCCCCCCTCCAGCCACCCATGTCCAGCGACCCTCCTCTCCTTTCCCCTTGTCCCCCCTATAGCCACCCATGTCCAGCGACCCACCTCTCTCCCCTGCAGCCACCCATGTCCAGCAACCCTCCTCTCCCCCTGCCCCCCCTGCAGCGTCCCTTCTGTCTCCCCTGCAGCCACCCATCTGGTCTCAGGACCCCCTCCCCACCTCCCTCTTCCCTGCCCCCCCTGCAGCCATCCATGTCCAGCGACCCTCCTCTCCCTCTGCAGCCACCCATGTCCAGCGACCCTCCCCTCTCCCTGCCCCCCTCCAGCCACCCATGTCCAGCGACCCTCCCCTCCCCCCTCGGCGCATCACCAAAGCCCCTACCCCCCCCCCCCCCCCTCGGGCACATCAACCCTCTCGCCACCCACAGCCGCCAGTACTAACGCTGTCCGGCTGCTGCTGCGTCTCCTGTTGAGCAGCAGCGGCCAGTACAAAAAGAAAAAAGCCAAAAAAAGATTTTAAACCTGAAACACGGCTCCGTAGACAGCCATCTGGCATTGGCTGTCATCTCTGCAGCCGCTCCTCCTCTCCCCTCTGACTTCGCTGCGCTCCTCTGGGGTCTTTCTGCAGGGGCAGTGACGTGGAGGGGAGAGGAGGAGCGACTGCAGTGACGACAGACAATGCCAGATGGCTATCTACGGAGCCGCGTTTCAGGTTAAAAATCTTTTTTCTTTTTGTACCGGCCGCTGCTGCTCCACAGGAGAAGCAGCAGCGGCCGGCCAGCGTTAATATTGGTGGCTGCGGGTGGCGAGGGAGTTGATGTGCCCGAGAGGGGGGGGGGGGTAGGGGCTTTGGTGATGCATCGAGGGGGGGTAGGGGCTTGGGTGCTGCGCCGGGGCGGAGGGGCTTGGGTGTTGCGCCAAGGGGGGGCACTGACAGCTGTTTCCCAGGCAGGGGGAGGGTTTCCCTACTCCTCCCCTTGCCTTGGAATCAGCTGTCAGTGACATCACTGACGTCAGTGCATTCTAAACTGCCTAACAGACCACCTCCGAGGGAGCCACGGTCCCAGGCACATTAGAAAGTTGGAGGTGAGAATTATTATATTGGATAACAGAGCAATTAAGCAAAGTAATCAAGCAAGGTAATCAGACAAAGTAATTAGGCAAAGTAACAAATGGCAAAGAAATCAGGCCATAGCAATTTGTTACGAGAGGGAGAGAGAGACCACTGTGATAAAGAGTCATTCAGTTGGCCATCTTGCCCCTCTCTGACTAGATACAACACAACCGTGCCTTATATACAGTGAATTGGGCATCAATCCCCTCCCAACTTGCAATTTCAGCTAATTTCTGTCTTACTTTATTGTTTACATAAAGTAGAGCACACAGAACATTTGTTTATAGAACACAGCATTTCCAAGATTTCTTTTACTGAAGATTGTAATTGCCATTTCGTTACAGGAATTTCCCCAGCACCCATGTTTATCTTAGTGTTATCTAGATCCTCAACATTTCTTTGCCTTCAAACCTTGTAAAGTAGTCTCAGTGGCACCAACTCTGTCAGGGAGGGTGGAATAGTGCTCTTAAGAGTCAGCCTGACCCAGAATTTACAGTTTCAGCAGAAAGTATAGGAATTACTGCTTTAAGGGCTCTGCCTACACAGAATGCTTAAGTCAGAGCTTTTAGCCAGAAAGATTTTTTTTTTTAACATTTGTACCCCGCGTTTTCCCACTCATTGCAGGCTCAATGCGGCGGGCAATGGAGGGTTAAGTGACTTGCCCAGAGTCACAAGGAGCTGCCTGTGTCGGGAATCGAACTCAGTTCCTCAGGACCAAAGTCCACCACCCTAACCACTAGGCCACTCCTCCTATAGCAGCTGTCAGGCTTCTTTAAGTTTGAGCCTTTAGACATGCAATTCATAGGTCATAATCTGACTTGTCGGTGGTCAGAAAAGAGCAAATCAAGTGTAAAAGATTTTCTATCAGGTTTGCAGCCAGAGCACTCGACCCTGCTAGGTGCTCCTTTTCTACCCTTATGGTGTATCTCCTCCATCTTTCAGATTCTGGCCTCAAAGCTAACTCAGTCAGAGTACGAGTGCTATCAGTGCTTCTCATTCTAGAGTAAAGTCAGTTTCCATTCATCCTTCGATGGTTAGATTCATGAAAGGTTTATTTCATAACAAACTTCCTATCAGACCACCTCCGGTGGTACAGGATCTCAGTGTCATCCTGACAGCTCTTGTGAACCCATTTGAACCACTTCATTCTTTTTCTCCGAAGTTCCTCACATATAAGGCAGTGTTCTTTATAGCTCTCATTTAAGGTAGTGTTCTTAATAGCTCTCACTTCTGCCAGAAGAGTCAGCGAACTTCAAGCCCTTGTGGCAGACCCACCTTACACCAGGTTCTACAACGACAGGATCGTGCTCTGAACCCACCCAGATTTCTTGCTGAAGTGAGCTTGGAGTTTCACCTGAATAAGTTCACTGTACTTCCTGTCTTCTTCCCTAAGCCACATTCTCATCCTGGAGAAGCAACTGCATACCTTAGACTGCAAGTGTTCTCTAGCATATTATCTGGAACATACAAAGCTCATAGGAAATCACCCAGCTTTTTGCATCCTTCAACCCTAACAGATTACTGATGCCTATCACCAAATGTACTATGGGACTCATTTTCAAAACAGAAAATTAAAAATGGCACAAAGCAGCATTTGAATGGTGTTTTCTTCCCCAAAATGTCCAAATCTACTATTTTCAAAATCCATTTTTAAGACGTTTTTCTATAGTAGTTCGTATGCACTGCATCAAAATCACAAGGGGGCATGTTGGAGATGGGATTTGGATATTCCTAATGCTTGGATGTTTTTCTGCCATAATGGAACAAAGCAAAATCATCCAGGGCTAAAACCTAGATGTTTTGGGCTACACCTGTTTTAATAATGACTAAAGTCACACAAAGGCACCCCAAATGACCAGTGGAGGGATTAAGGCATGACCCCCCCCCCCCCCACTTTACTCCCCCAGTGGCCACTGACACCCCCCACCCCCAACGCTCCAAAGGTGTAAAAGAAACAGTACATACCAGGCTCTATGATGACGTCAGATGTCATGGTCAGTCCTTTTTGAGCAGCAAGCAAATCCTTGGAGCAGCCTAGTATTTCGTGCAGTGCACTGTAGAGAAGGAGACACAGGCCTATAATCCACTCTGTTACACTTGTGGTGGAAAGTGTGAGCCCATCAAAACCCACCAAAAACCTACTTAACCTACATATAGGTGACACTCCGCAGGCATGAGGGCTGTTGTAGATTTTTGATGGGTTTTGGAGGGCTCACCATATACCATAAGTGAGATGTGTACCTGCCACCTTTTATGTGAAGTCCGCTACAGTGCCCCCTAGACTGTCACACAGATCTGCTGGGATATCTGTATGGCCAGTCTACTAAGAATGCTGGATCCTCCTACATCCCAATGGCTTGATATTTTGCGTTTTTCACTTGGACTATTTTTTCCCCCCAAAATGGTCCAAAAAGATAGGTGCTCTGAGCATAACATCTAGCAAATGTCCATTTTCAAAAAAAAAAAAATAAGATGTTTTTCAGGTTTGAAAATGACCATGTTTGCTATTGTATTTTTGGACCTTTTCTGCAAAATGTCTAAAGTCGAATTTAGATGTCATATCGAAAATGCCCCTCCACATCTACTTGGTTGGATGACTGTATCTCCTACATATATACTCAGGCTGGTCTTTGCATGTAAGATTCGATTCCTACTCTGCCTCCATTGAAGACATTTGCAAAGCAGCTACGTGGTCTTATATCCACACCTTCAGAATTCAGCAGAATTCTAGGTGGGATAGTTGATTTGGACAAGTAGTCCTGCAGAATCTTTTACTATATAAAAGTCAGCTGTGCCCTCCAGCCCTTTTTCTTCACCAGGCTCACTATCAACTAACCTGCAGAATTCATTTATGTTGTAAGCCTGGTAACTAGTGAGTCCCATATGTGGGAATATTATGCCTTCTGTTCTCAGAGAAAGCTAATTTATTTGGTGTTCTCTGAGGACAGAAGGCATATATTCTCACATCCCTCCCTCCTACCTTTGGAATTGTTGTCTTGGCTTTAGTACTGTACTTCTGGTCCCGCACTCAAGCATTTTTCTCATGCACAGTAAGAACTCTGCCTCAAAGATTTAAAGTGATAGGGCACTTGGCAGTGTCCGCACTAGGTGCCATGGATGCCGTCACATGTGAGAATATATGTGTCTTCGGAGAACATCTGTTACAGACAAGTAACTTAGCTTTTCAAGTGGAAGAGGTTTGCCCTCTGTTGTGAGGGCAAGACCTTAGGTCCATTTTCCTGCCCTACATGAAAACTGCTTGTATACCTTCTACACCTTTCTGAGTCTGGTCTTGAAACCAACTTCGTAAGGATTCATCTCAATTCAGTTGGTGCTTACCATCACCATATGGAAGGTAAGCCCATATCTGTACAGCCTCTAGTTGTTTGTTTTGTGAGAAGTTTGCTTTTGTCTATGCCTCCAATCAAGCCTTCCACAGTGTCATGGGTCCTCAACGTCTTCTTTTTCCAACTGATGAAAGCTCCTTTTGAGCCACTTGACACCTGTTATCTGAAGTTCTTCACTTGGAAGGTTTTGTTCTTGGTGGCAGTCACTTCACCTCTGAGAATCAGCAAGCTTCAGGCCCTAGTATCTGATCCACCTTACATAAGATTTCATCACCACAAAGTGGTTCTCCACATCCATCATAAGTTCTTTCTGAAGAGTGTGTCTGATTTTCATCTTTAATCAATCAAAGTTGATCTACCAACATTTTTTCCAAAACCTCATGCCCATCCTGGCAAAATTACTCTGCACACCCTGGACTGCAAGTGAGCTTTTGCCTTTATTTGGAGCGGACTAAAGCCGATAGATGGTCTACCCAGCTTTTTGTTTCTTTTGACCTGAACAGTACGGGGGCAGTCATAGGTAAATGCACTTTGTCGAGTTGGCTAGCAGGTTGCATCTCCTTCACTTGTGCCCAGGCTAGGCTGGCTTCAGAGGTTCATGTCATAGCTCACAATGTCAGAACCATAGCTGTATTGGTAGCCCACTTGAAATCAACCTCCATTGAAGAGATTTGTAAAGCTGCAATGTGGTCTTTAGTCCACACATTCACATCTCACTACTGCCTTGAACAGGTTTCCTGACGCAACAGTCAGGTCAGTCAGGGAATTATATGCACTACAGTATATACCTTCAACTATTTAATCAATGTTTTTAAACCCAGGTGTGTGATCTCTTTCATGTAAACAGGCAAAGCTAAACCTATTTCCTACAATTGTGCACAGCCAGAACCCGCATTACCCCTATTATCATTAGTTACATTTTATTGTCCTCACCTTCTAATGTTCAAGGCAGGTGACAGATACACATACACAGCATCATGTTAAAACAGTACAAAATATAAAAACATAAATCTCAACAATACATAAATTGATAAGAGTGGCCAGTAACCTATACCAATACTAGACAGTATCAGTTCTCATCAGCATAATGATCACAAATGACTATATTATTATTATTATTTATTGCATTTGTATCCCACATTTTCCCACCTTTTTGCAGGCTCAGTGTGGCTTACAATACATTATGAGTAATGGAAATACAATTTGTTACAATTCAGGTTATGGATTACATTGTGAAGACAAAATCGAAATCATTAAGGAATAAATCAATAGAAAAGAACATTGAGACATTGGAAGGAGACAACGGGAAATTAAGGGGCGCTATATGAAGCATATGGTATACATTTTTCTGTGAGTAGAGGTATGGGTGTGGTGAGATTAGGGGTTGAGAATTCATAAATGGATGTATTGATGTATTACTGAACAGTGAGTGTGAGCTTTATGTGTTTTGGTTCTTTCCGTAAATTTTATCAAAAAGATGTGTCTTCAGTGATTTACGGAAGTTGGTTTGTTCGTAGATCGTTTTCAGGTTCCACTGCAGATTGTTCCAGAACTGCGTGCTCATGTAAGTAAAGGTTGATGCGTGCAGCGTCTTGTATTTCAGGCCCTTGCAGTTAGGGAAGTGGAGGTTGAAGAAAGTTCGGGATGATCTTTTAGCGTTTCTGGGTGGTAAGTCGATTAACTCAGACATGTAGGCTGGGGCTTCGCCGTGAATGATTTTGTGGACTAATGTGCATACTTTGAAAGTAATGCGTTCCTTGAGTGGGAGCCAGTGTAGCTTCTCTCGTAAGGGTTTTGCACTTTCATATTTTGGTATTCCGAAGATGAGTCTGGCTGCTGTATTCTGGGCTGTTTGAAGTTTCCTCAAGATTTGCTCTTTGCAGCCTGCGTACAGTGAGTTGCAGTAATTCAGATGGCTGAGTACGAGGGATTGTACTAGGCTGCGGAAGACGGATCTTGGGAAGAATGGTCTTATTCTTTTCAGTTTCCACATGCAGTAGAACATCTTTTTGGTTGTGTTGTTTGCATGGGTTTCGAGTGTTAGGTGTCGGTCGATAGTAACTCCAAGGATTTTTAACGTTTCTGAGATTGGAAGGCTTAGGTTAGGTGTATTTATGGCGGTAAATTCATTCATGTTGTATTGGGAGGTAAGTATCAGGCATTGAGTTTTTTCTGTATTTAGTTTCAAACGAAATGCATCTGCCCAGGTGTTCATGATGCGTAGACTTTGGTTGATTTCATTGAAGATTTCTTTGATGTCTTGTTTGAAAGGGATGTATATTGTTACATCATCGGCGTAGATATATGGGTTGAGGTTATGGTTTGATAGGAGTTTTGCCAAGGGGGTCATCATTAGGTTGAAGATGGTTGGTGAGAGAGGTGATCCTTGTGGTATCCCACATTCAGGTGTCCATGCGGCAGACGTGGCTGAATTTGATGTGACTTGGTATGAACATTGGGTTAGGAACCCCTTGAACCAGTTTAGGTCATTTCCTCACATGCCAAAATATTCAAGTATGTGTAATAGGATTCCGTGGTCTACCATGTCGAAGGCACTAGACATGTCAAATTGTAGGAGGAGTATGTTGTTGCCGGTTGCAATCATTTGTTTGAATTTAGTCATGAGGGTAATTAATACTGTTTCCGTGCTGTGATTCGATCGGAATCCTGATTGGGCATCATGTAGTATTGAGTATTTGTTTAGATAGTTAGTGAGTTGTTTAGTTACCATTCCTTCGGTTATTTTGGTTATTAGTGGTATGGATGCTACTGGTCTGTAGTTGGTTATTTCCCTTGCGCTTTTCTTTGGGTATAGGGGCGAGTAAAATTTTTCCTTTTTCTTTTGGGAAAAGTCCGTTTTGTAGCATGAAGTTTACGTGGTTTGTTAGGTCTATTATGAATTGTTGAGGAGCTGATTTCATGAGGTTATTTGGGCATATGTCTAGTTTGCAGTGGGATTTGGCATATCTTCTAAGTGTTTCAGAGATGATGTCTTCTGATAGTAGTTCGAATTCGGTCCAGGTTCTGTCTGCTGGGTATATTCCTTCTTCTGGGTCTAGACAATCTAGGAGTGTGGCGTATTCAATAGGGCTGGCAGGTATTTGGAGTCTTAATTTTATTATTTTCTCCTTGAAGTATTTCGCAAGGTTATCAACGTCTGGTATATCTTTGCTGTTGTTTGTGACTGGTGTGGTGTCTAATAGTTTGTTCACGAGGTAGAAGAGTTTGTGTGTGTCTTTGTAGTTTGGTCCTATTATTGTCTTGTAGTGTAGTCTTTTAGTCTGTTTTATGGTATATTTGTATTTCCTCCGAAGTAGTTTCCAGGCATTTAGTGTTTGTTCATTTCTTTTTTTGTTCCATGCACGTTCTAGTTTCCTGACTTGTGCTTTAAGCTTTTTCAGCTCTTCGGTGAACCATGGGTTTGATTTTTTTCTGTGTGATGTTCTGGTTTGGATTGGGGCAATTTTGTCTAATGTTGTTGTGCATAAATCGTCCCATTCTTGTAGGAATTGGATGGTGTCAGCATTGGTTGACCATTCGTTCTGGTAGATCTGTTGCCAAAATGTTGTGGGGTCTATTTTTCCTCTCGTGGTGTATGTTGTTCGCTCATGTTTATTGGTTGTGTTTATGTGTGTTTTTTGCCAGTTGAGAGAGACATTTGCTTTATGGTGGTCCGACCATAATGTAGGTGTCCATCTTGTGTTGGTAAGTGTGATAGCTGAGTCCTGGTCGAATTTGTGTGTTATGATGTCCAGTGTATGTCCTTTTTCGTGTGTTGGTTGCGTGTAGGGTGCATGTAGATCCCAGAGTTTTAGGAATTCTTTGCATTCTCGTGTGCCTGTTGAGGTGTCATCTTCAAGGTAGGTTGATGTCTCCTATTATAAGGATGTTTGTGGCAGATACACATGTGTTCGAGATGAAGTCCATGAGTTGTGTTTGGGAGTCTTGCCATTTTCCTGGTGGTCTGTAGAATAGGATTGCATTGAGGTGTCCTATTAGGTTTGGGTGATTAATTCTTGTCGATGCAATTTCTAGTTGTGGTGAGGTAGATTCACCCGTGGTTGTGATGGTGAATTCGGGTTTGTAAATTATGGCTATTCCGCCCCCCTCTTTTTTCACTCCTTGTCCAGTGGGTGATTTTGTATTCTGGTGGGCATGCTTCTAAGATGGCGGGGTCTGTAGGGCTGTGGAACCAGGTTTCTGTAATAAATAGAAGGTCTAAATTATCTGTGGTGATCCAGTCTAGTATATCTACTGAGTTGCTTACTGCTGATCTTGCATTGATGTATCCTAGTTGGATTGAGCGATGTGGTTCTATGGGGGGGTTCGATGTGTTTATTTTTATTAATTGCTTGTTTCTTCGGTGGTTGAGTTTGTTGTTGTTGTTGTTGTTTTCCTCTTTTTGTTGGTGGTGTTCATGCTCGGAGATTTTTCCTTTTGGTTGGTTGTTGTGTCTTTGGTTTGGCGAGTTATTGGTAGGCTGTGCGTATGGTTGGTGTGTTGTGGGTAGGTTATTATAGATGTTCTTTAGGGTGGGCATAGTGTGTATGTGAGTGTTGTGTGATTTGTGATTTATGGTGTTGTTGTTATCTGGGTTAAGGGTTGTGTTTGTGTGTGAGAGTAGGGTGAGACAATAAATGGTTAGCAGTGTTTTGCTGATATTCATATCTGTGTTTGTGCCCTGTGGCAAATATTCAGCTGGTTAGCATTCAAGTAGGTAAAGCATAGTATAAACTTATATCCAAGTTGAAGGAAGTGCATGCAATTAAAGTCTTCTATTTAAAGCAAGCAATGCAGAGTATAGGCTTTTGAGTCGATCTGGAAACAATAAAAGCCTTCTATGTAAAGCAAGCAATGCAGAGTAAACTTTTAAATCGAGCTAAGAGCACATAAATAAATAAAGCCTTCTATTTAAAGCAAGCAATGCAGAGTGTAACTCTTAGATTGGGCTGAGAGCAATTAGATTAAAGCCTTCTATTTAAAGCAAGCAGTGCAGAGTATATATAGCATCAGCATTCTTATGTACAACTTATTGTAAGCCTACTAAAACAAATACATTTTTAGTTGCTTTCTAAATTCCATTCTTTTAGAGAGAGATTTCAAATTTGATGGCAGCGCATAAAACAATAATATGCAGTCACTTTGTGGTATATTTTTGTGCAGTAGATAGCTCTGTTGGAGGTCAGGTCATTCTACAAGTATGTCATATCTTGTACGCATTCATCTACTCAAGTATGCGTGCATCATTTATAAATTAAAAGCATATTTTGCCTTTCAGTTTATGAAAATGGAAATGTCCTTGTCTTCAATATATCTATATTTTTATTTTCACTAGATAATTCGAAAGGTGGATAAACAGACAGCTTTATTAGATGCAGATGATCCAGTGTCACAACTCCATAAATGTGCATTTTACCTTAAGGATACTGAAAGAATGTACTTGTGCCTTTCCCAGGAGCGAATAATCCAGTTTCAAGTGAGTTATTCAACATCTAATCTTGTCTGCCGACAAGAAACATAATTCAAGTATATCTAATCAAAAGCTGAATTCAAACTATAGCACTCTTAGCACTGTTCGCACTTATTCCAATTTTTTAGAAATCTCTTGACAATAAATATTAACTACTAATGCTTCTCACCCATTTGTTTCTCTTTTCTTTTTTTTTTTCTTTTTTTTTAATTTCTAGACTGGGGCTTCAAGGAAGGGGCTATGATAACAGGGATTTGTTGATTCTTGAATCGTAGACCCAGTGTACAATGCTGTGAATAACTATGATTCAGAGAGTTATGTCCTGTTCCCTGAAAACTACAAAGCCTAATTGCTACAAAATTTTCTGAAATATGTCATTATATTGTAGTGTTTAAAATAAAGTTCTCTCTTCCTTCTCATGTGTGTTATAATTGCAGACAGCCAAGACCTGTCGCTTCTTTCTCTATAACATCAGCAAAATTCGCCTTTTCCTCTCTGAGCACACCACCCGAACTCTCATCCACTCTCTCATTACCTCTCGCCTTGACTACTGCAACCTACTCCTCATTGGCCTCCCACTTAACCATCTATCCCCCCTTCAATCCGTTCAGAACTCTGCTGCGCTCATATCACCCCTCTCCTCAAGTCATTTCACTGGCTTCCGATCAGGTACCGCATACAGTTCAAGCTTCTCTTACTAACCTACAAATGCACTCAATCTGCAGCCCCTCACTACCTCTCTACCCTCATCTCCACTTACGCTCCTACCCGTAATCTCCGCTCACAGGACAAATCCCTCCTCTCAGTACCCTTCTCCACCACCGCCAACTCCAGACTCCGCCCTTTCTGCCTCGCCTCACCCTATGCTTGGAATAAACTCTCTGAGCCCATATGCCAAGCCCCCTCCCTACCCATCTTCAAATCCTTGCTCAAAGCCCACCTCTTCAATGTCGCTTTTGGCACCTAACCATTGTACCTCTATCCAGGAAATCTAGACTGCCTCAATCTTGATTGACTGCACTTTTTGTCCTTTAGATTGTAAGCTCCTTTGAGCAGGGACTGTCCTTCTTTGTTAATTGTACAGCTCTGCACAACCCTGGTAGCGCTTTAGAAATGTTAAATAGTAGTAGTTATGAATCAGTGCCAAGGTGTGCACAGAATTCACAGATTTATCGGAATTTGACAGGCCTCTATAACTGAGCAGAGATCATCGGCTCTTTTCACATGGTCCATTTTTTTCTGGATTTAAACTGACGACTTAGTGTTACAACAGAGTGTTTTAGCTCTAACGATTCCCCAGTCAGATGACCATTCGAATAATTGGTGGAGTCATTTAGTCACTACCTTGAATAAAGACGATCTTAGGAAGAACAGTTGTTAAGAGTTAGTCAGTAGTATTTGAGAAGTCATCAATAAAGGAACTGTGAACAGTATCATACTTGCCATAAACCATATGGGACTATATTCTATATATCATGCCTAAAAGTTAGGTGCTGAAATGAAATTCGCCTAAGCGCATTCTGTAAAGTACACCTTCATTTAGGTGTACTTTATAGAATAAGCTTAAGTTTCTGCACAGTATATAGAATATGCCAAGCTGCCATGATGGTGCCTAACTGTAGGCATGGCAATTTACACCAAGTAAAGCTTGGTGTAAGTACCAGCACCTAAGTTAGATGCGGAGCTGGTGGATTCTGTAATCCTGCGCGTAGATTTCTAGAATGCCCACAACCTGCCCATAGCCATACCTCCTTTTCAGCAGCATGCATTAGAATTTATATGCACCACTTTGCAGAATACACTTAGCAGGTAATGCGTGTAAATTCTAATTAATGCCAATTAGTTCTGATAATTGCTTGTTAACATCCAGTTATCAACATTGATTAGCTAGTTAACTAAGTTGTGTGTATTGCTATGGAATACACTTCGATTTCCATACAGAAATAGCGCAATATCATACGTTTCCCTTAGCTTGGTCGACCGGAACTTTAAAATATTTAGGAGTGTATTTGCATGCGGATATGAGAGTGGTATATCGTCGCAATATACAGGACAAGCTAGATTGCATTAAAAAACTGTGCCACAGATGGAGAGATTTGCCCCTTTCTTTATTGGGGCATGTAGCATTAGTAAAAATGGTTATGTTGCCCAAGATTCTATACCCCTTATAGATGATGTCATTTTGGATAACACGGAAAGATGAACTATACTATAAGGGGTTTATTGGTACTTTTCTTTGGGCGGGAAAGCGGGCCAGGATAAGTTTTGCTAAATTGACGCTTGCTAGGAATAAGGGAGGATTAAATCTTCCGGACCTGTGGTTATACAATGTGGCAGCGCTACTTAGGTGGATTTTTGAGCTCCATTCTGGGTCTGCTAAATATGCCCCAAAAGGTATCTGGCAAGGTGAGGTGCTTCCGTATTCGGTGTTTAATAGTTTACAAGTACAGGGAAGCTCGAAAGGAGACCTCCAGTGTTTGCTTCAGCCTCTGAGAGAGGCCTGGAATTGGTGGCGGGGTGGACTGGGAAAGGCCACAGGACCATCTCCGTTTCTGACAGTAGTAGATAACCCCTCATTTCCAGCGGGTCAGGGGGCATCGCGGTTCAAAGTGTGGGCCAAGAATGGGTGTCGTTATGTGGGACATTTTACGGTTGAGGGACAGGGGATATTCCCCACATTTGAGCAGGCTCGGAATTTTTGGAGGTTGGGGCAGGAAGATTATTTCCCTTTTCTTCAATTGAAGCACTATTGTGCGACCTTGTCTTCTAAGGAAGAGGGGGGGGGCCTAGTTTTTCGCGGCTGGATAAGATGTTTTGTCAGATGCCGAACGCTGCAAACAAATTGGCGGTATGGTATTCTCTAGGAAAGGAGCAAAAGGAGGACTTCTTCATTGCTGGCCTGGCAAAATGGTGGGGTGAACAAGTGGGGGAGGAAATCACAGGTAATATGCTGGCAACCTACTTTGCAGCATCATTTAAAATGACAGCTAGTGCAAATTTGCAGGAGATGCCGTTTCGGTTGCTACATGGTGCTTTTATAACAAGAGAGAAAGGAAAGCGGATGGGGCTTTGGGAAGATGACACTTGCATAAGATGTAAACACAGTAAAGGCACCTTAGTACATACCTTTTTGGAGTGTACTGAGTTGTATGTATTCTGGAAAAGGGTGCTGCAAGTGTTGGAGCGTTTGTTGGCACAGGCTGTAGAGTGGTCCTACCGGATTTTGCTGTTGGGGGATGAGTCTCAGTTGCGTGAACAGGGGTTGCATCCATCTCAGGTCCGGTTTGTATATGTAGCGCTGATGCTGGCATGAAAAACGGTATTAGCACACTGGATTTTGGAAGACCCGCCGGCTATCAACCAGTGGTGGACTACAATGCTGCAGATGGCTAGATGGGAAACGGAACGCAGTAAGTCCACTGGAGGGAGAGGTCAGGCATATGGTTCTTTATAGAAGCTGTTTGAGGTACTGTACTTTGCAAAGAAGGCATCTCCAGGAGGGGGGTGGGGGTTAGACGGGTATAAACTAAAAAGTTAGAGGGAAGGGCAGAGGATATATATATATATATATATATATATATATATGTTTAAAATGGCCTCATTTTGAAAGTTGTATTATGTTAAGGTTATACAATAAGGTTTGTTAGCTGACACAGGTAGTCAATGTATTCATTGTATTCATAGGTTATTATCGGCTGCTAGATATTGGAAATAGTTGGCTTCATTGAGCCGGAATGTGATGTTCAAATGTTACATGTCTTTTCTTCTAATAATAAAGATATTTTCAAAAAAAAAGAAATAGCGTAATATATAAAATCCGGGGGATAAAGGGAAAAGAGGAACAAAAGAGCAATTAGCCTATTAAAGTTAATCTAACTAAAAAACCCACGTGAAGAACACTACGAAAAAAATGTTCCACGCCATGTGGAAACTCAAGAGTAAAACCCTTCTTCCCTAGATCTATCTTCCGGATCCTGGTACAGTCAATGGTATTAAGTCACCTGGATTACTGCAACGCACTCTACGCTGGCTGCAAAGAACAAACCATTAAGAAACTCCAAACAGCCCAGAATACTGCCGCCAGACTCATATTTGGAAAACCAAAATTTGAAAGTGCAAAACCCCTAAGCGAGAAACTTCACTGGCTCCCACTTAAGGAACGTACTACGTTCAAGATCTGCACGATCGTCATCCACGGAAACGCCCCAACCTATATGCTAAACGTAGTTGGAGGCAGGCTTGCTGCAAGGCCCCCCTTCTGTGGATTTGATAACCACTGCTCATTCTCTCTTCTACTTCCAAAGAGTCATTATCCAGTCCAGGTTTTGGATGTATATAAAAAAAAATATACACCCTGATATTCAGCCATCAGTGGTCAGCATTCAGCTCCCCACCCCTCCCAACCCACTGCTTAAGAGTGAAGATCCCTTCCCATCCCCACTTCCAACTCAGGATAGGGCCCTCCCTCTCCCCACCCCCGCCTCCTCGAGCCTACCTGAGATCTCTAGTGGTCTTTTGAGCAGGGACTGTCCTTCTATGTTAAATTGTACAGCGCTGCGTAACCCTAGTAGCGCTTTAGAAATGTCAAGTAGTAGTAGGAGCAAAGCCCACTTGCTCCTGCCCCTGCCTCTTGCAGCTACAAATCCAAAATAGCTGCTGCTAGGAGCAAGAACAAAAACAAGTGGGCTTTGCACTTCTCAGGTAGAACCACAGGGCCTATTCTGGGTTGGAGGGGTGGGGATGAGAGGTATAAGGACCTGGGGGGGGGGGGGGGGGGATGGAGGATCTTCAGTCTTAAGCAGTGGGTTGGAAGGGGGGGCATAGACCATGGAAGGGGTTGGAGTGCAGAAGGAAACTTGAATATTTATTTTTATGCAGGTCCTGGATGGTTTAGTGCCACTGAATATCAGAGGTTAGGCAGCCCCAGGCAACTTAAGCAGGCAGGAGCCTCCTCTGCATGCTTAAATCGCTATGAATAATGGCCGGATAGACTTTACTGGGTGGTTAAATCAGAATAAATAATACAATACAATATAATTACTTATATACCATAAAAATACCAGATACACAGTTCAATGCTCATAATAAAAGAGAGACTTGGCATTTCCTAGGAGTTGTATTTAACTGAAATTAGACTAAAATATTACTATAAAAACTTAACTTTCAAAAAATCATTTAAACAAGTAAGTTTTAGCTGTTTCCTAAAACGTAAATAAATCTAGATTCATTCTGAGATTTGAGGGCAAAAAAATCTGTATTTGTGCAGCCTGGTACGAAGCAAAGAAAAATAGAATCGTTTAAATTGTATGTGTATATTTGAGCATTTGCTATACCTCCTAATCCAAACTGGTAGGTCAAGACAGTTTACACAACAATTTTTTTTAATCAGAAAGGAATTTCCTCTTGAGACAGAAACAGCCATATCAAGAGACCAAGCAATCCAAAACAAAAGTAAAAACATGTAATCATTAAATTAAGACATTAACTAGAGTTTAAATAGTCAAAGCCTCCAAGTCTTGCTGAAGCAAAATTAATTTTCAACTCAGTTTTATATTTTTTTGTATTCTTTTTTGTATGTTTTTTAAATTTTACGTTCTTGGCTGACGGAATGTGTATAGTTAACTGGTTTATATTGTGGATTGTCTTTGTCTTTATTTATATTGTGGATAAACGAAAGGTAATAGGATAGCGCCATGCCATGGATAATTCTATATAAATTACATTACAGTAATCTAATTGGGCCATTACACAGGCTTGCACAATCGTTTTGAAATGTTCCAAATAAAACTATGAAGCTGGCTGAGTTCCCAGAATATTTTTTTTTTTCTCATGAGGTTAACCTGGGGTTCTAGAGATAACATGGAATCAATTGTTATACCTAAATGTTTTAGGGTGGATTCAGGGGAAAGAGAGATAGTATTAATAGTTAATAGTTCTCCGCTGTTCTATCCCCAAATGATACCCTGTATTTACTTTGTTTTCGATAACTTTTCACAATGTAACTCAGAATTGTACTGCAACCAATTGCAATTCCATCATTCACAATGTATTGTAAGCCACACTGAGCCCGCAAATAGGTGGGAAAATGTGGGATACAAATGCAAATAAATAAATAAATAAATACCTTACTGAGAGGAGAAGGTAAGGTTGGTTCTATCCCCACAGTATTTTAGTTTTTCCAGTGTTTAATTGCAGGCAATATTAAGTAGCCCAAATTTCCACTAAATTAATGCAAATCTGAACAGTAGTTGAGGGAGTAGTGTTTTTAAGTGTTACCAGCATAAATAATGTAATCTCATCAGAGTAGGTATGTGATTTTATTTGAAAGAAAATGTCCAAAAGAGCTCATTAATGTATTAAATAATATGAGAGATGAGGAAGATCCCTGTAGTACCCCACAGTTTGTCTTCCAGGGTTTTGAATACATCTCTTATATTCTTTACACTGTAAATTCTCTCCATCAGAAAACCACTGAACTTGTTCAGTACTCTATTGGTAATGCCAATATCACACCACAACTTTAACAGAAGTTGATGATTTACCATGTCAAAGGCAGCTGATAGATCAAATTGAAGAGTTATGGCCTGATGACCCTTATAAAATAAATCCTTAAACTAATCCAGTAACATTCCTAATAGGGTTTCAGTACTGAAGCCCTTTCTGAATAGGAAAAAGAATGTTGGAAGAGTCTAGGTAATTAGTTAATTGATTAGCAACTAGACTGTCCATAATCTTTGCAAAAAATGGGTTATTAACAATTGTCTTATAGTTACTAGGATCTTGTTTAGCTTCTGAAGGGTTTTCCAAAAGGGGAGTTAATAGGATATTTCCCAATGAAGATGGAAATAGACCAATTTCCAATGTGGAAATAATCCAGATACAAACCCAATTTATAAAACAATAGAGAACGTAGTAAATATGTGGGACAATAATTTAACTCACAGTGAGAACAAGAACAATTTTTAAGCATAGATTGCAATTCCTGTAATTGAATAGGGTGGAATTTATTCCAGAATCTATCAGCAGAAGGTCCCATCATAAAGTCTGTTATTAAAGAAGTCCATGAGTGTTTCTGTTTTTTGCGCAGAATCTGTCTTCTAATGTTTTGAATTTTTTTTAAAGAAAATTTGGCTAAGTTATTGACTGATCGAAGGGTTATATAGGGAGAGTTGATTCATAAGGTGTTCTACTATTTTAATACCCAACCAAAAATAGTGGACAGTATAGAATACTAAGGGGCTCATTTTCAAAGCATTTAGACTTACAACGTTACATAGAAACCTGTGGAACTTTGTAAGTCTAAGTGCTTTGAAAATACGTCTCTATGTGAAACAATAGTCTAAAAGAGAGAAAAAAGCCTCAGAAGTCTGTGGTACACAATATTTCATACAGCACCCTACAGACAATGTTTCTATCATTGGCCAAATAAATTTCTCCTCAATCTTTTAATTTTTCAAAACATTATTTTATCATTTTGTATATATTTTCTTATTCTCATATCAAAAACACTCTAATAAAAACAGCACACTTATTTTCTACTACTACTACTTAACATTTCTAGAGCGCTACTAGGGTTACGCAGCGCTGTACAAGTTAACAAAGAAGGACGGTCCCTGCTCAAAGGAGCTTACAGTCTAAAAGAACAAAATGTCAAGTTGGGGCAGTCTAGATTTCCTGAGTAGAGGTGTAGTGGTTAGGTGCCGAAGGCGACATTGAAGAGGTGGGCTTTGAGCAATGATTTGAAGATGGGCAGGGAGGGGGCCTGGCGTATGGGTTCAGGGAGTCCGTTCCACGCATGGGGTGAGGCGAGGCAGAAAGGGCGGAGCCTGGAGTTGGCGGTGGTGGAGAAGGGTACTGAAAGGAGGGATTTGTCCTGAGAGCGGAGGTTACGGGTAGGAACGTAAGGGGAGATGAGGATTGAGAGGTAAGGAGGGGCTGCAGATCGAGTGCATTTGTAGGTTAGAAGCAGAAGCTTGAACTGAATGCGGTACCTGATCGGAAGCCAATGAAGTGACTTGAGGAGAGGGGTGATATGAGTATATCGGTCCAGGCGGAAGATAAGGCTTGCAGCAGAGTTCTGAACGGACCAAAGGGGGGATAGATGGCTAAGTGGGAGACCAGTGTCTCCCACTAGATTTACACCTGTCTTTTAGATTGTACACTTGTCTTTAGATTGTACACCTGTCTTTTAGTTTGTAAGCTCCTTGAGCAGGGACTGTCCTTCCATGTTAAAATTGTACAGCGCTGCATAACCCTAGTAGCGCTTTAGAAATGTTAAGTAGTAGTAGTAGTAGTGAGGAGTAGGTTGCAGTAGTCAAGGCGAGAGGTAATGAGAGAGTGTGGATGAGAGTTCGGGTGGTGTGCTCCGAGAGGAAAGGGCGAATTTTGCTAATGTTAAAGAGGAAGAAGCAACAGGTCTTGGCTATCTGCTGGATATGCGCAGAGAAGGAGAAGGAGGAGTCCAAGATGACACCGAGGTTGCGGGCAGATGAGACGGGGACGATGAGGGTGTTATCAACCGAGATAGAGAGTGGAGGGAGAGGAGAAGTGGGTTTGGGTGGGAAAACAAGAAGTTCGGTCTTGGCCATGTTCAGTTTCAGGTGGCGGTTGGACATCCAGGCAGCAATGTCGGATAAGCAGGCCGATACTTTGGCCTGGGTTTCCGCAGTGATGTCTGGTGTGGAGAGATAAAGCTGGGTGTCGTCAGCATAAAGATGATAGTGGAAGCCATGAGATGAGATCAGGGAGCCCAGGGAAGAGGTGTAGATTGAGAAAAGAAGGGGTCCAAGGACAGATCCCTGAGGGACGCCAACAGAGAGTGGGATAGGGGTGGAGGAAGAATCATGAGAGTGTACTCTGAAGGTACGATGGGAGAGATAAGAGGAGAACCAGGAGAGGACAGAGCCCTGGAACCCAAAAGAGGACAGTGTGTCGAGAAGTAAGTTGTGATTGACAGTGTCAAAAGCGGCGGATAGGTCGAGGAGGATGAGGATGGAGTAATGACCTTTGGATTTGGCGAGGAACAGGTCATTGCAGACATTAGATAGTGCCGTTTCTGTCGAGTGTAGTGGGCGAAAGCCAGATTGAAGCGGATCGAGGATGGCGTGAGAGGAGAGAAAGTCAAGTCAACGGCTGTGAAAGGCGCGTTCAAGTATTTTGGAGAGGAAGGGTAGGAGGGAAATGGGGTGGTAGTTGGAGGGACAGATAGGGTCAAGTGATGGTTTTTTGAGGAGTGGTGTGACTACAGCATGCTTGAAGGTGTCAGGGACAGTTGCAGTGGAGAGAGAGAGGTTGAGGATATGACAGATGGGGGGGGGGTGATGATAGTAGGAGAGATGGTGTTAAGTAAGTTGGTGGGGATGGGGTCAGAGGAACAGGTGGTGCATTTCGAGGAGGAGAGAAGATGGGCGGTTTCCTCTTCGGTGATATCAGGAAAAGAGGAGAAGGAGGCCTGGGTTGGTTGGTTGAGGGAGTGGGTTATGGGATGAAGAGGAGGAGAAGGTTTAGTGGTGAATTCGAGGTTGATCTTCTGGACCTTGTCGCGGAAGTAGTCAGCCAGTGATTGAGGAGAGAGAGAGGGGGTGGGTGGGAGCGGAGGGCACTTATTTTCTATTAAGTATTTCCTTGCACTTCCCAAAGGAGACCCTTTAACTATACAGCTTCATTGCCCCAGGTACAAACTTAGATTGTGAGCCCACTAGAGACAGAAAAAAGTACCTGCATGTATATGTATGTAAACTACTTTGGTTTCCCTTTACCCTCAATACCCACAACATTTTGAATCCTGTCGTCATGTTATTTCAGATATTGAGACAAGCCTATTCATTGGAAATATCATTGAGGTCAGAGGTACATTTTGGTGACACTGAGCATTTTGATAGCTATGAATGTATTTTTGTTCCAAAGAAAGAAATTAGGTATTCTGAAATATTCATACTAGAGAATGGCATGGGGACAAAGTTTGTCCATCTCCGCACCCTATCCTCTCCTCACGGACTCTGTCCTCGTTCCATCCCTGCGGGTTCTGTCTGACCCCGTCCTGTCCCCATGGGCTTTGTCCTCATCTGCACAAGCCTTGAACACTTATGATTTTATAACTATAAAAAGGAACAATATTCTTTACAATTGTTCATAAATCACAAATAGAAAACAAGTATATCAACAAGCAACTGTACTAACCCCCCATCCCGCCACTCTCTACCCTTCCAACCTCAACAATAGGTGACTTCTGCTACCCCAAGGAACCCTAATCCACCCTGTTAAAATGTCCAGGGGTACAAAATACAACCTGTTCTCTGGGGACAAGCAGGCTTGCATATTCTCACACACGGGTAGATGCCGATCCACATAGTCCAGTCCAGCATTTCTGCCAACGTAAAAAAAAAAGAGCTTTGTGAATCATGAGCTGTGCTCCACTGCGTATGCGTGAGTGCCTTCCTGCCCGCCGCAAGAATACAATCATAAGTACATAAGTAATGCCATACTGGGAAAAGACCAAGGGTCCATCGAGCCCAGCATCCTGTCCACGACAGCGGCCAATCCAGGCCAAGGGCACCTGGCAAGCTTCCCAAACGTACAAACATTCTATACATGTTATTCCTGGAATTTTGGAGTTTTCCAAGTCCGTTTAGTAGCAGTTTATGGACTTGTCCTTTAGGAAACCGTCCAACCCCTTTTTAAACTCTGCTAAGCTAACTGCCTTCACCACTTTCTCCGGCAATGAATTCCAGAGTTTAATTACACGTTGGGTGAAGAAAAATTTTCTCTGATTTGTTTTAAATTTACTACACTGTAGTTTCATCGCATGCCCCCTAGTCCTAGTATTTTTGGAAAGTGTGAACAGACGCTTCACATCCACCTGTTTCACTCCACTCATTATTTTATATACCTCTATCATGTCTCCCCTCAGCCGTCTCTTCTCCAAGCTGTATAGCCCTAGCCTCCTTAGTCTTTCTTCATAGGGAAGTCGTCCCATCCCCGCTATCATTTTAGTCGCCCTTCGCTGCACCTTTTCCAATTCTACTATATCTTTCTTGAGATGCGGCGACCAGAATTGAACACAATACTCAAGGTGCGGTCGCACCATGGAGCGATACAACGGCATTATAACATCCTCACACCTGTTTTCCATACCTTTCCTGATAATACCCAACATTCTATTCGCTTTCTTAGCCGCAGCAGCACACTGAGCAGAAGGTTTCAGTGTGTTATCGACGACGACACCCAGATCCCTTTCTTGGTCCGTAACTCCTAACGTGGAACCTTGCGTGACGTAGCTATAATTCGGGTTCTTTTTTCCCACATGCATCACCTTGCACTTGCTCACATTAAACATCATCTGCCATTTAGCCGCCCAGTCTCCCAGTCTCGTAAGGTCCTCTTGTAATTTTTCACAATCCTGTCGCGATTTAACGATTTTGAATAACTTTGTGTCATCAGCAAATTTAATTACCTCGCTAGTTACTCCCATCTCTAAATCATTTATATAAATATATTAAAAAGCAGCGGTCCTAGCACGGACCCCTGAGGAACCCCACTAACTACCCTTCTCCATTGTGAATACTGCCCATTTAACCCCACTCTCTGTTTCCTATCCTTCAACCAGTTTTTAATCCACAATAGGACATTTCCTCCTATCCCATGACCCTCCAATTTCCTCTGTAGCCTTTCATGAGGTACCTTGTCAAACGCCTTTTGAAAATCCAGATACACAATATCAACCGACTCCCCTTTGTCCACATGTTTGTTCACTCCTTCAAAGAATTGAAGTAAATTGGTCAGGCAAGATTTCCCCACACAAAAGCCATGCTGACTTGGTCTCTGTAATCCATGTCCTCGGATGTGCTCTGTAATTTTGTTTTTGATAATAGCCTCTACCATTTTCCCCGGCACCGACGTCAGACTCACCGGTCTATAATTTCCCGGATCTCCCCTGGAGCCTTTTTTAAAAATGGGCGTTACATTGGCCACCCTCCAATCTTCCGGTACCACGCTCGATTTTAAGGATAAGTTGCATATCACTAGCAGTAGCTCCGCAAGCTCGTTTTTCAGTTCTATCAGTACTCTAGGATGAATACCATCCGGTCCAGGAGATTTGCTACTCTTCAGTTTACCGAACTGCCCCAGTTTCGTTTTTTCCGCGTGAAGAGAAGCTGCGCTTTTTGGTCTCACGTCCGGTTAAGAGTTTTTTTTAGTGCCTTTCTTTTTTCTTCTATATTTCAGTTTGTTTCTTTAAAAAAAAAAAAAAAGTACCCTTTATTTTCTGTCTACTTTTGCCTGCGTTTTAAGTTTTCTTTTATTTTTGACGTGGGCTCCTTTTTTCATGCCTTTGCCCCTTTCTCAAGCACCATTGAGCCATTTGATTTGGCTGGCGAGGTCTTCCCATCCATGTCCACGAAGTCTCCCAGTGGCTTCAAGCATTGTACTCTGTGCAACCGGACCATCTCGAGAATGTACACCCATTCTTGGTGTCTGCAGTGTCTTGGGCCCAACCATAGCCCTGCTAACTGTGTTCTCTGTCTTCAGATGAAGAAGAAGACCCAGATTTCCCAGGAGGCTCAACGTGAAAAGATTTTTGGAGTCAGGTCCTGCTCCTCGGCATCGAGGTCAGAGGCGTCAGCATCAGCATCGAGTGTCGCATCGGGAGAATCGGTAGGCATGGCTGCTTCGAGACCTCAAGACACTGGGAGCAGTGAGGCATGGGTCTCCACCTGTCTCGAGGCCTCCTGCTGTGCAGGCCCCCTGGGACCGGCCATTGTCGAACATGACCCCCAAGGTGACGTGAGGATTCGATGTCGTCCTCGTCGGCACCGAGGAGTATGGGTGACGTGCTTCGTGCGAAGGCCAAGAAGCATCATCAGTCACCCTCGATACACGGTGCTGGGAGCTCCAGGGTGCCAAGGGATTTGGCACCTGAGAAGTGTCTATGCCGAAAGGACCACTCTCCCTCCATACAGGAGGTGCCAATGCAATTGCCTCCAAGTGGCCAAGATCCTACTTCCATATCGGCCCCAGCTGTTTTGCAACCTGTGCCTCAGCCGATGCCCCAGCTTTTCCCAATGTCAGCCCTCGATGATCACATCTGGGCCTTGCAGCCTGAGCTACTGGATGGCCTCATACAGCGATGTGCTTCGGTATCGGGGTGCTTGCACCTGCCATACCTCCTGCTGTGGCCCCACCTAGCCCTCAACCTGCGGTGTGGCCTCCAACTCCGGCGCTTCTTGCAGCTTCGGTATGGACAGCCGCCCAGGCCAGTACCCCCCCCCCCCCCCCAACGTTTGTGGAGGAAACTTCACTGGTGTCGAGGTGGGAGCCCTGTCTGTCAACGCCGTTCTCGAGGACATGGTTCCTCGGCATCGAGGCGGTCTCGGTCATCTCGTAGGGAGATTTTATCTGACACTGAGGAGGAGCGCTCATGAGAATCAGAGGAGGTTCCCAGATACTTTTCCTTGGACAAGTCTTATGGGATTCCTTCTGAGCCCTCCCCACCACCTGAGAGGAGACAGTCTCTGCTGGAGAGCCTCTCTTTCCCATCTTTTGTGAGGCAAATGGCTGATGCTATTCCATTCCCTGTAGAAGTGGAGTATGAGCCCAGGGCCAAGATGCTTGAGGTCCTGGACTATACCTCCCCTCCTAAGGAGGCTGTGACGGCTCCTGTCCAGGAGGTACTCAAGACAGTCCTCGTCAGGAACTGGGCTTCACCTCACCCTTTTGTCCCCAAGAAGATTGATACCCAGAATTGGATCCACGGTGAGCCTGGGTGTGTGTAGCCTCAGTTGCCTCGTGATTCCATGATTGTGTAATTCACTCTCAAAAGAGCCAGGAGTACTAGGTACTATGCCTCAGCTCCCCCAGGCACAGAAGCTAGGACCCTGGATTCTTTTGGAAGAAAGATGTACCAGGTCTCTATGCTCATCTCTCATATTCAGTCATACCAGCTCTTCATGAACATTGTCTTGTGGAACTTGGTGAAACAGCTTTCAGACTTAGTCAGTACACTCCCTCTGGAGCAGGTTGAGCCTTTTCACCAATTAGTCAAGCAGCAGAAGGTGTGTTGAAAAGTCTTGGCCGGGGCACTTATTACACTTTTGATGTGGCATACAGAATATCTGCTCAAAGTATAGCAATGCACAGACTCTCATGGCTGCATGTTTCTAACTTGGAACATTCTGTACAGCAGAGGTTGGCGGATGTCCCTTGGGGGGGGGGGGGGATAATCTTTTTGAAGAGAAGATTGAGAAGGTCCCTGACCAAATCATGAAACACATTGATACTATCTTTTCTCTCTCCTTCCGGGCACCTTCTGCATCCACCTCCTCATGTAGGAGGTTTTTTGGCAAGTCAAGGAGTGCCCCCTACTACTACTGTAGGCATAGGTATACTCCTTCGGCTTGTCGGCCTACTCAGGCTCAGCCCCAGTCTGCTCGTTCTCATCAACAGTGTGCACCTAAGGCCCCCTGCTTCTCCCCAGTCAAAGCAAGAGACGAGTTTTTGACTGGCTCCAGCAGAGCATAGCCGCAGTACAAGTGTCTGTTCTGGATGACTTGCCAGTCGGGAGAGGTTGAAATTCTTTCACCAAATGTGGCCTCACATAACCTCTGACTAGTGGGTTCTTTGTCTCGGATACACCCTGAAGTGGCATTCCAGACCTCCATATTGCCCACCGAGAGCTCATTCATTCAGAGGCAGGTACTTGCAGAGGAACTTTCCGCCCTTCTGAACTCCCATGTGGTCGAACCCATTCCACCAGGAAAAGAAGGGCAGGGATTCTATTCCAGGTACTTCATTGTGCAAAAGAAGACAAGGGGGATGCGTCCTATCCTAGACTTTAGGGCCCTGAACAAATTTCTAGTCCGAGAGAAATTCAGGATGAATTTCCTGGGCGTCCTTCTCCCAGTGATTCAGAAAAACGATTGGTTATGCTCTCTGGACTTAAAGGGCACATATGCTCATATCCCAATACTGCCAGCCCATCGGCAGTATCTCCGATTTTGACTGGGAAACATCACTTTCAGCACCGTGTGTTCCCCTTTGTCTCATTGCAGCTCCCAGGGTCTTCACCAAGTGTTTAGTGTTAGTTGCAGTATCGTATTTCCATATTTCAATGATTGGCTGGTGAAGAGCACCTCAGAGGACAATGCTCGGGAGTCCGTTCGGATAACTATTTGGTGCTAGAGCTGCTAGGGTTCGTTTTAAACTACCCCACATCCCATCTTCACCCTGTCCAGCAATTGGAGTTCATAGGAGCCCTGCTCGACACACAGAAGGTTTGAGCTTACCTCCCAGAAGTCAGAGCACACCATCTTGTCTTGCTGGCATTCAAGGTTTGAGCTCAGCATGTCACAGCTCAGCAGGTGTAGAGATTGCTGGGCCACATGGCTTCCAGTGTACGTTACACCCATGACACGTCTTCACATGAGACTGGCTCAATGGACCCTGGCTTCTCAGTAGTATCAAGCCATGGGGAGTCTGGAGGATGTCATCCAAGTGTCCCCAGAGGTGGTTCGCTCTCTTCAGTGGTGGACCATTCAATCCAATTTGACTCTGGGACTTCCATTCCAAATTCCTCAAAAAGTGCTGACGATGGATGCCTCTCTCCTGGGATGGGGAGCTCATGTAGGTGGGCTTCACACTCAAGGAACTTGGTCCCTCCAGGAAATGAATCTTCAGATCAAACTCCTGGAGCTTCGAGCGGTCTGGAACGCTCTAAAGGCTTTCAGAGATCAGCTGTCCCATCAAATTGTTCTTGTTCAAATAGACAATCAGGTTGCAATGTATTACTTCAACGGGGGGGGGGGAGGGGGGTTGGATCATGCCGTCTTTGTCAGGAATTTGTCCCGATGTGGCATTGGGCTCGCCACCATGGTACGTTCCTTCGAGCCACTTATCTGGCAAGCGCAAACAACACATTGGCCGACAGGCTGAGGAGGATAATGCAACCACACGAGTGGTCTCTCCTCATGGGCATGGCCCGCAAGATCTTCCGAGCATTGGGCACCCCCTCATTGGATCTTTTTGCCACTCAGATCAACCACAAGGTCCCTCAGTTCTGTTCCAGGTTTCAGGCCCACAACAGACTAGCATCAGATGCCTTCCTTCTCAATTTAAGAACAGGTCTCCTGTATGCTTATTCTCCGATACCTCTAGTGGGAAAAACTTCGTTGAAACTCGAGCAAGACCGCAGAACCATGTTTCTGATCGCACCGTACTGGCTGAGACAGATTTGGTTCCCTCTTTTGGAATTATCCTCTGAAGAGCCATGAAGATTAGAGTGTTTTCTGACCCTCATCACACAGAATGAGGGGTCACTTCTACATGCCAACGTCCAATCTCTGGCTCTCACAGCTTGGATGTTGAGAGCTTACAGTTCGCTTCCTTAAGTCTTTTGGAAGATGTCTCCCGAGTCTTGCTGGCTTCCAGGAAAGATTCCACTAAGAGGTGTTACTCTTTTAAATGGAGGAGTTTTGCCATCTGCTGTGAGAGCAGGGTCCTAGATCATCTTACTTGTCCTACACAGACCCTGCTTGCGTATCTTTTATACTTGTCAGAGTCTGGTCTCAAGACCAACTCCGTAAGGGTCACCTTAGTGCAATTAGTGTTTATCATTGACATGTAGAAGGCAAGCCTATCTCTGGACAGCCTTTAGTTGTTCATTTCACTAGAGGTTTGCTTTTGTCAAAGCCCCCTGTCTAAGCTCCACCAGTGTCATGGAATCTCAATGTCGTTCTCACCCAGCTGATGAAAGCTCCTTTTGAGCCTACAAGTTCCTGCCATCTGAAGTACTTGGCCTGGAAGGTCATTTTCTTGGTTTCTGTTGCTTCAGGCCTTTGTGGTGGATGCACCTTATACTAAGTTTCATCACAACAGAGTAGTCCTCTGCACACACCCTAAGTTCGTGCCAAAGGTGGTGTCTGAGTTTCATCTCAACCAGTCGATTGCCTTGCCTACAATTTTTCACTGACATCATGCCCATCCTGGCGAAAGCAGCTTACACACCTTGGACTCAGAGAGCATTGGCCTACTACATGGAGCTGGTAAGGCTCAACAGACAGTCCATCCAGCTTTTTGTTTCTTTTGATCCCAACAGGATGGGGGTCGACATCGGGAAACGCACCATCTCAGTTTGTCTGGCAGATTGCATTTCCTTCACTTATGCTCAGGCTGGGCTGGCCTGGCCTTGGAGGGTCATGTCACGCCTCATAATGTCAGAGCCATGGCCCACTTGAGGTCAGTCTTCATTGAAGAAATTTACAAGGCTGCAACATGGTTTTCATTCCACACATTCACATCTCACTACTGCTTTGAGCAGGATACCTGACGCAACAGTCAGTTTGGGCAGTCAGTGTTGCAGAATCTGTTTGGGGTCTAGAATCCAGCTCCACGTAGGCCCGTCTTATTCTGTTCCAGGCTGCACTCTCATTCAGATTGTATATAGTTTCAAGTTAATATTTGTAATGTCCTTGCCTTTGCAAGGCCCAGTTGGCCAATGTTTGTTGTTTTGGGTGAGCCTGGATGCTAGGGATTCACCGTGTGTGAGAATACGCAAGCCTGCTTGTCCTCGGAGAAATCGAAGATACTTACCTGTAGCAGGTATTCTCTGAAGACATCAGTCTTCATATTCTCACAATCCCTCCCACCTCCCCTTGGAGTTGTCTCCATCATTATTTTATTTTTATTCTTTTGCTTTGAAATTTATCTGAGAGGACTGCGTTCTCATGGCAGGTGGAAAGGCACTCGTGCATATGCAGTGCAGCCACTAGCGCTTCACAAAGCTCTGTTGTTGTTTTTTTTTTACTTTGGCATAAATGCCAGACCAGACAATACGGATCGGCTTCTACCCATGTGTGAGAATATGAAGTCTGCTGTCCTCAGAGAATACCTGCTATAGGTAAGTATCTTCTCTCTCTGCTCCTGTCCTTGTGAGCTCTGCCCCGGTCCCCTTCCCTTTGTCATTTTCTAATTCATACTTCTTGTTGCCAGTAATCCAGAGAGAAGTGTAACAGGGTTTCTCAACTTTCTGGTGACATTTAGTTAAAACATGAGCCAGAAGTGTGAATGATGAAAAACTGAGATTTTATATAGGTAAATGAGTGCTGCGTTTTGAGAGGTAAAACAAGGGGGGAGTGGGAGTCTATTTAGATTTGTTTGGCAGTGTTATACACAGAAGAGAGGTACTGTACATACTCCAAGGGAAGAAAAAACTTAAAAAAAAAAAAAAAAAAGCAAGCAATAATATAGAAAGCGCTTTTTGTAGATGTTAGGAAATAATCAGTAGCATAGTAGATGATGGCAAAAAAAGACCTATTGCTCCATCCATTTATTTTTGTTCATGCTGCCAAGGATTTGGATTTGAATTTTAGATTTGATAACATGCCTTTCCAAATCTGAGCTCAAAGTGAGTTACATACAGGTACAGTAGGTATTTTCTTGTCCAAAAGGGCTTGTTGTCTGAAGTTTGTAACTGAGGCAATGCAAGGTTAAGCAGCTTGCCGAAATTTCAAAAAGAGTGTCAGTGAAAGAAGGTAGATTTGAGCTTTAGCTTTCCTGGTTCTTTGCATGTTACTGTAAAGACTAGGGGGAAGATGCACTAAAAAAATTGTTAGAGCCCTTCCCTTACCGATTCCCTTAACAAATCGGTAAGGGAAGGGCATGCATCAAGGAATAGGAATGCAAATGAGCTGCTTGTAGCTCACTTGCATTCTGTATTCCATCGGTAAACAGTCGCTCGTGGAGCATGCGCAGAGCAGCCAAGCGTTATTCTGGCTGCTCTGTGCATGCCAAGAACGTCCTTTATGGACGTGCTTCACTTTAAAAAACAAAACTTTAAAAGCCTGTACCTCAGACTGAAAAACTGTACAGCCACAGCAAGAGAGGGCTCAGCAGTTCCCCTTTCACAGGCTCCCTCCCTCTGTGTGTGATTGGGATCCAAGAAGAAGGCACAGCTCCCTCCTCCAGGTCTATCTCCCCTCCTCCAGGTCTATCTGAAAAGCTGCATAGCCACAACAACAGAGGGCTCAGCAGTTCCCCTGTCACAGGCTCCCTCCCTCCGTGTGTGATTGGGATCCAAGAAGAAGGCACAGCTCCCTCCTCCAGGTCTATCTCAGCCAATCACAGCACGTTTTGCTCGGCTAAACGTGTTGTGATTGGCTCAGGGACTTCCAGGTCTCAGCTGAGTGAAGCACTGCCAAAAAAGACGTTTATATTATTGCATGGGGGGGGAGGAATGACAGCCAAAATGGACGGCCATCCAAAATAAAATGTCTGTTTGGACATCTCTGAGCCAATCACAGCACGTTTAGCTCAGCTGAACGTGTTGTGATTGGCTCAGAGACTTCCTGGTCTCAGCTGAGTGAAGCACTGCCAAAAAAGACGTTTTTATTATTGCTTGGGGAGGGGGGAGGGGATGACGGCCAAAATGGACGCCCATCCAAAAAAACCCGTCCATTTTGGCCGTCATTCCCCCCTGCAATAATAAAAACGTCTTTTTTGGCAGTGCTTCACTCAGCTGAGACCTGGAAGTCCCTGAGCCAATCACAACACGCTTAGCCAAGCTAAACACGCTGTGATTGGCTGAGATAGACCTGGAGGAGGGAGCTGTGCCTTCTTCTTGGATCCCGATCACACACGGAGGGAGGGAGGGAGCCTGTGAAAGGGGAACTGCTGAGCCCTCTCTTGCTGTGGCTGTGCAGCTAAACATGATTTTTCCTCCTCCTCTGTCTCCTCTCACTGCTCCGTTTTACACTTGTCTTTCTAAATAAAGCATTTTTATTTGTCTGGCTTTTGCGCATACTTAACAAGAGATACAGACCTCTCGTTAGATTTTTCAGCGTTAAGGCAATCGAAAAAGGTTAGTGCATCTCATTACAATAGGGTTTCTACACAATTTGCTCATCTGCATTCCGTTTTCGTTAGCTGCTACCGTCATCAGAAAGAAGTCTTTAGTGCATGCCAGGGTTTACTACTTGCTCGTTAAAGGCTCGTTAAGTTTAGTGCATCTGGCCCTAGGTCACTTCTCCAATCTGTCCCAGCTGGTAGATTGCTTGAAAGATATCACTCCTTATCCAAGACTGATTTTTGCCATTTTCTTTCTTTTGCCCACTCGGGTTGATGAGCATTTATGATCCACTGCTTAGTTCATCCTTAGCATCTTTCCCTTCCTAGGGCTAACACAGAAGTTTGTAATAATCTATATAACCACCAATTCTCGTGTAGCTGTTGCGCAAAATATTAATCCTCTTGCATCTCCATAGCCTTTCCAGACAAGTACCCCACCATCACCAACCTCATGCACCAATCCAGTTGTAGCTAGACCTGGCTTCTAGTAATTATTGCACTTAAAGACTTTCAGACAGGTTCAGTTTCTAGTTTATTCTGATATCACAGTTATTCAATCAGTCCAAATCCAAACAAGAAGCAAGTGAGAAACAGAACACCAGGATGCATTTCCCATTGCTTTCCTCAAAAACATGAAACATGCGGCAAAGGCCTTGCTTGGAGCATTTCCTACTTTGTGTTTTATAAAATGTATTAAAGACTACGTTTTCCTATTATATATGGTTTTAGCTTCTTAGTGTGTTTCAGCTCTAAGGAAATTTATTTTTAAGTTGGTGTGCAGTGGGTAAAGAGAGAATTTATTATGCAAATGGTTACAACAAAAGTCATTAGTACAAATTTTCACTCTTACGGAGTGTCACAAATGGCAGCAACAGTTGCTTCTACTGTAGACTGCTATCCTCCACTTATAGTGTTATAAATTCAATTAGGTATGCAAAATATAAAAAGGAAAGAGGAACTCTGCACCACACATTTTTAGAATGCACTGCACTTTGTAATCTCTGGAGTTTGTAATGGCTGCTCTTAGGAACATCCTGGGTAGAAGTATTCCCACACATACACGTTGCTGATGTTGGGGGATTAGGAACCAAATGAAGGCAGGGAAACGGACAGAATTGTTTCATTTGGACAAAATAGATTTATCTTGCATGCACTCTTATTAAGAAGTTGATCTTAAAGGAATGGGTTACGGAGAATCTTGTGATGCTGTGAGCCAAGACGGACGTTTGAGTTTGGAGTGGCTCTGCTCTGCCTTAATCCACATCTCAGCTACTTATTTCTCCTTGGGAACACTGTCTTAAGTTTTTGGAAGTTTATATAGACAAGTTTGTGGTGAAGGACACTGAGCAAATGTCGAGTAAAGGACGTAAATGAAATGGAGGTGCGGCCTAAGGCTATGGATGGCAAAATGGTGGAATCCTCCCCTACTTCACCAGGGCCGGCCTCCATAGCCCTACAGGATGATATTACATCTGCAGTAGTTGGAGCATTGGATCCCCATTTGGCACAATTGTCAGAACAACTTACCTCTGTATAGCAACTGCTGTCAGATTTGTCCCAGCGAATGGGAGAGCTGGAAGTGAGAGTGTCAGACCTAGAGGATGTCGTGCAGAACTGTCAACATGACTTGCACGCCCTTATGGTACAGGTGAAAGAGCATGCAGCGAAGACCAGCAACTTGGAAAATCAGTCACGGAGAAATAACCTCTGCTTTATTGGATTCCCCGAATCGCCTGCTGACCATGTTGAAAGATTGGCTGGTGGCCCAGTTTCCAGTTCTGTAGGGTGCAAGGCCTTTTCATTTGGAGCATACACACCGCCTGGGCCTGCATCAGGAGGGAGTGGTTTGCCCGCGGCCTATTATTGCTAAATTTCACAATTACACCCAAAAAACAGTTGCTACGTCTCTATAAACAGCAACGGGATATGGTAAAATATGTCAATTGTGTCATATGGATTTCCCAGGTTTAATCAGTTGCAATCACAGAAAGGAGGCAAGCTTTTACACCTTTGTGCACACAGTTGTCAGAACGCAAGATTAGGTTCATGCTCTTGTACCCAGCTCAGCTGAAGGTGAATGTGGACGGGCATTGGATGTCTTTTAACATAGTAAAAGAGGCTCAAGACTGGATTAATACTTCTGTGGGCACCTCAGAAGCTACAGATGGAGGCGATGGCCTATTTCAGGTGCTCCTTAATTATCTGCAAAAGGATACCCGTGAGATTCTCAATAGATATGCTTTTTTTTTTTTGCTTATTTGTCTACAAATCTTTATTTGAGGGATGAGGATGGGGTGCCCCAGTAGCATCATGACGTGACTTGCCATAGGCCACTTGGTTTTACCAGGGTGCTATGGGCAGCTTGGGATGGAAGGGATTTGAGTGGGTAGAAGAAGGGAAACTAGAGGGTAGGGAAGAGGAGAGGATGGTATGTGGGTGGGTTGAGATGGAAGGTTTGGAGGGACCATTTTCTTATTTGGACACTTTTTTGTTATTTGGACTGTATTTGTCTGTAGGTTCCTACTTCAACTTTATGCAACACAGATGACTATTGTAGCTAAAATATATTTGTTAATGGAGGACATGATAGCAGTCCTAGTGGTGGCTGGGATGCTGGTACAGCTCTGAATAATGTATTTCTCTCCACCTTTGGACTCGTTGTGTTCCTTTCCTGGGTGATAGCTATCTGAGTGTACTGTCTTGGAATGTCTTGGGGATCTCCTCACCTGTGAAATGAACCAAAATTCTCTCATTATTGAAGCTCCATCATGTTGATATTGCCTGTCTCCAAGAAACTAAATTGTCTGATTCTGAACATCTTAATTTGAGGAAAGGATGGGTAGGTGCGGTGTACTACTCCTCTGCAGTTCACAAAAAAGGAGGAATGGCTATCCTAGTTTGCAGAAATCTACCCTGTGAAGTAAGGGAGGTTGGTACAGATTCCCTTGGAGCATTACCTCTTATTACAGTTAATATATAAAGGTATGAAATTTTACCTGCTAGTGGTGTATGCTCCTAATGAGTATGACCACCCCTTTTTTTGAATCGGTATGATTGGGTTCTCTAGATCTTTCAGCGCCTCTCTTTTTAGCAGGCTCTTTGAATTGTGTCTTGGATTCAGACCTAGACCGTTCTGGAGGGCATGCTTACCATGAAGAACGTAGTGAAGTTAAAGGAGTACATTATTTGTGTAACACACTGAATTTAGTAGACCCTTGGAGATTACTGCACATGGTGAAAGGGATTATACAAATCTGTCCCGGACACATGGCTCATGGTCTTGTATAGATTTGGGACACTGCTAAGACAGTCCTCAGGGGGGATATTATTGCTTTTGTAAAATTGTTCAAGGCATGCTACATCTTGAGAAAAAAATGATGATTTCAAAGCGGGTATATTTTGGACAAGCCACACTAGCAGCCCATGAGGCCTTTTTAGCCACACAGGCAGCCTTAAATTCCATAATTCAAGAGCGGACCCGAGAGATACAGCTTTTCCATAAATGTCACTGTTTTGGCAGTCACCCAGGGTGGCTCTTGACTCAGGTCACTAAGCAATGCCAGGGGTCTTGGTATGTTTCTAGCCTGATTACTGCAGATTTTCTGGTGTTGCATACACCTCATGAGATTGCTCAGCAATTCTGTTCTCATTTTCAGCAAATTTATGTGGCTCTGCCCACTAATACTGGTCCATTACTTGTAGACTATTTAGAAGATTTTGGGTTGCCAATGTTAACTTTAGATCAACAGGAGGGTTTCAGTGGTCAGGCAAAGGAGCTGCAACTGGCTATTTATGTTTAAACTGTTTTATTGATGTCACAGTCAATAACAAATATAGTCAATAAACATTTACTTAATCCAAGTCTTTGTCCGTTTTGTTTCTTAACATAATCATATCTAAAGTGTCATCAAAAGTTTTAAAGGTACCCTTCCCCTTCCCCCCACCTCCCTTCCCCCCTATACCTGAACCGTATAATTCTCATATCACCATTAATCAATAAACATATATATCATTAACTTTCCTTCCCTTCCTTTCCCGTGAGTGTATTCACCAATAAACTACGAGCTCTGCTTGATAGAGCCTGTACATATGGTTCCCAGACTTCCCAAAACCGTCGTCTATTTCTAGGGCTACTGGACATAGCACGTGCTTCCATTCGCACCAGGGAGTGAAGCGAGCTCCTCCATTGCCAGAAGGATGGTCCTATATCTTGTGTCCAATGTTGTAATATACATTGCTTCCCAACAATTAGTACCTTATAGATAAATAGACTTTCTTTATGTCGCATTATTGACCCTCGTCCCCTTAGTCCAAGCACAACAGTTTTAGTCTCTAACCGAAGCTTCCTGTGCAGCAAGGCCTCACAATATTCCAGCACTGGACCCCAAAATTTTTGTATAACCAGACATCCCCAGAACATGTGATACAGTGTTGCTCTCTGAAAATTACATTTACTGCAATGTGTTTCTTGCAATCTACCTGCGTAATAAGCCTGTATGGGAGAAAAATACGCTCTCATAATGATTCTAAATTGTATCTCCCTATATCTGGCACTAGCCACTTTATGCACTATCTCCTTTAGTGATTGGACTATATCTCCACTGCTGATCTCTACCTGTAAATCCTCAGACCATCGTCTTGCCACTGCTTCATAACTACGATGCTTAGCAATCAAGCTTAGCTGTTTATACAGTGTGAACACCGTAGTCTGTTCTCTTCCCTGAGGCAAAAACAAATTCACCAGCAACTCATACATCCCTCTATCACATTTTTCTCTAAGTAATTTCTCAATATAGCTGTGGATCTGGCAGTAAGCATACCATGTCACGTTCTCTACTCCCACCAAGTCCTCTAAAGCCTCCCTTGATATAATCTTTCCCGTATCTTGCATAACATCTGCCACTAATACCACTCCCTCCTGTGCCCACTTAATAAATTTCGGGTAAGCATTCCCTGGTTCGAATGCTCCATTTCCTACTAGTGGGAGGAGGTCCGTACATCGTGGGTTCTTATTTAATCTCCTCAATATGTACTGCCATATACATCTCATTGGGTGCAATAAAATATGATGTTTCCATTCCTTTGGTAACATTTTGCTCTCAACGTGCATCATATAATAGGGGTGATATGGTCTAAACAATGCACACTCAATATTCCATGCCGTATGCTCTTCTGTTTCCATAATCCAATCTGCTAAGTGTCTAGCTAAACAGGCCCAATTATATTGTTTAATGTCAGGCAACCCCAGGCCTCCCTCTGTTCTTTTCCCATAGAGATATTCCAATTTAACTTTAGCCTTTTTCCCACTCCAACAGAACCTAGTCAACATGCCTCGAATCTTCTTTATATCTTTAGTCTGTAAAACTAGTGGCAACTGTCTTAATACATAGAGCCATTTTGGAAAAAGTATCATCGTAAATAAACCCACTCGCCCACTTAAAGTTAAGGGTAGTCCCTCCCATATTGCTAGTTTGTGGCGCGTATATTGCAATAACTTATCAATATTCTGTCTATATAATCTACTCGGATCACTTGTTAGAGTTATGCCTAGGTATTTAAATTCCTTGTTCGCCCATCTCAGTGGGAACCTACCCTTCCATTTCTCCCTTACCTGATTAGTTGTGGGCAATCCCTCTGACTTTTGGAAATTCAATTTAAATCCCGAAAAGGCCCCATATTCTTCAAAAACCTCCATCAACACCGGTAGCGAGCTCTCCGGTCTAGCTAGATGAACCAAAATGTCATCGGCAAACGCCGAGATCTTAAATTCTCTGGTTCCCAAATTTATACCTTCAATCTCAGGGTTATCTATGATTTCCCTGACCAACGGGTCTAGCGTAATAGCAAACAGTAAAGGGGACAGAGGGCATCCCTGTCTGGTACCTCTATTAATTACAAAATTTCGAGAGTACGCTCCATTAACCTGCACTCTCGCCATAGGGTTCTTATATAATATAGAGATTGCTTGTGTAAAGAAGCCTTCAAATCCGTACGCTCTTAATGAAGCAAACAGGAACTCCCACTCTACTCGATCAAACGCCTTTTCGGCGTCGAAGCTGATCAATAGGGAATCTCTACCCCCTCTGCACACATTCTCTATTGATGCCAATATCAGTCTAATATTTTTCCCACTCTGTCTCCCTTGTATAAATCCCACCTGAGGAGTTGCAACTATGCTGGGAAGCACTTTTGCCAATCTCGAGGCCAGAATTTTTGCTAGCAGCTTAGCTTCATAACTAATCAGTGAAATTGGTCTGTATGAGTCTGGTATAGTTGGATCTCTCTCAGGTTTTGGAAATACCACTATATCCGCAAGTCGCAAAGACTGTGGAAGTTCCCCTGATTCAACTGATCTATTAAAGGCTTTAGTTAAGGGACCTCCTATGTCTTGCATTAATATTTTATAGAATTCAGCCCTATATGCAACTGGCTATTTAAATGCAGTTGTTTTTTGTTTTGTAAATTTAGCCAAAATGTGTCAAGTTTTGGGGGATGAGGATTGACATCCACTAGATATGCTTCCCTATGGAAGATTAGAGACCCTATCGAAGATTTAGGGGGAAGGGAATGGGTGGGTAGGTGGGTGTGTGGTATTGAGTGATTGCATGGGTGTTGACTACATGAGGGGCTAAGGATAAAGACTCTGTGAGATGCATGATTTATCTGTTCAGCGCATCGGATAAGAGCCCGCTGATGGGTTAATTGTACACCAGCACTTAATGTGGAGGCTGTAGCACTGGCTTTAGGTTGTACAAATATGGTCAATTCAGTTACACTGTTCTTTGTGCTTAATTAATGCTGTATTAGTATTGGCAGTGAGTTTATTGATGTATCATGTATTGCTGTGGTATAAAGTACTAAAAAAAATGTTAATTATCTCTTTAAGGCCACTCCATGCCCAAAGGAACCAAATAAGGAAATGATTAATGATGGAGCCTCTTGGACAATCATTAGCACCGATAAAGCAGAATACACATTTTACGAAGGGATGGGACCTGTTCATGCTCCAGTAACACCTGTGCCTGTAGTAGAAAGCCTTCAAGTAAGTTCGATTTGTGTGTTTCTTGCTACTGCCAAGATTATTTTGAAAGTTGGAAGCTAGTGCCAACTTGAATTAGTCATACATTTGCCTGTGCATCCAGGACAGTGGTTCCCAAACCTGGTCCTGGAGGCACCCCAGCCAGTCAGGTTTTGAGATATCCACAATGAATATTCATGAGAGAGATTTGCATGCACTGCCTCCACTGCGTGCAAACCTCTCATGAATATTCACTGCGGTTGTCCCAAAAACCTGACTGGCTGGGCTGCCTCCAGGATCAGGTTTTGGAACCACTGCAGGCGATATTTCTGTTCTAATTAAAACTACAAAGTCGCACAGGATGTAGACCAAAGGTGTCAAACGCTGCAGATTTTCAACCTATCCCTAATAAATATTAAGATACGTGCATGCACCACTTCCATCGAATGCAAATATATATCTAGTGCTGATTTTACCAGTAGCCAAAAGGGACAGCTGCCCAAGTCCCATCTTATCAAGAAGCCCACTCCAGTCCATCATCTCCCTTCTTCTCCCCCAGTGCAGCTGCTTCCAAGGGACAAAAAGTGTCATGGAGCCGCCATCATTCCACGCTACTGTTGGCTCTGCTGGTCACACCCATTCAGACTTCCTGTTTCTGAGGTCCAGCAGAGCCAACAGTGGCATGGACTGATGACAGCACCACACATTTATGCTTTTTTTTTTTTTTTACCTAGGGAAGCAACATAAACTGCACTATTGAACTGGAGATAGAAGGTTATCCACAAAAGTTTGCCAAGGGCCCCATGGGTTGTTAGTTTGACCCTGAATATATCTGATACATATTCATTACTGCTACACTTAAAGTAACCACTATTCACTCTTAAAATGCTATTCAAAAAAACTTTATTACACTATTAAAGTGCTCCAATACGAAATACAAGTCCCTTTATAAAACCCAATACCCTCCCCACTGTTCTCACATATCATTTGCAATGCATTCACACACTATCACTCAACACACAGCTCAGGAAAATTAGTACTCCAACATCTGGATATTTAGCTGCAGAACCATAACCATCAGTTCAACATAGAATCTTAACTCAAGAAATTGTAGAGAAAACCCTACTGCATATCCGTCACCAAAGCTTCAATGCTTGAACTGATGTTGTTCGCATGTTACTGCATAATGATAATTCTTACAACACAAAGTTCATTCAGTGTCCAGAACTGTGCTTGGCTTGACAAACTGCCAGTAGATAATACAATTCCTTCTTGCAACATGTAATACAACGGACTGCCAAACTTGTAAATATTAGGAAGGAAAAAACCTCAGATATATATATACAGGTCTTTGAAAAATGTATACCTGTATATATCTGAGGCTTTTTCCTTCCTAATATTAAAATAATAAGTATCTCTGGTCTATGAAAATACTGGACATGAGTTTAGTGGTGTGATTTGACAGTGATTTGTGGTTTACTAAATATTTTAAAATAGCACCGCACAGATCCCTTCAGCACTCCACTATTCATCCTCCTCCACTATTCATCCACCTCCACTGAGAAAAATGGCCATTTAAGCCTATCTGTTTTCTATCCATTAACCAGTTGCTGATCCACAAAAGAAGATTGCCTCCTATCCCATGGCGTTTTCATTTTCTTGCGAGTCTCTCAAGAAGAACTTTGTCAAAAGCTTTCTGAAAACCTAGATACACTGTATCAACCAGCTCACCTTTATCCATGTGTTTATTCACGCCTTCAAAGAAATAAAGCATATTGGTGAGGCAAGACTTCCCTTGACTGAATCCATTATGACTCTGTCCTATTAGGCAATGTTTGTCTGTATTTAGTAATTTTATTCTTTATAATAGCTTCCACTATTTTGCCGGCACTGACCTCAGGCTTACACGTCTATAATTTCCTAGGTCACCCCTGGAACCCTTTTTAAAAATTGGAATTACATTGGCCACCCTCCAATCTTCAGGTACTATGGATGATTTTAATGAAACGTTACAAATCGCTAACAGCAGATCAGCAATTTCATGTTTGAATTCTTTCAGTACCCTGGGGTGCATACCATCCAGTCCAGGTACATAAGTACATAAGTATTGCCATACGGGGAAAGACCAAAGGTCCATCAAGCCCAGCATCCTGTTTCCAACAGTTGCCAATCCAGGTCACAAATACCTTGCAAGATCCCAAAAAAGTACAAAACATTTTATACTTCTTATCCCAGAAATAGTGGATTTTCCCCAAGTCCATTTAATAACGGTCTATGGACTTTTCCTTTAGGAAGCCGTCCAAACCTTTTTTTAAACTCCACTAAGCTAACTGCCTTTACCACATTCTCTGGCAATGAATTCCAGAGTTTAATTACACGTTGAGTGAAGAAAAAGTTTCTCCGATTTGTTTTAAATTTACTACATTGTAGCTTCATCGCATGCCCCCTAGTCCTAGTATTTTTGGAAAGCGTAAACAGACGCTTCACATCTACCCTTTCAACTGCACTCATTATTTTATAGACCTCTATCATGTCTCCCCTCAGCTACCTTTTCTCCAAGCTCAAGAGCCCTAGCCGCTTTAGTCTTGCCTCATAGGTAAGTCGTCCCATCGCGTTTATCATTTTCGTCGCCCTTCTCGGCACCTTTTCTAATTCCACTATATCATTTTTGAGATGCGGAGACCAGAATTGAACACAATATTTGAGGTGCAGTCACACCATGGAGCGATACAAAGGCATTATAACATCCTCATTTTTGTTTTCCATTCCTTTCCTAATATTACCTAACATTTATTACTCTTTAATTTGTCGATTTGCCTCACTACATCTTCCAGGTTCCCCAAGATTTCTTTCAGTTGCTCCACATCATCACCCTTTAAAACCATTTCTGGTACAGGTAGATCTCTTACGTCTTCTTCAGTAAAAGCTGAAGCAAAGAATTTATTCAGTCTCTCCACTATGGCCTTGTCTTCCCTGAGTGCCCCTTTTGCTCCTTGATGATTTGACGGTCCCACAAATTCTCTCAAAGGCTTTCTGATGTACTTGAAAAAGTTATTACTATGAGTTATTACTCTATCCCGCTGTCAGTTGGGTGTACCTCAAGGATCTGTCCTAGGACCTCTCCTTTTCTCCATCTATACTTCCTCCCTTGGTGGTCTGATTTCATCCCACGGTTTTCAGTATCATCTTACACTGATGACTCCCAGATCTATCTCTCCATACCAGAAATCTCGGCAGAAATCCAGGCCAAGGTATCTGCCTGCCTGTCTGACATTGCTGCCTGGATGTCTCACTGCCACATGAAACTTAATATGTCCAAAACTGAGCTCCTTATCTTCACACCTAAACCAACCTCTCCCCTTCCCCCATTCTCTGTTTCTGTGGACAACACGCTCATTCTTCCTGTCTCATCCGCTCGTAACCTTGGGGTCATCTTCGACTCCTCCCTCTCCTTCTCTGCACATATTCAGCAGATTGCTAAAACCTGTCGTTTCTTCCTCTATAATATCGCCAAAATTCGCCCTTTCCTTTCTGAGCACGCTACCAGAACCCTCATCCACACTCTCATCACCTCTCGCTTAGACTACTGCAACTTGCTTCTCACAGGTCTTCCACTCAGCCATCTCTCTCCTCTTCAATCTGTTCAAAATTCTGCTGCACGACTAATATTCCGCCAAAGTCACTATGCTCATATCAGCCCTCTCCTGAAGTCACTTCACTGGCTCCCTATCCGTTTCCGTACACAATTCAAGCTCCTCTTATTGATCTATAAGTGGTGCATTCACTCTGCAGCCCCTCACTACCTCTCCACCCTCATCTCTTCCTACACTCCTTCCCAGGAACTCCATTCACTAGGTAAATCTGTCCTTAACTGCACCCTTCTCCTCCACTGCTATCTCCAGACTCCGTTCCTTTTATTTTGCCTGGAATAGACTTCCTGAGCCGCTACATCAAGCTCCATCTCTGGCCGCCTTCAAATCCGGGCTAAAGACCCACCTGTTTGATGTTGCTTTTGACTCCTAACTTTTCACTTGTTCGTAACCTTTATCTTGTCTTCCTCTCTTCAATAGTCCTTTAGCCCTATCTGTCCTACCCTTATCCCTTATTTGCCCTGTCTGTCTGTCCTGAATTAGATTGTAAGCTCTCTTGAGCAGGGACTGTCTCTTCTTCATGTTCAGTTGTGAAGCGCTGCGTATGACTGGTAGCACTATAGAAATGATTTGTAGTAGTAGTAGTTTTTGCTTTTGTGGAAAGTTTCTCTTTATATTCTTGTAGCCTTTTTTATCAATGCTTTGCATCTAACTCACCGGTTCTTACGTTGCTTTGTGTTTTCTTCATTTCCATTTTTTTTGAAAGATTTTTTTTTTGTTCTAATAGCCTCTTTCACTTCACCTTTTAGCCAAGCTGGCTGTTATTTGCTCTTCTTTCCATCTTTATTAATACGTGGAATACATCTGATTTGGGCTTCCAAAATGGTATTTTTAAACAGTGTTTATACCTGATTTAAAGTTCTAACCTTTATGGCTGATCCTTTTATTTTCTTTTTAACCATTTTCCTTATTTTATCATAGTTGCCCTTTCAAACATTAAATGCTGATATAGTAGATTTCCTTGGTGACTTCATTCCCAATATTAGCTCAAATTTGATCATGTTATGATCACTGTTTCCTGTGAACCCAACACCATTACTTTCCATACTACTACTACTTAACATTTCTAGAGCGCTACTAGGGTTACGCAGCGCTGTACAAAATAAAAATAAACAAAGAAGGACGGTCCCTGCTCAAATGAGCTTACAATCTAAAGCCCTGCATTCCACTAAGGACTAGATCTAAAATAGTGTCCCCTCTTGCCAGTCCTTGGACCAGTTGTTCTTAGAAGCAGTCATTTATTGCATCTAGGAATTTTACCTCCCAAGCAATCCCTGATGTGACATTTATCCCGTCAGTATTTGGGTATTTGAAATCAGAACGTTAAAATTGTCAGCTCATAGATAAGCAGTAACACTCTTTGTATGGAAATCCACTTCCTTAAAAGAAACCAGGAGGCTTTATTAAAAAAAAAAAGCTGTGGAGAAAAAAGGACCTCATGAAAAAACTGACAGTACTATGAAATGCAGATTGCAGCACCTACATCACTGGTCAGAAAAACTGTCCAAACAAATATCAGATAAATCCAGTGGTGTGCTGGAGCCGGTTGTTAATTTTTGAAGAATGTTGCGAGCTGGTTATTCAGCTGTCAGCAGGGACGGGACAAAGTTGTTTTTTTTTCCCTACAAATTACAGCGGGAGGCTGGAGGCACGAATGCCCAAACACACCAGCTGTCACCTGATATTGGTGCATGCGTGGTGTGTGGCAGCCCTGCCTCCTCGAGCTGCATTGGCAAGATATTTGTGTGCTCGTCACTCGTGGGCTGCCTGGTTCACCTCAGCAGCGCTCAGCTGGTTGGGGAGCTATACACCGTCACAGCAAGCAGCATACACATACCCTGCCTCTGGTAAGATAAGAATTATTTTAATCAGACTTGTTGCTGGGTCGGGGGGCCCATTTGTTGAGGGAGGACAGATTTGTAGTAGTAGTCAAGTGGTTGGGGGAGCATTGTCCCCCGGCCGCCCCCCCCCCCCCAAAAAAAACCCACTTGCTGCACGCACCATCCCTGTTCCGATTCTCTCTCCCCTGCTGCCCTTCCCGCTGCGCTGCCAATGCATTTTAAGTTTTATTTTGTCCCTTCAGTTTCTCTCTTCCCTCTCGCATCCGCTCCCTCCCTCCCTCCTTCAACCTCTCCGCCCCCGCCTGTCGTTGTTGTCGTCGTCCACTCCTCTACCGTACCTGTAGTAGCTGCAGGCGGTGGTTAGAACAGGTCAGGATGCATTGCCAGCGTCGGGGGTGCCACGTCCCGCCTACTCTGATTCAACTTGCTGTTTCCGCGTAGGCAGGACACGGCAGTCAAAGGACACTGTCGGGAGTTGGGACCAAGGAGGTTTGAAAAATGAGCCTGCTGCGCTGCCTATCTACTCCACCACGGTAAGGAAGCCAGTTTGGTAAATCTCTGTTTTCACTGCCCTCCCCCCCCCCCCCCCCCCCCCAGCACATCTGTCGTCATCTCAAACCAAAGCAAGCAAACGTATGAGCTGCTGCATCCACGTTGTCGTTCTTTATTGCCCATCTTCTGTGTACCAACTCTAAAGCTGTTTCAGTTGGATAGGTAGTGCCTTAAAAAGTAGAGGTCAAAACTGTTTTTGGTTTTTTTTACTTATTGGACAGCTTTTTAATTTATTTGAAAGCTTCCCATATAGTCTAGATATAAATTTAATGAAATAACAATTGAATATCACTAACACATGTTAAGACATTATAATGACTGGTAGAAACAGCAATTTTAAACTCTGTATTTTGTGCTCATTTTTCTACACTATAAAAATAAATAAATAAATACACTGTAAACAATACAGATGGCCAAATTTCAGTGAAGATATCCTGTTTCCTGATGGGTTCGTCTTAACTGTTGTTGTTGTAATCTACCATGGGAAGCCTGGTGTTATAAAGTTGATGGAATATATTGAAATTAAATGGAAGTAGAATTAAACTCTCCTTTCATTGGGGCACACATGGAATCAGATCTTCATCTGTTTTGTAGAAGTTTACCTTTTAGATACACAAATGGATTATTCTGTTTTGAACATGTTTCAGGGGGGAGTGGTTTTATTAGTCAAAATAAATATTTTGTTTCATGCAGATTTCTTTTGTTTATACATAAATGGGCTATATAAGCCCCTAATGCAGCCCATATTGGTTTTCTTATATTTTGTTTTTGTGATAACTTATACTGTGCCAAAACTGAAAACTCTTATCTCTGTCTGGTCGGTTATAAAAGGAGCTCATTGTGAACACTATCTACCCTAAAAGGTTGTTTTGTGGCTGTATGAAGAATTGTGATATTGAATAAATAAGCATATGTGTGTGTCCCTAGTCATGATGCATCCTAAGTTTATATAATCCTTTCAAGAAATCCAGTTAATCTTTTAACTTATTAGTGGAGCATTACCACAGAGGCTTGGTATGGTCACATTTTCAATATGGTAATACTAGGGCCCAGCTAAGGAACAGCCAGGTTATTTTGAGTTAGTCTTCACTGGACCAAACTTACTTTCCTTGTGTCATCAGGGGGCAGGGGAGCGAAGAGAATCGCTGGGTGGGTGTGGATGGCTGGAGGGGGGCAGGGGAGAGGAGAGAATCGCTGGGTGGGTATGGATGGCTGGAGGGGAGCACGGGAGAGGAGAGAATCGCTGGGTGGGTATAGATGGCTGGAAGGGGAACAGGGGAGAGGAGAGAATCGCTGGATGGGTATGGATCGCTGGAGGGGTGCAGGGGAAAGGAGAGTTGCTGGACATGGATGGAGGAGAGGGAAGGGAGAGAGAAGAAATGCTGGACATGGATGGAGGAGGAGAGAAGAGTGAGGAAGGAGATGAGATGAGGGAAAAGGAAGAGAGGAGAAAAAACTGCACATGGATGAAGAAAATAGGCAGAAGCTGGATCCACTGGACAGTTGTCTACGGAGGACCCAGCTTTTATTTACGGATGTAGGACAAGAAATGAAGAAGAAAGGCGGAAAGTAAAGAAATAAATGGAAAGGAAGCCCTGGAAACGGAGTTAAGAGGACAGATAGCAGCAGAATCGGATTGTGGGCCAGCATGATTAGAAAAACAAAGTCACCAGACAACAAAGGTAGAAAAAATAATTTTATTTTCATTATAGTGTTTGGAATATGTCCACTTTGAGAATCAGGTGTTCAACATTAAAAGTTTATATTTATTTACTTATTTATGGCATTTTATCCCACATTAAACATGAATTAGATTGGAACCTGGGATCATTAATTTTTTTTTTCCTGGAGTAATGCATTGCCCCCCCCCCCCCCCCCCCCAGGCTCTCTCCCCGGCTATAGCCAGCTCTGAAATTTGGGGGGGCGCAGAGGTGGAGGGGGGGGGCACAGGGGTGGACCGGGGATGGGGGGCACAGAGGTGGACCGGGGAGAGAGCCTGTTGTTAAACGTTTAACAGCACACCACTGGATAAATCAACCATACAAGCTAGCAATTTTGATGTTCTGAGTTATACAGTTCATCCCTAGTACATTATTGTTATCACAAGGTAATTGAAATTACCCATTATACTGTTGCCCAACTTGCCAGCTTTACTAATTCTGTTTGCATTTCTTCATATGTCTGTTCTTTCTGTGCTGGCGGACAGTAGTAGCCCTAACCAGTATACTCTTTTCCTACTCATGAAATTTCTGTGCATAAGGATTCCACGCTGCTATTTGTTTCATGCAGAATGTTTATTTTGTTTGACTTAATTCCCTGTTTAACATATAGTGCAACCCCTCCCCCTCCAACATATAACGCAACTCCTCCCCCTCCCACATATAACGTAACTCCTCCGCCTCCAACATATAACGCAACCCCTCCATACTTACTGTAAGGCAGTCCCTGCCCATTCCCCACCTTAAAATGGCCTTTTTTAAATTAGTTGTTTAATGTGTAAGTTAGTACTTGATGACTGATGGGATAAAATAGCTAAAATAACTTAGTATATGGGCCCCTAAATCAGGGAATATCCTTATAGGAAACCCATAGATATCCATCCCTGGACCATAGAAAGAGTCAATGTTGTCTTAAAGATTAAAGCAAAACCCCTGCTCCTTTTCTCAATCTTGACAGATGATTTAAAATATAATCTGAGGTAGAGTGCTTGATAGAGCCATTCCATCTTCTAGTGTAAACCAAGAATTCACTACCATGGTTTAATCTAGAGAGCAGTTTCATATAAAATTGTGAACCATGAGGGCCCTAATGTATATTATCCTAGGGGTATCTAGCTTGTGTTGTATGTCCATATGCTGTAGAAAACCAGCATATGATTATAAATCTGGGGTAGAGTGCATGTTAGTTCTTCTGTAACAGTTATTTGTCATTGTCTTGCAAAGAACAGTGCATCAGCAAAGTCATGTTGCATGTTTAGGTTTCTTACATTAACCTAGCTTTATATATTTATACATATTTGAGCCACTGAAAACTATTTTTACATAATACATAATTTTTAGGGCCCTGTTTACTAAGCCACGCTGTAGGCGCGCAAATATTTTAGCATGTGCTAAAAATTAACACACGCTAACGCTAGAGACACCCACAGGAATATATTGGTTGTCTCTATCAGCGCAGCTTAGTAAACAGGACCCTTAAGTTGAAATAAGACTACTATCCCTTATACTTCTTTGTAAGTTTTGAAATGTATGTTTTATCATTTTTTTTTTCATTTTTGCTGCTTTTCTGTGTTACAGGATATAGTATAATACCTTCACAAAACCTTGAGATAACTTACTGTTGTTTTTTGTTTGTGAAATCCTCTTTTCAGTTGAATGGTGGTGGGGACGTAGCAATGCTAGAACTTACAGGACAAAATTTCACTCCAAATTTACGTGTTTGGTTTGGGGATGTGGAAGCAGAAACCATGTACAGGTACAGTGCTGACTTTGCAGGTCTGAATTTTAAGACACCATTGTTTAATTGTTTTTGTGCAGTTGTTTAGTGTTAACCAAAAATCTTCTTCTGATACAAATTTGCATACAGCACCAACAGTTTTTATTGGCTGTTTTGAAAAAAAAAAAAATCAATGAAGAATGCAAACTTTTTTCACCATTTATTTATGCTTGTACGGTTTTAACTGTAGCTTTCCAATAATACATCATCTTACATGAAAACAAATTAAAACTCGGAGGGAAAAACGATCAAGGTCCAAAATGACGCCAACATTTTAAAGACTTTATTATATATATTAAGAGGGTATTTTTTATCAGATAAATTTTTTATTTTGAATTAGTGAACACATTTCATTACAGCATATTAACAAGTCAATCACTCAAAACACAAAGAGTACTACAACAAAAATTTTGTAATCATTGGGAGAAATGGTAGTCAGCGCCAAATCAAATACATAAAATTTAAATAAATGGCACCTCAAAGCTCCAGGATTAGGAATTCTCATATACCTTAATCTTTTAAGGAGTCACCAGTACTATCATTGGGTTCCACAAAAAATGGGGAAAAAACAGGAACATTAAAAAAAAAAAAAAAAAAACCTCTTGACCACAGTTTTTATTTTTCCAGAGAACTGTGGTATAGAGTTTATTTTTCCATTGTTCCTGTTTTCTCCATTTCTTTTTTTTTTTTTTTTTTTAGGAAACCAGTGGTAGTATTGGTGACTCCTTAAAGGATTAAGTTGTATGAGAATTCCTAATCCTGGAGCTTTAGGTTTCATTAAAAAAAAAAAATTCAGTATTTGATGTGGTTCTAACTACGGTTTCTCCCAGTGAGAGCAAACTTTTTGTTGTATTCTTAGCATATTAACAATAAAATTAAGAGGGTGTTTTTAATGGCTACTTGATATAAAACTGTAAGTTAATGTCAGAAAAATATTCCTGCTTTAGTCTAATGTTCATTTTCAGAATTTTTGTCGTCAGTATTGTCCATTAGTAGGCACACATTAAAAATTTCTTGTGCAGTCTGATAACAAAATCACTTCAGTCCTTGCAAGTACAAGTACTTTGCTCTAGACAAACAAGACTGGTACTTACTTCAGTTATCAGTTGTAGCTCACTGATTTCATTAGAAGACGATGCTACTGCTCCTTTGGATTTGTTCCGCCATTTGTTTGCTTTTTTGGATGTGTTGTCAGGCATAAATTTTTTCATGAAAGAACACTTGTTTGCTATGGTCCATTGTACGATGACCAATACTTCAGTAGTACTGGATGTTCCAATTCTATAAGAAGTTACTTCACTGGATGAGTTTCAAATGGATATTGTGGCGCATAATTTGACTTTTGCCAGTTTGTATAGTTGAAGAACATGACCTGATTGCAGCTGACTACTGTGAATTGCAATGCATGCTTGGTAACGTAATTAAACTCTTCTCGCCATTCCTCTGCTGTTTTGATGTGTTTGTTGTGATTTAACAGGCCCATGTTCTTGTTGCATTCAAGATAGAAATATCCATATACAGGGGAAAAAACATGAATTTCATCAAAACATTTCTTTGTGGAGGTATCAGAAGGCAGTGTAGTTTTTATTTTGACTGGCACAAGAGTCACAGAAAACATTAAGGGAGCAAACTGATTTTGGTAGTTTCGCAATGCATCGATACAACTTCTGTAATTCATTGCTGCAGAATGTGGTAAAAGCAGTTAGGGTTTAAAAAAGGATTGAATAATTTCCAAAAAGAAAAGCCAATTAGTCATTATTAAGATGGACTTGGGAAAATCCACTTGTTATTTCTAGGATAAGCAGCAAAAAATCTGTTTTACTTATTTGGGAACTTGCCAAGTACTTGTGACCTGGATTGGCCACTGTTGGAAACGGGATACTGGGCTTGATGGTCCTTCGGTCTGTTCCAGTATGGCAACACTTATATGCTTATGTTCTTATATATGTAGAAGTAACATTCACATGAACCAAGATTGTGTGTGTTGAAAGAATAGGGGAGCTGTCTTTTCTCCAAGGGTAAGCAGGCCAGATGTATTCTCACAGCTGGGTGATGTCATCTGACAGAGCCCAGTGTGGACGCTGATTAATGAAATTAATGTAGAGTTCTCTAGCAGCATCCCACCATGCATGTGCTGGTGCCTTCCTGCCCAATGACTCAATCTTTGTTTTTCCGCATAGCAGGAAGGGCGCGTCATCGTGTTCTCTCAATGCACTTTTTCTCTGTTTCTCGGTGCCTTCTCATTTTTGTCCCTTTCATGATTTATTCCTTCCTCTTTATTTTATTCTGCTACCCTTTAATTTTCGTAGTGTTTTCTGCTCTTCAATTTTCCTTTCTTTCTCGGAAGTTGATAGGCGTGTTTAGGTTGGAGTATTGACCTCAGTTTGAACACTACCCATTTTTACAGTTCACAATTGAAGAGTTTAATTTGGCTGTGATTCTTTTCTCGATGTCCAAGAACATCCCCAGTGGCTTCAAAAGGTGCGCCTAGTGTAATATGGTGATTTTCATGATGGATTTGCTCTCTTGGTGCAGTGGGTGCCTTGGGCCTGATCATGAGCCTAACTCTAGTTGTCTCTGTTTGCAAATGCAGCTGAAGACACAGAGGGCACGGCTGGTCCGACAGGAGAGACTTTCTGTCACCTTGAAGGTTGATCTATCAACATTGACATTGGAAGCATTGACTATGGCTGCTAAGATTTTGACTACCACTGGAGTTTCACCTACTTTCAATGTCGAGCACTGAAAGTAGGCCCCAGGACCAGTCGGAATCGGACACTACACCAAGGGCATGTACAGGTTCAACATCCTGCTTGTTGGCACCAAAGGACGCTTCTGTGTGGTTTACAGGAGACTTAATGAATGTACTGTATCTGACGCCTATCCGATGCCCCGGATGGACCTGACTACAATGGACCTTGGCCGCGAGTACTGGCAGATTCCCCTAACAGCTGCTGCTCAGAAGGGATCAGCATTTATTACCCCATTTGGTCTGTATGAGTTTTTCTGTGATGCCTTTTGGAATGAAAAATGCACCTGGTACATTTCAGTCCTTGGTGAATCGTCTGTTAGATGGACTGCAGGAGCATGCTAGGGCTTATTTTGATGATATTGCTGTGTACAGTCGGACTTGGATGACCACCTGATCCATTTGAGTAGAGTACTAGACTGGATCAGGAAGGACTGCCTGACTATAAAACCCAGCAAATGTCAGATGGGGCTGGCAGAAGTGCAATATTTAGGGCACAAAGTGGAAGGTACACAGCTGAAGCCTGAACCAGCTAAGGTGGAAGCTATACAAAATTGGCCCACTCCCCAAACTAAAAAGCAAGTGTTGGCCTTCCTTGGAACAGCGGGGTATTACAGGAAGTTTGTGCTGCACTACAGCACTATAGCCAGTCCCCTGACTGACTACCCCAAATTGTTATCTGGTCACCTTCCAAAAATTAAAGACAGCATTAGCTACCGATCTAGTACTCTCAGACGGCTCGTACCTATTTTCCAGAAGCGAGAGCAGACAATCTTCTGTCTCTAGTTTCCATGGCGTCTCAGCAGATCACAGCTCGGCAGATATTGAGACTTCTAGACCATATCTCCACAGTCCATGTTGCACCCATGGCCCGACTTCACATATCAGCTCAGTGGACCCTAGCTTCTCAGTGGTATCAAGCTGCAGGGGATCTAGAGGATGCAATCCAGCCGTACACCTATTTTCACAATTCCTTTCAGTGGTGGTCAATTCGATCCAATTTGACCTTGGGACGTCCCTTTCAAATTCCTCAGCCACCAAAAAGTGCTGACAACAGATGCATCCCTCCTGGGGTGGGGAGCTCATGTCGATGGGCTTCACACTCAAGGAGTTTGGTCCCTCCAGGAAACAGGTCTTCAGATCAATCTCCTGGAGTTGCAGGTGGTCTGGAACACTCTAAAGACTTTCAGAGATCGGCTGTCCAATCAAATTATCCAAATTCAGACAGACAATCAGGTTGCCATGTACTACATCAACAAGCAGGGGGGCACCAGATCTCGCCCCCTGTGTCTGGAAGCCGTCCAGATGTGGCTTTGGGCTCGCCGTTACGGCATGTTTCTCCAAGCCACTTATCTGGCAGGCGTAAACAACAGGCTGGCCGACAGGTTGAGCAGGATAATGCAACCTCACAAGTGGTCGCTCAATTCGGGCGTCGTACACAAGATCTTCCGAGAGTGGGGCACCCCCTCGGTGGATCTTTTTGCCGCTCAGATCAATCACAAGGTTCCTCAGTTCTGTTCCAGACTTCAGGCCCACGACAGACTAGCGTCGGATGCCTTTCTCCTTCATTGGGGGAAGGGCCTTCTGAATGCATATCCTCCCATACCTCTGGTGGGGAAGACTTTGCTGAAACTCAAGCAAGACCGCGAAACCATGATTCTGATTGCTTCTTTCTGGCCGCGTCAGATTTGGTTCCCTCTTCTTCTGGAGTTGTCCTCCGAAGAACCCTGGAGATTGGACTGTTTTCTATCCCTCATAACTCAGTACGAGGGGGCGCTTCTGCATCCCAACCTCAGGTCTCTGGCTCTCACGGCCTGGATGTTGAGAGCGTAGAATTCTCTTCCTTGGGTCACTCTGAGGGTGTCTCCCGGGTTTTGCTTGCTTCCAGGAAAGATTCCACAAAGAAGTGCTACTTTTTCAAATGGAGGAGGTTTGCCACCTGGTGTGATAGCAAGGCCCTAGATCCTCGCTCTTGTCCTACACAGACCCTGCTTGAATACCTTCTACACTTGTCAGAGTCTGGTCTCAAGACCAACTCCGTAAGAGTTCATCTTAGCGCAATTAGTGCTTATCATCAACATGTAGAGGGTTAGCCTATCTCTGGGCAGCCTTTAGTTGTTCGCTTCATGAGAGGTTTGCTTTTGTCAAAGCCCCCTGTCAAACCTCCACCAGTGTCATGGGATCTCAATGTTGTTCTCACCCAGCTGATGGGAGCCTCTTTTTCAGCCACTGAATTCCTGCCATCTGAAGTACTTGACCTGGAAGGTCATTTTCTTGCTGTCTGTTACTTCAGCTCGTAGAGTCAGTGAGCTCCAAGCCTTGCTAGTGCATTCTCCTTATCTCAAGTTTCATCACAACAGAATAGTCCTCCGCACACACCCTAAGTTCTTGCCAAAGGTGGTGTCGGAGTTCCATCTGAACCAGTCAATTGTCTTGCCAACATTTTTTCCCCACCCTGCTGAACGTCAGTTGCACACCTTGGACTGCAAGAGAGCATTGGCCTTTTATGTGGAGCGGACAAGCCCCTTCAGACAGTCCACCCAAATGTTTGTTTCTTTTGATTCCAACAGAAGGGGAGTCGCAGTCGGGAAATGCACCATTTCCAATTGGCTAGCAGATTGCATTTCCTTGACTTATGCCCAAGCTGGGCTGACTCTTGAGGGTGATGTCACGGCTCATAGTGTTAGAGCCATGGCAGCGTCGGTGGCTCACTTGACGTCGGTGGCCCACTTGACGTCAGCCACTATAGAAGATATTTGCAAGGCTGTGACGTGATCATCAATCCACACATTCACATCTCACTACTGCCTTCAGCAGGATACTCGACATGACAGTCAGTGCTGCAGAATCTGTTTAGAGTTTAGCATCCAACTCCACCCCCCGCCCCCCAGGCCCATTTTTATTCTGTTCCAGGCTGCATGCTCAGTTAGATGTTTCTGCTTTAGGTCAATCTCAGTTATGTCCTTGCCGTTGGTAGGCTCAATTGACCTTTTTTGTTGTTTTGAGTGAGCCTGGGTGCTAAGGATTCCCCATCAGTTAGAACAAGCAGCCTGCTTGTCCTCAGAGAAAGCAAAGATACATACCGAGGACAGCAGGCTGATTGTTCTCACAAACCCACCCACCTCCCCTTTGGAGTTGTTCTCCTTTAATTCTTGCTTTTGGATATAACTGAGCGGGACTCTCGCGCGACGGGCAGGAAGATGGCTGCGCATGTGCGGCTCGCGTGCTGGAAGGCTCTGGCAAAGTTTTGTTTATTTTGCTCTGGAAAATTGCCGGAGAATACCTGCTACAGATATATATCTTCGCTTTATCATTTACTTTGTTAGAAGTATCTCTGTTTGTTACTAATCAGAAAAGGTCACATAGGTTTTTGCTAAATTGGACAGCTATTATGTTTTGTTCCAATTTTTGAGTCTTTTATTTTGCAAAGTATGTGACAGTAGCATTAGAGTGTAGTTAATAGGTATTGTTGTCTTGTTTCAATACATTTCTGCATATTTATTGAAAATTTGGCTTAAATAGGTACACAGTACTAAAAATTCAGCTTAACTTGGGTTACTGTCCACCTATTTATGAGGTAAAATATGCATTTTTCCTTTTTTTCAAATCACAGTGTATAACAGCTATTCCTTAGCCCAAACAACACAAAGTGTACAAAATCATTTATGGAGTCAATTTACTAACAGTTAACGTTTTCCCACATGAACATAATATATGCTTTGTTTGTTTGTTTGTTTGTTTGGTTGGTTGGTTGGTTTTGTTTTATTGTTAATCAGAATGTTAGGGCGTAGTGTGTTAATTCAGTGCATAAAATACATGCAAACACAGGAATCACCAAGGTCCTCTTTAGACAGTTTGGTATCGTACAGGATATTGTGTGCGTTGTATGTCCCAGATTATTTTTAAATTTACACCAGATTCAAAATAAGTTTGCATGCATTCATAACATAAATCTAGATTGAACACAAATACCAAACTTCTCATGTGTAATGTTCTAAAGAATAGACTCGTATGACAGTTATTGAAGTACAGAAATTCATAGTGCATAGACAGTTCAAGCACTTTTATGTAATGTATTCTGAGAATAATTTGTATCCCTTTTAATTTTTCCTTGTGCGTTTCCTTGTGCCTTTCTTTTCTTAGATGTGCGGAAAGTATGTTGTGTGTGGTTCCAGACATTTCTGCATTCCGAGAGGGCTGGAGATGGGTCCGCCAGCCAGTCCAAGTCCCAGTAACGTTAGTCCGCAATGATGGTATAATCTACTCTACCAGCCTTACCTTCACATACACACCGGAGCCAGGGCCGCGACCACATTGTAGTGCTGCTGGAGCTATCCTTCGAGCCAACTCAAGTCTCATGACTTCAAATGAGTCTAACAGCAACAGCGAGGGAAGTTACACATCAGTCAGCACAAACTCAACAAATGTCACATCATCTACAGCAACTGTAGTATCATAACTGTGGGCCTGCCTTTGGACTTAACTGACTCTCAAGTGCTACAAACAAGAAACGAACAATTTGTCTTTGTGGTTTCATGTGAAAATGACTTTCCATTCTAGTTGAAATCGCTTGAACCTTGTTACCTGCAAGTGCCCAGTGAAAATGGAAGCCACAATAATAATTCAACAAAAAAAGGCATCAGATGGATATGTATAAACTGTATTGAAAATCTATTTTTTAGCTTTTTTTTTTTAAGGGCAAGAAATAGAAATGTGGCTGGGATAAAAGTAAAAATAGAAAGCATGAACATAACATAGTTTTTATGGACCAAGGAACTTGTATAAGCTTTAGTAAAAGGTACATTTTCACCATACCTTTTTTGTATCACAACATATAGTACACTTTTGTTACCAAATAGTTTCTATTTTTTTTCTCTGAAGTATATTCAGGTTCCAGGCCTGACCATGCTTGTATAATCTAATTACCATACTCTTCCAGGTTAAAAATTCTATATTTTTGGTCTGTGGCTGGAACTGTTCCTTTTTTTTAAACTGAAGTCTTGTGACTTTTTTTATAAGCTGAAATTTTTTTTTTTATTTCAGCGATTAGATCCTTGTAAAGGCCAGCATATTTTTTTTAAGATTATATGAAGTCTGTGCAAAAGCTTTAAACAATGCCTCTGCCTTGCCTGCAATACATGCAATGTATGTTAATCTTTTTCTATTGCTCTGTTTCCAGTCCTTGTCAGAAGTAATGTGTTTTCTTGAGGGGGGTGGGGGGGGAAGAGGTCATTGTTCTTTTTTTAAATATATTTATAGACCTAACTCATGAGGTTCTTAATGTACCTGAATTCAAAAACATGGCATTTAAACAATCACGTTCATTACTGCTCTTCACATTGCAGCTACCCTGAGTGTTTGAATGTTTCATCGTAAATCCATCAGGTAGTTTTCCAGCTTCTATTCAGGTTTATGAATCTTGTATATAATTTGTATTAAGCATAAGTTAAATATTTTTTATTATTATTTTTGAAGGTGGAATGTTCCCAAAATTTTCATTTGGCAGTTATATGTGTGTGTGTTTGTGTAACGTCTTGTTGGCACATGATTGAGGTATCATCAGAAGTATTTACGTATCAGTGGGACTGTTCTTTCTTTTATATGAAGCAATCAGTTGCAACAAAAGCATGGTTTTTTCTATTACACTTTCAGCTGGTGAGGCCAGAAATGGTGGTGTCTTCCTAAAATAGGAGCATCCTTCTGCTGTGAAGTCATAAAACCAGAAAAGCTGGAAGCAATACTCAGAAGTGGGAAACTTACTTTAAATGACATATTTTGAAATCCATGTGGGCAGCTCTACCCACCTTTCAAAAGTACTTCCCATTTCATAGTCCGGTCTAATTCCTCCATTCATGTAGGTTAAGGCTAAGGACATATATACCAGCTTTTCATATGAAGCATTTGTATCAGTTTTACCCCACTGTACCATTCCTTTTCCTAGATTAATTGATAATTTCAGTTTCTATGCTGAAGAAGGGAAATTATCAGCTCCCAAGAGCTAGTGAAGATGCATATTGTTAGTCCAATAAAAAGGTATAATTTTTTTGTATGTTAACCTTTAATTCCATGGACTAACACAGCAGCCATGGTACTTGTTGCACAGCCTGAAATACAGTTCAGTGACTCCACTGTTTTTGCAGTTTCTTACTAACACTTCTAAGAAAACAATCTCTGCAATCTGGTCTGTCTCCCTTATACATGAAACAATATCCAGAAATCTGAGCCCAAGATGTAGTACCTCATTGATCTTTCCTAAATAAGGGGGTGGGGGGGGGATTATACCTCTCTCTTTTTTTTCTGTGCCTAAATCATCTCTGTCAACTAATATAAAAAATATAAGGGAATAAATTGGTTTTAGGAATTGAAACATGGCTGCCAGTTAACCCGTGGGTTTTAGTGAACTGTTTCAAACATAAGTTTGCTGGAACCATCATGCTAGCATATTAAGTAGTGAGGAGAATGGGGAAGAATGTGCTTATTTCAGGTATTATGATACCATTACACATGTGATGAAACAAGTCCTTTAAATGTTTTATTCAAAAAGCTTTAAAAGCCAAACATAGATTTATTACATAGAGGTCTTAGAGAAACTTAATATAAAATTAGATGTTATCTATATTACAGATTAAATATATTTATGATTTACTTTCTTGGAATAATGAGCTGACTTAATAGCTTAAGTGCTGGGTAATATCATGTGGAGAGATCTGACTTTAATTCCCAGCTTCTGTCTGGCCAGGGTTTAGTGATGATTCAGAGCAAGGTTCATAGCCCCTGGGGACAGAGAGCCTCAGTCATTGCATAATAGCAACACCCAGTGGCCAAATTCATGTTTGCAGTGTAAGATGTTATCTATATTCTCCGAGGACAAGCAGGCTGATAATTCTCACCAATGGGTTGTCGTCTGCAACGGCCCAGGAGACCGGAAAAACTTGGGAGCAAATGAGAAGTCTCTGGAATGCTCAATCGCGTGGGCCGAGCACACCGCACATGCGCAAACGACTTCCCGTCCACGGCGCGAGCATGAGTCCCTTAGTCTTTTTTGATCTGCGATCTGGAGTGTTCGTCTTTTCTTGACTGCGCTCTTTTTTCGGCTCAGGAGATTTGGACTTAGCGTTTACCGCTCCCCTTTTTCTTTTTTTACTTAAAGTTATAGACTTAGTTCATAACAAAAATAAATAAAAGTAGTTTTCCTTTATTTTATTAGTTTTTTCTTCACCTTTTTCGCAGCCGCCTTTTAGGCTGCTCGGCTGGGTCATTTTTTCCTTTTTTGTGCCTTTTTATTTGGCACGATCGAGTCTTTTAATTTCGCAGCCGCTGTTTTTCCGTCCATGTCATCGAGGACTCCCAGCGGCTTCAAACGTTGTACTCTCTGCAACCGGATCATCTCAGGTACCGACCCCCACGCATGGTGTCTCCAGTGCCTTGGACCTGACCATCTGGCAGCTGCCTGTAAGTTGTGTCTTTTGATGAAGAAACGGACCCAAGAGGCTCGGGAGGCTCAACGTGAGAAACTTTTTGCGATCGCTCCGGTCCATCGGCATCGACATCGGTACCGAGGTCGGCGACGTCAAGGGAAGCAGCAACATCGAGAGTCCAGGTAATGGCTGCTGAAAGACCACATCGCACTGGAAGCAGCGAGACCTCGAGTGGGTCTCCACCTATCTCGAGGCCTACTGTTCTGCAGGCCCCCCGGGACCGACCTGCGTCGGACCCGGCCCCGAGAAGGCATGAGGATTCCACGTCCTCCTCTTCAGTACCGAGGAGTCTCGATGACGGGCATCGAGCAAAGGCTAAGAAGCACCATCATTGTTCTGCTTCCATGCACGGTACCGAGAGCTCCGGAGAACTGAGGGAGTCGGCACCCGAGAAGCATCAGCGCCAGGAGGACCGCTCACCATACAGGAAGTGCCGATGTGTCGGTCATCTGGCAGCCTAGTACCGGCTCTCGAGCCCCCTCAGATTCTGCCACTGACTCCTGCACCGGCCCCCCAGCCTTTTCCGATGGAAGCTCTCGACGAGCGCATCAGAGCCCTTCTTCCAGAGCTTCTGGAGGGATTGCTGTGCCAATCTGCTTCGGTGTCGGGGGTGCTTGCGGCATCTGGGCCCTCGCCTGTGGTGAGGTCCCTGTCTTCGGTGCCACTTCCGGTAACAGTGTCGGCCACCACCCGGGTCGATTCCCCCTCGACCTCGGTGGAGGAAGCATCGCCGGAGTCCAGGCAGGGATCGACTTCTCGACACCCCCCACGAGGTCGTCGTTTCTCGACGAGACAGGCTCGGGTTCGTGCTGCTCTTAGGGAGCTTTTGTCCAATATCGATGAGGAGCGCTCATGGGAAGAGGAGGAAGACCGCAGATACTTTTCGGAGGATGAGTCATATGGTGTTCCCTCTGATCCTACTCTGCCAATTGAAAGAAGACTGTCGCCACCTGAGAGTCTCTTTCATCTTTTGTTCGGGAAATGTCTAAGGACATTCCATTCCCTATGGAGGTTGTGGATGAGCCTAGGGCCAAGATGCTCGAGGTCTTGGATTATACTTCTCCACTGCTGAGGTTGCAATGGCCCCCTTGCATAATACACTCAGAGAAGTGCTTATGCGTAATTGGTCGTTCCCTCTTTCTAACCCAGTGGTCCCCAAAAAATCCGAGTCCCAGTACAGAGTCCATGGAAAGCCTGTATTGGTGAAGGCCCAACTTCCTCACGATTCCATGGTGGTGGACTCTGCTCTCAGAAGGGCCAAAAGTACTAGAGACTATGCCTCGGCGCCCCCATGCAGAGAGTCTAGGACCTTGGATTCTTTTGGGAGGAAAACGTATCAGGCTGCTATGCTTGCCGCCAAGATCCAAACTTACCAGCTCTACACAAGCATCCACTTGCGGAACTCGGTGAGGCAACTGTCTAGTTTGGTTGAAGCACTCCCTCCAGAGCTCGCCGAATCTTTTACCAGGTGGGCAGGCAGCAGAAGGCGTGTCACAAATTCCTGGCCAGGGGTACTTAAGACACTTTTGATGTGGCATCCCGAGTAGCTGCTCAAGGTATAGTGATGCGCAGCCTCTCATGGCTGCGTGTCTCTGACCTGGATCATAAGACCCAGCAGCGGATGGCGGATGTTCCTTGCCGGGGGGATAATATTTTTGAAGAAAAAGTAGAGGACATGGTCGATCAGATCAAAAAGCACCATGATGCTATGGATTCTCTCTCCCACCTGGCATCTTCTGCTGCCACCTCCTCATCCAGGAGGTTTTTTGGAGGGAAGAGAAGTGCTCCCTATTCCTACAACAGGCGTAGATACACTCCTGCTTCTCAGCAGCCTGTCCAGGCTCAGTCCCAGGACGCTCGTTCACGTCAACGGCGTGCACTTAAGGCCCCTAGGGCTTCCCAGCAAAAGCAAGGGACGGGCTTTTGACTGGCTCCAGTGCAGCATAGCCTCGCAAAAACTGTCCATGCCGGATGGCTTGCTGGTCGGTGGGAGGTTGATATTTTTTCACCAAAGGTGGCCTCTTATAACCTCCGACAGGTGGGTTCTTCAAATAGTCCGGTTAGGATACACTCTCAATCTGGAATCCAAACCTCCAAATTACCCACCAGGAGCTCAGTCCTTCAGCTCCCAGCACAAGAAGGTACTCGCAGAGGAACTCTCCGCCCTTCTAAAGGCCAATGCGGTCTAACTCATTCCACCAGGGGAGGAAGGGCTGGGATTGTATTCCAGGTACTTCCTTGTGCAAAAGAAAACAGGGGGGATGCGTCCCATCCTAGACCTAAGGGCCCTGATCAAATTCCTTGTCCGAGAAAATTTCAGGATGGTTTCCCTAGGCACCCTTCTTCCCATGATTCAGGAAAACGATTGGCTATGCTCTCTGGACTTAAAGGACACCTATACCCACATCTCGATACTCCCAGCTCACAGGAAGTATCTTCGATTTCGGTTGGGAACTCGGCACTTTCAGTATTGTGTACTGCCCTTTGGTCTCGCGTGTGCGCCCAGGGTTTTCACAAAGTGCCTGGCAGTTGTTGCAGCATCACTACGCTGACTGGGAGTGCATGTGTTCCCTTACCTTGACGATTGGCTGGTGAAGAGCACCTCGGAGGCAGGCGCTCTACGGTCCATGCGGATGACTATTTGGGTGCTAGAACTTCTGGGCTTCGTGATCAATTATCCGAAGTCCCATTTTGTCCCGGTTCAAAAATTGGAGTTCATTGGAGCCTTGTTGGACACACAGACGTCTCAAGCTTATCTTCCCCAGGCAAGGGCAGACAATCTCCTGGCCCTAGTGTCCTTGGCTTGAGCGCCTCAACAGATGACATCTCAGCAGATGTTGAGACTCTTAGGGCACATGGCTTCCACAGTTAATGTAACTCCCATGACACGCCTACATATGAGATTAGCGCAATGGACCCTAGCTTCCCAGTGGTGCCAGGCCACAGGGGATCTAGAGGATGTGATCCATCTCTCCACCGACTTTTGCAGTTCCCTTCAGTGGTGGACCATTCGATCCAATTTGACCTTGTGACGTCATTCCAAATTTCTAAGCCAGAAAAATTGCTGATGACAGATGCATCCCTCCTGGGGTGGGGAGCTCATGTCGATGGGCTTCACACTCAAGGAGCTTTGTCCTTTCAGGAAAAAGATCTTCAGATCAACCTCCTGGAATTAAGAGCGATCTGGAATGCTCTCAAGGCTTTCAGAGATCAGCTGTCCAACCAAATCATTTTAATTCAGACAGGCAATCAAGCAGGGGGACACCGGATCTCATCCTCTGTGTCAGGAAGCCGTCTGGATGTGGCTTTGGGCTCACCACCACGGCATGTTTCTCCAAGCCACGTATCTGGCAGGCGTAAACAACAGTCTGGCCGACAGGTTGAGCAGGATCATGCAACCTCACGAGTGGTCACTGAACATGGACGTTGTCCGCAAGATCTTCCGAGCGTGGGGCACACCCTCGGTCGATCTTTTTGCCACTCAGATCAATCACAAAGTCCTTCAGTTCTGTTCCAGGGTTCAGGCCCACGACAGACTAGCGTCAGAGCCTTTCTCCTTCATTGGGGGACAGGCCTTCTGTATGCGTATCCTCCCATACCTCTAGTAGGGAAGACTTTACTGAAACTCAGGCAAGACTGTGGAACCATGATTCTGATTGCACCCTTTTGGCCCCGTTAGATCTGGTTCCCTCTTCTTCTGGAGTTGTCCTCCGAAGAACCCTGGAGATTGGAGTGTTTTCCGACCCTCATCACCCAGAACGAGGGGTCGCTTCTACATCCCAACCTTCAGTCTCTCACAGCCTGGATTTTGAGAGCTTAGAAGTTGCCTCCTTATGTCTTTCGGAGGGTGTCTCCCGAGTCTTGCTTGCTTCCAGGAAAGATTCTATGAAAAAGTATTATTCTTTCAAATGCAGGAGGTTTGCCGTCTGGTGTGACAGCAAGGCCCTAGATCCCTTTTCCTGTCCTACACGGACCCTGCTTGAATACCTTCTACACTTATCAGAGTCTGGTCTCAAGACCAACTCCGTAAGGGTTCACCTTAGTGCAATCAGTGCTTACCATCAACGTGTAGAAGGTCAGCCTATCTCTGGACAGCCTTTAGTAGAGGTTTATGAGCTTTATGAGAGGTTTGCTTTTGTCAAAGCCCCCTGTCAAACCTCCCCCAGTGTCATGGGATCTCAACGTCGTTCTCACCCAGCTGATGAAAGCTCCTTTTGAGCCACTGAATTCCAGCCATCTGAAGTACTTGACCTGGAAGGTCATTTTCTTGGTGGCTGTTACTTCAGCTCATAGAGTCAGTGAGCTCCAAGCCCTGGTAGTGCATGCACCTTATATCAAGTTTCATCATAACAGAGAAGTCCTCCGCACACTCTCTAAGTTCTTGCCGAAGGTGGTGTCGGAGTTCCATCTGAACCAATCAATTGTCTTGCCAACATTTTTTCCCCGGCCTCATACCCGCCCTGGTGAAGACAAGTTGCACACTTTGGACTGTAAGAGAGCATTGGCCTTTTACATGGAGCGGACTAAGCTTATAGACAGTCTGTCCAGTTGTTTGTTTCTTTTGATCCCTACAGGAGGGGAGTTGCCATCGGAGAACGCACAATCTCAAATTGGCTAGCGGATTGCATTTCCTTCACTTATGCCCAAGCTGAACTAACTCTGGAGGGCCATGTCACGGCTCACAATGTTAGAGCCATGGCTGCGTCAGTGGCTCACTTAAAATCAGCCTCCATTGAGGAGATTTACAAGGCTGCAACGTGGTCATCTGTCCACACATTCACATCTCAATACTGCCTTCAGCAGGATACCCAACGCAACAGTCGGTTTGGGCAGTCAGTGCTGAAGAATTTGTTCAGGGTTTAGAATCCAACTCCACCCTCCTAGGCCCATTTTTCTTCTGTTCCAGGCTGCACTCTCACTTAGTTGTGTTTCTTTTCAGATCAATCTCTGTTGACCAATGTTTATTGTTTTGAGTGAGCCTGGGGGATAGGGATACCCCATTGGTGGGAATTATCAGCCTGCTTGCCCTCAGAGAAAATGAAGATACATACCTGTAGCAGGTATTCTCCGAGGACAGCAGGCTGATTATTCTCACATACCCGCCCTCCTCCCCTTGGAGTTCTTGTTTCTGATTTGCTTTTTTATTAAACTAAGGGGCTCGCGCCGCGGGCGGGAAGCCATTCACACATGCGAGGTGCACTCGGCCCGCGCGACGGAGCGTTCCAGAGACTTCTTGTTTGCTGTCAAGTTTTTCCGGTCTCCTGGGCCGTCGCAGACAACAACCCATTAGTGAGAATAATCAGCCTACTGTCCTCGGAGAATACCTGCTACAAGTATGTATCTTCATTTTACAGATTAAATATATTTATGATTTATTTTCTTGGAATACATTATAATGAGCTGACTTAGTAGCTTAAGTGCTGGGTAATGTCATGTGGAGAGATCTGACTTTAATTCCCAGCTTCTCAGTCTGGCCAGGGTTTAGTGATGATTCAGAGCAAGGTTCATAGCCCCTGGGGATAGAGAGTCTCAGTCATTGCATAATAGCAACACCCAGTGGCCAAATTCATGTTTGCAGTGTTCCAGCTAGCCCAGGACTGAACTAAAATTGGGAGGGGATGTAAAATATAGGGAAAATATCCCTAGGTAATTTGCAAATTATGGCTTATATCTCCCAGTTCTAACCATGGTTCCACTTGAGATGAAAGCCCAAAGGAGCAGGAGGAAGCTTTACTCAAAAAATGTATTATTACTGACTTCTGATGCGGAAATCCAGATTAAATCAGCAATTCCGAGAGGCCTTTTTCTAGAAGTTTGTGTGTAACCGCAGACAGAGGGGGGGGGGGGGCAGTAGGTTAGCTGTTCTATTTTAAGGCTATATTTTGTAGGGATGTACCTATTTTGATTTGTTTTGTAACAGCACTCACTATTTAATTTAGGGATAAGTTTATCAAAGTGTGCTACTACATTAGCACACACTAACAAGTTGACGAATGTTATCAGTAAATAGTTCCCATGGTATAAAATGGAGCCTGTGGTAAATAATGCACATAAAAGCATTTAGTGTGTAGTAGAACATTTTAGTAAATCTAACCCTTAGTGCATCTAAACAATGCACACTACTGCACAATGAAATAAATGATGCAAACAAAACACAAAACAGAATGAATAAAAAATAAAGCTAAAGTAAATGAAAGTATTCTGTCTGCATTCTCCTAATATTTTGTGCTGCTTCTCCTCTAGCAACATTTAAATATTTCATTTCACATGGAATATTTTAGAGGCCCTTTTACTAATTTGCGATAGATGTGGGTAGAATGTGGCAAAATAGCACTACCGCGGGGCGTGTCCAGGCACCCTGCTGCAGTTTTGTGATTGCCACACTGCGCTTCCCGTGCCAAAAAATACTTCACAATTTTCTGATGTGTAGGTGTACCCGGCAGTAATTTGCCATCGTCACGCATTTGTCTGATTATTACTAGGTTAGCGTGTGTGCACTTACCGCCTACTAAATAGGTGACAGTAAGTAAGGGCTCAGGCAGTAAATTGCTGCATGCCAATATTTATATTGGCACACGGCTATTTACCTCTGTGCTTGGCAATTGCACATGCCCACACTAGTGCAGGCCACTTTTTACTGCAGCTTTGTAATAGGACCCCTTAGTCATTTTCAGCTAAGATGTTAGACCAGGTATAAATTAATTAAATCAATGATTTGTTTAAAGGAAAAGGAGGCTAGAAACTAGAGGCTCTGTTTACTAAAGTGCGCTAGAATTTTAGTGTATATTAAATGCTAGAGACACCCATGTATTCCTATGGGTGTCTCTAGCGTTAGCGCGTGCTAATTTTTACTGCGACTTAGTAAACAGGGCCCTAGCTGTATTAAACCAAAATGAGTATGGAATGTTGACCCTAATGTTTATGAATTCTATTTTATTCATGTAGTTTGAAATTTTGATTGTTACATAATTTTATTTGAAGAGCTAATTAACATATGTCAGCCTTTTTTACTTTACAGCGCAGTTGTATTAGCCTTACTAGTCTTAGAAAAACTGAAATCTTTGTAGGTAGTTAGACCTTTTTGTGGACCTGAAGAAGGGGACCTGTGTGATCTTAAAAATTCATGTACTAGACCATTTCTCTTTTTCTTTTGTCCAATAATGTAATTAGCTACAACAATTCCAATTTGCCTTTTCATTTAAAATAATTTGCATCTTTGCCTATAAATACATCAAAATTTCTGATAAAAAATAGTCACAAAGTAAAGAAAGTATTTATTTGGACAAGCACATGTATTTCAGTTTGATACCCTAATACCTGAAATAGACGTATACCCAGTTGTGTGTGTGTCTGTATGTATGATAATATATATTTTTTATCACCCTCTTTTCCCAAATCACAAGCTTCTCTTGTTAGTGAACTCTAAAACCGAACATCTTTCTTATATCTAAGTAACACTGCTCAAATTGTAACCCATTTTATAAAATGGGCTCAAAAACTGCAAGTTTAACAAATAAAATATATTTGATTAGCAAATCAAATTGGGGTCAGTCTTGCCAGTATGTAAGGGGCTTTGCTAATTATAAACAGACTATTTCATGCAATCCACCATTTTCAAAGCATGGTTAAAATGCTAGTGCTAACCATGACTGAGTACTGCCTCTATTGGACTCCATTTTAGTGGCCAAGGACAAAATCATTGTGGCCTTGTTCCTCTGTATTTTTAAACTGTTTACTGGCATTTTCTTGAAAACCTGTTTACTTGTACTGTTTAACTTTCTGTTGACTGAGCTGCTAGCAGCAGGCATTTCATAATTGTCAGAATTTTGTGGGTTTTAATACAGTACTGTTTCATTTATCGTGGGCCACATGTTTTCTTTTACATACTATCATTAACATAAAAATAATACTGAATATGCAAAATAATTTATATAAAAATAAATTAGCAAAGGCAGATCTTTGAGATTTGTAATAACCCATTTAAAAAGATCCACTTAAATTAAAAGGCTAATAACAGAGCTTGTCAGTCAGACCATATGATTGATTTATATATACACTGAGAGTGTGTGTGTGTATGTAAGTGTGTATATACACACACACACACACAAACATATATATATATCATATGGCCTGACTGGCATGCTCTGTTACTAGCCTTTTAATTTAAGTGGCTCTTTTTAAATGGATTATTACAAATCTCAAAGATCTGCCTTTGCTAATTTATTTTTTAATTTAGAAAATGGCATTCAGATGCATCAGTTTTTCTCTTGGGAATAAACTTCCATAGCATAACACATTTCTGGATGTTCTTATAAAAGAAAGACCCATTGTAATGTGCTTTTTGATCTAGTTTATTAAAATTCTATACACTAAAATTTAGTAGTTATAAAATCTGTTTTGACGTTGTTTTGCCAAGTATAACTTTAAATTATACTTGCTTTTTTTTTTTTTTTTTACCAGCTGACAATTTTCCTGAATTTGTGGCTCAGCTGCGATCATCAGTTGATGATTGATTACTAAACTGCTGGAATTCTTTTCCAAATGCCTTCCCCCCATAACATTCTTGTTTGTAATTAAGTATAACTTTTTTTCACCGTTTTTCTTTTCAATGTATTTGTAAAATGGTGTTGGTGAATCGTTTTTTAGCTGTCATCTGCTGAACACTTGGTTTTCAAGTGATCTCTCTCCAAAAACCTGTAGATATATCACACTAGAAACAGTTTGTGTCCATGTTTCAAGTCAGATTTTGTGGTTCTGACTCATTTGTGTATTGGGATCGCAAAAGAAGTTAACTGATAAAAGGCTCTTAGTTTTGTGGGAGTGTTGTATTTTGAAATGCAACACTGTACTTTTGCTGCTTTTTTCTTACCATTTCTATCTGAAAATATTCCCATATTCAAGTCTGAAATATAAGTACAAAATTGTTTGTGTTTGTATAAGTTTATTAGGGATTGGGATTACATATTGTAATGGAAATGAGAAAAAAATATGCATCCACACATACCATGATGGCACACCTGTGAAATTGACATGCAATGGTGATACAAATGAGCTACCCATTTTATTATCATGATTTAGACCAAATAACTCCATAGAGGTTTTATTTTGAAACAAAATGCTCTTCAATTATTAACCGTGTTATTTACTTTTTCTTTTGGAAGCAGCTGTGTTTATGTTGAGTGCTGAACAAATGTGTGTATACTTTTCTGTGCCAGATTTTTGACATTGTTTTTAAGCACTGTGTAATGTGGGATTGAGTGGCAGCTTTGTTAAAAACAGTAATAGTTTTCATGTAACCCTCTGAGGACTGAACTGCTTGTTCTTCCTTCGTGACTGTGTATAATGGCTCCACACTGTTAGTGGTGTAATAGTTTTTGTCTGCATTCAGAATTGTATTTTATACATTTATAGGCTGAAGCCTTATTTGTAGCTTACATCCTTTTTACCATGCATTTTGTTTCAGTCCTGAAGGGGTTATATTCTACAAACTGTGCACCTGTAAGGTTTCTTAGCAATAAAATAGGTAATTCAGCAACTTTTTATCATAATTTTATAAAAAAAAATCTGCTCAGTTCCATATTTCATCAAGAAAAACCTGCAATATGGGCAGTTTTAAGAAATAAATAAAAAGAGAAATGTAAACCATGTTTAGTGTATTGTCAAGTATACTGGATATGTACCAATTCACCTAGGATTTCAGTTAAACATTTATATTAAGTTGTACAGTAATTGCATGTCACTAAGGGGCCCTGTTTCTAAAGCACAGCACACACTATGCCCTGTGGCCTATAAGTATAAAATCGGACCTTCAGCATTTAGGACTAGATTCTATATATGGCACCTGAAAAATCTGCCAAAATGTAGATGTACTTTATAGAACAGGGCTGAATTTCTGTGTGCTTTATAGATTATGCTGAGCACCTATCTGCACAACTAAACTTAGTCATGGGCAGTTACACCAAGTAAAATGGTATAAATCCCAAGGCCTAAATTAGGCATGGACCAGGCGTATTCTATAACAATGCGCATGGATTTGAGAAACGCCCATGGTCACGCCCCCTTTTCAACTATGCAACTTAGAATTTACATGCATTATGTTGCAGAGTATGCTTAGTTCTGCATGTAAATTCTAATTACTGCCAATTAGTGTCAAATAATTGTTATGTGGCAATTATCAGCTCTGATTGGCTTGTTAACTAATTAAGTTACATGCGCAAATTCAGAATATGACCTAATTTATGTGCGTAACGTAAGTCGTGCTGTATAGAATCTGGGAGTTAGTGGGCTAATGTCTGTTAGCTCATGCTAAATTTTAGTAAAAGGGTTTCTAAAGTTGTAATCAACTTTAATTTTTAAAAATTGGGATTGTGCAATTACTTCCACCCATTTATTTTGATATTTTCTTTGTCCTTTCTTTTTTAAGAGATGTTTGGAAGTAACAAAAGTAAACCTCTTTTATCTGGAGTAACTGAAGCGCTACACAGTACTACCACCATCATCATGATAATATGCGATGATGTACTTATGGTATTCATCAATCTGTAGAGCTTCATTCCAGCAGTGGCTACAAGGTGACAGTATCCTTCTGTTATAATAAATTGAAATCTTGTGGACAGTGTAGGTATAGCAGCTTCTTTTGTTTTTCTGTCCAAGCACAAAAGTATTATCACACACTGGTAGAAAGTATGTGGCATTGGAAAAGATAAGGAATAGATGTTTTGCCTTTGTGCCTTGTGGAAACTGAATTTCCCCTATTAATGCTGCTCTAAATTTGTCACACATTGCTTCCATTAGTGCGTGCCCTCCACCTCATTCCCTAAATGTGAAGACTCTCTTGTTCCTTCCCAGAGGGAAGAGCAATCCTGAGTCACTCCTGCTCCACCGACAGTACCAGTCTTATGCTAACAGCATATTATGGCAAAGTAAGAATGCATCCAGTGTGTGCCAGGGTGACCATATGGGCACACATGTTTATATAGTCAACCTGAATAGTGACATACTCAATAACATAATACAGTGGGGGAAATAAGTATTTGATCCCTTGCTGATTTTGTAAGTTTGCCCACTGACAAAGACATGAGCAGCCCATAATTGAAGGGTAGGTTATTGGTAACAGTGAGAGATAGCACATCACAAATTAAATCCGGAAAATCACATTGTGGAAAGTATATGAATTTATTTGCATTCTGCAGAGGGAAATAAGTATTTAATCCCTCTGGCAAACAAGACCTAATACTTGGTGGCAAAACCCTTGTTGGCAAGCACAGCGGTCAGACGTCTTCTGTAGTTGATGATGAGGTTTGCACACATGTCAGGAGGAATTTTGGTCCACTCCTCTTTGCAGATCATCTCTAAATCATTAAGAGTTCTGGGCTGTCGCTTGGCAACTCGCAGCTTCAGCTCCCTCCATAAGTTTTCAATGGGATTAAGGTCTGGTGACTGGCTAGGCCACTCCATGACCCTAATGTGCTTCTTCCTGAGCCACTCCTTTGTTGCCTTGGCTGTATGTTTTGGGTCATTGTCGTGCTGGAAGACCCAGCCACGACCCATTTTTAAGGCCCTGGCGGAGGGAAGGAGGTTGTCACTCAGAATTGTACGGTACATGGCCCCATCCATTCTCCCATTGATGCGGTGAATTAGTCCTGTGCCCTTAGCAGAGAAACACCCCCAAACCATAACATTTCCACCTCCATGCTTGACAGTGGGGACGGTGTTCTTTGGGTCATAGGCAGCATTTCTCTTCCTCCAAACACGGCGAGTTGAGTTCATGCCAAAGAGCTCAATTTTTGTCTCATCTGACCACAGCACCTTCTCCCAATCACTCTCGGCATCATCCAGGTGTTCACTGGCAAACTTCAGACGGGCCGTCACATGTGCCTTCCGGAGCAGGGGGACCTTGCGGGCACTGCAGGATTGCAATCTGTTATGTCGTAATGTGTTACCAATGGTTTTCGTGGTGACAGTGGTCCCAGCTGCCTTGAGATCATTGACAAGTTCCCCCCTTGTAGTTGTAGGCTGATTTCTAACCTTCCTCATGATCAAGGATACCCCACGAGGTGAGATTTTGCGTGGAGCCCCAGATCTTTGTCGATTGACAGTCATTTTGTACTTCTTCCATTTTCTTACTATGGCACCAACAGTTGTCTCCTTCTCGCCCAGCGTCTTACTGATGGTTTTGTAGCCCATTCCAGCCTTGTGCAGGTGTATGATCTTGTCCCTGACATCCTTAGACAGCTCCTTGCTCTTGGCCATTTTGTAGAGGTTAGAGTCTGACTGATTCACTGAGTCTGTGGACAGGTGTCTTTCATACAGGTGACCATTGCCGACAGCTGTCTGTCATGCAGGTAACGAGTTGATTTGGAGCATCTACCTGGTCTGTAGGGGCCAGATCTCTTACTGGTTGGTGGGGGATCAAATACTTATTTCCCTCTGCAGAATGCAAATAAATTCATATACTTTCCACAATGTGATTTTCCGGATTAAATTTGTGATGTGCTATCTCTCACTGTTACCAATAACCTACCCTTCAATTATGGGCTGCTCATGTCTTTGTCAGTGGGCAAACTTACAAAATCAGCAAGGGATCAAATACTTATTTCCCCCACTGTAAGTGATGGCAGATGAAGACTTGAATGGTCCATCCAGTCTGCTGAACAGTCATTCATTCTCAATTCTAGATTAAATCAACAATGTATGTGATATTATATACTTGATAATGGTCTTTCTTTATTGTTTCTGGGGCATAGACCATCTGCCTGGTGCTGTCCTTATGTTCCAACTACTGGAGTTGCCGTCAAAGCCTATCTGAATCCATCTTGTCATTTGCATGACACAGACCGTAAAAGCATTGTCCTCATGTTCCAAATTACTGGAGTTACCATCAAAGCTCTCTACAGCCCATTCTAAATTGGATTGTTATATGCGGGACTCAGACCTTACATGTATACGCTGGAAGAGAGAAGGGAGAGAAGAGACATGATTGAAACATTTAAATATCTCAAGGGCATTTATGTACAGGAAGAGAGCCTTTTTCAAATGAAGGAGAGCTCTGAAATGAGGGGGCATATGACAAAGTTAAGAGGAAATAGGCTTAGGAGTAACCTAAGGAAGTATTTCACAGAAAGGGTGGTGGAGGTGGTGGAGTCGAGGACTATTCCAGAATTTAAAAAGGCATGGGATAAGCATGTGGGATTGCTTAGGAACAGGAAGAATTAGGGGTTACAGCGGATGGGCAGACTGGATGGGTCATATGGCCTTTATCTGCCATCATGTTTCTGTGTTTCATGTTTCTACAAGCCAGCTCAGCACGGGCTTTAGTTGATACAGCCAGAGTTGCCATCTAAGCACCACTTGATATGCAACCCTTTAAATTTTGTTTTTTATAACATTCATTTTCTAATTAAAGATCCTCTGTGTTCATCCCATGCCATTTTGATTTTTTTTCTCCACCACCTCTGTGTGTGTGTGGGGGGGGGGGGGGGGGGAAACGACATTACAGACATCAACCACCCTCTCCATGAAAAAAAAAAATTTCTGACATTACTCCTATGTCTACTATTCCACAGCCTCAATTAATGTCCTCTAGTTTTACCATTTTCGTTCTCTGGAAAATATTTGTTTCTATATTAATACCTTTCAAGTATTTGAATATCTGTATCATATGTCCCCTGTCCCTCCTCTGGGGTATACATAAGCCTTCCAGTCTCTTCTTATGTGTCTTTTGGCACAATCCCCATATCATTTTTGTCATCTTCCTCTGAACAGCTTCAAGTTGTCTTGCATCTTTAGTACGTTACAGCCTCCAAAACTGAACACAGTACTCCAGGTGGGGCCTCACTAATTTGTACAGGGGCATCAGCACCTCCTTCAGCTGATTACACTCTTTGTATGCAACCTATCATCCTTCTGGCTACTGCCACTGCTTTGTCACACTGTTTCATCACCTTCAGATCCTCATACTGTCACCCCAGGGTCCCTCTACCTGTCTATACATATCAGCCTCTCACCACCTAACACATATGTCTCCCTTGGATGTCTACTCCCTAAGTGCATCACTTCTTTGCATTAAATTTTAATTGCCAAACCGCAATAATGTTGAGAAGAATAGAAAGGAGAGGAAGAGGAAGAAAAGAGCAAGAAAGGGGGCGTTTCTATAGAAATACTTACTGGATTGCAATTAATAGGCAATTTTATTTCTCCTGCCATCCACATATTTAATTAAATGTAAAAGCATATAAAAGGGCAGTTTTACTGAAGTTTACATTCATTCAGATGTTGTCAATTGTCATGAAACCCAATGATATGATTTTTGGCTCGCAGAAATCAAGTAGAAAGCGTAACATGGACAGTGTTTACCTGAAAAAAAAAAAAGCCTACAATGAAAATAATATTCTGGCATTCAAAGTAAGCATTGCAGTGGAAGTTATTTGCGTAATACATTTTACATACAATGGCCTGAATACTATATAAGCTTTTAGCATGAAACTATGAATATCTGGCATCCAAAAATGGCTGGTAAATAATTTCCTAAACTGCCAAGAAAAATGCTATTGCTGCCACAGGAAAGACACCTTTAGAACCAGTAGGGACCCATCATTTCCAACTCTAGTCTGTGTATCTTTTATTCTCCGAGGACAAGCAGGCTGCTTGTTCTCACTGATGGGGTGACGTCCACGGCAGCCCCTCCAATCGGAAACTTCACTAGCAAAGTCCTTTGCTAGCCCTCGCGCGCCCGCGCGCACCGCGCATGCGCGGCCGTCTTCCCGCCCGAAACCGGCTCGAGCCGGCCAGTCTTCTTTTGTCCGCACTCGGTACGGTCGTGTTTTCGCCGTGTCGAGCCCCGGAAAGTCGACCTCGCGCGTCCAATTTGTTTTGAACGTATTTTTTTCCTTCGGGAAAGCTTTGTCCTAGTCGGGAAGTGCTCCGGAAACCCCTCGCCGGGTTTCGTGTAAATCCTCCCCGTACTTCTAGCTTTTTTGCCCCGGTAAGTTTTCTTTCGTCGTCGGGGTAGGCCTCTTTCGGCCTCGGTCGAGATTTTTTTCTCCCTCTAAATTTTGGTGCTCCAAATTTCGCCATTTCGGCTTTTGATTTCGCCGGCGTGATTTTTCCGCCCATGACATCGAAGCCTTCCAGCGGCTTCAAGAAGTGCACCCAGTGCGCCCGGGTTATCTCGCTCACTGATCGACACTCGTCGTGTCTTCAGTGTCTGGGGGCCGAGCACCGCCCTCAGAACTGTAGTCTGTGTTCCCTGCTTCAAAGGCGGACTCAGGTAGCGAGACTAGCCCAGTGGAACGTGTTGTTCTCGGGCTCTTCGTCGGCATCGGCACCGGGATCTTCGAGTGCATCGACGTCGTCAGCGTCCAGACCATCTTCCTCGGCCGCCCCTGCATCGAGTGCATCGAGGCATCGGGCCTCTGCATCGGCGCCGAGACATCGGATAGCTGCATCGACGTCGGTGGTACCAGGACCTCGTCTGCTGATGTCGTCGGACGGTGGTGCATCGGGTGGAGTGCAGGTGAGGGCTGTCCATTCCCCTGCTGGTGGCGGTGAGCCCTCGGGTGGGTCTCCTCCTACCCTGAGGGCTCCTGCGGTACAGCCCCCCCGAGATCGACCTTCTTCAGTCTCGGCCCCGAGGAAGCGACGGGTGGATTCGACGTCCTCCTCGTCGGTGCCGGGGAGCTCCGGTGACATGCTTCGGAAGAAATCGAAGAAGCATCGACACCGGTCTCCTCCCCGTGTCGGCACCGAGAGCTCTGGGTCGCCGAGGGATTCGGCACCCAGCAGGCATCGGCACCGAGAGGACCGCTCACCCTCTGTTCAGGAGGTGTCGATGCGCTCCGTTCTGGACAGCCCGGAACAGCCTCCACGCCCGGAACAGGTTCTGACGTCGACGCCTGCATCGACCTCTCAGCCTTTCTCCGCAGCCACTCTAAACGAGAGCCTCCGGGCCGTTCTCCCAGAGATTCTGGGAGAGCTGTTGCGCCCTACCCCTCCGGTACCGGCGGTGCTTGCGCCTCCGGTACCGTCGAGCGTGGCGCCGGCTGGCCCATCGCCCAGGTTGAGGTCCCCGACGTCGGTACCGCGTGCGGTGCCGACCGCGGCCACCTCCCAGGAAGGCTCCCCGACTACGTCGGCGGAGGGAGCTTCGCCGATGCGGGCCAGGGAGTCTACCTCTCGACGCCCCCATCGTGGACGTGGCTCCACAGAGTCGAGCAGGGCGAGGTTGCAGACACAGGTCCGTGAACTTGTGTCTGACACCGAGGGCGAGGCCTCGTGGGAGGAAGAGGAAGATCCCAGATATTTCTCTGACGAGGAGTCTGAGGGTCTTCCGTCTGATCCCACTCCCTCTCCTGAGAGACAGCTTTCTCCTCCCGAGAGTCTGTCTTTTGCCTCCTTTGTCCGGGAGATGTCTACGGCCATCCCCTTCCCGGTGGTTGTGGAGGACGAGCCCAGGGCTGAAATGTTTGAGCTCCTGGACTATCCTTCTCCACCTAAGGAAGCGTCCACTGTTCCCTTGCACCATGTCCTGAAAAAGACATTGCTTGCGAACTGGACCAAGCCATTAAGTAATCCCCACATCCCCAAGAAGATCGAGTCCCAGTACCGGATCCATGGGGACCCAGAGCTGATGCGCACGCAGTTGCCTCATGATTCTGGAGTTGTGGATCTGGCCCTAAAGAAGGCTAAGAGTTCTAGGGAACATGCTTCGGCGCCCCCGGGCAAAGACGCTAGAACCTTAGACTCCTTTGGGAGGAAGGCCTACCATTCCTCTATGCTCGTGTCCAAGATCCAGTCTTACCAGCTCTACACGAGCATCCACATGCGGAACAATGTGCGGCAGTTGGCGGGCTTGGTTGATGCTCTTCCCCCCGAGCAAGCCAAGCCTTTTCAGGAGGTGGTCAGGCAGCTGAAGGCGTGCAGAAAATTCCTGGCCAGAGGAGTTTATGACACTTTTGATGTTGCGTCCAGGGCCGCTGCTCAAGGTGTGGTGATGCGCAGGCTCTCATGGCTGCGTGCCGCCGACATGGAGAATAGACTCCAGCAGCGGATTGCGGACTCGCCTTGCCGTGCGGACAACATTTTTGGCGAAAAAGTCGAACAGGTGGTAGAGTCTCTCCACCAGCGGGACACCGCATTCGACAAGTTCGCCCGCCGGCAGCCTTCAGCTTCTACCTCTACAGGTAGACGATTTTTCGGGGGAAGGAAGACTGTTCCCTATACTTCTGGCAAGCGTAGGTACAATCCTCCTTCCCGACAGCCTGTGGCCCAGGCTAAGCCCCAGCGCGCTCGCTCTCGTCAGCAGCGTGCGCCTCAGCAAGGCCCCGCGGCTCCCCAGCAAAAGCAAGGGGCGAGCTTTTGACTGGCTCCAGCAGAGCATAGCCGACATCCAAGTGTCCGTGCCGGGCGACCTGCCAGTCGGGGGGAGGTTGAAAGCTTTTCACCAAAGGTGGCCTCTCATAACCTCCGATCAGTGGGTTCTGCAAATAGTCCGGCAGGGATACACCCTCAATTTGGCCTTAAAACCTCCAAATTGTCCACCGGGAGCTCAGTCTTACAGCTTCCAGCACAAGAAGGTACTTGCAGAGGAACTCTCCGCCCTTCTCAGCGCCAATGCGGTCGAGCCCGTGCCATCCGGGCAAGAAGGGCTGGGATTCTATTCCAGGTACTTCCTTGTGGAAAAGAAAACAGGGGGGATGCGTCCCATCCTAGACCTAAGGGCCCTGAACAAATATCTCGTAAAAGAAAAGTTCAGGATGCTTTCCCTGGGCACCCTTCTCCCCATGATTCAGCAAAACGATTGGCTATGCTCTCTGGACTTGAAGGATGCCTACACACACATCCCGATACTGCCAGCTCACAGACAGTATCTGCGATTTCAGCTGGGCACACGCCACTTCCAGTACTGTGTGCTACCCTTTGGGCTCGCCTCTGCGCCCAGGGTGTTCACAAAGTGCCTAGCTGTGGTAGCAGCGGCGCTTCGCAGGCTGGGGGTGCACGTGTTCCCATATCTCGACGATTGGCTGGTGAAGAACACATCCGAGGCAGGAGCCCTGCAGTCCATGCAGATGACTATTCGCCTCCTGGAGCTACTGGGGTTTGTGATAAATTACCCAAAGTCCCATCTTCTCCCAGTGCAGAAACTCGAATTCATCGGAGCCCTGCTGGATTCTCGGACGGCTCGCGCCTATCTCCCAGAGGCGAGAGCCAACAACTTGTTGTCCCTCGTCTCGCGGGTGCGAGCGTCCCAGCAGATCACAGCTCGGCAGATGTTGAGATTGCTGGGCCACATGGCCTCCACAGTTCATGTGACTCCCATGGCCCGCCTTCACATGAGATCTGCTCAATGGACCCTAGCCTCCCAGTGGTTTCAGGCCGCTGGGGGTCTAGAGGACGTGATCCACCTGTCCACGAGTTTTCTCGAATCCCTGTATTGGTGGACGATTTGCTCCAATTTGACTCTGGGACGTCCCTTCCAAATTCCTCAGCCACAAAAAGTGCTGACCACGGATGCGTCTCTCCTGGGATGGGGAGCTCATGTCGATGGGCTTCACACCCAAGGAAGGTGGTCCCTCCAAGAAAGCGATCTACAGATCAATCTTCTGGAGTTGCGAGCGATCTGGAACGCTCTGAAGGCTTTCAGAGATCGGCTGTCCCACCAAATTATCCAATTCAGACAGACAATCAGGTTGCCATGTACTATGTCAACAAGCAGGGGGGCACCGGATCTCGCCCCCTGTGTCAGGAAGCCGTCAGCATGTGGCTCTGGGCTCGCCGTCAAGGCATGGTGCTCCAAGCCACATATCTGGCAGGCGTAAACAACAGTCTGGCCGACAGGTTGAGCAGGATTATGCAACCTCACGAGTGGTCGCTCAATTCCCGTGTGATGAGACAGATCTTCCAGGCGTGGGGCACCCCCCTGGTGGATCTCTTCGCATCTCAAGTGAACCACAAGGTCCCTCAGTTCTGTTCCAGGCTTCAGGCCCACGGCAGACTGGCGTCGGATGCCTTCCTCCTGGATTGGGGGGAGGGCCTCCTGTATGCTTATCCTCCCATCCCTCTGGTGGGGAAGACTTTGTTGAAACTCAAGCAAGACCGAGGCACCATGATTCTGATTGCTCCTTTTTGGCCGCGTCAGATCTGGTTCCCCCTTCTTCTGGAGTTATCCTCCGAAGAACCGTGGAGATTGGAGTGTTTTCCGACCCTCATCACGCAGGACGAAGGGGCCCTTCTGCATCCCAACCTCCAGTCCCTGGCTCTCACGGCCTGGATGTTGAGGGCGTAGACTTTGCCTCTTTGGGTCTGCCAGAGGGTGTCTCCCGCATCTTGCTTGCTTCCAGGAAAGACTCCACTAAGAGAAGTTACTTCTTTCATTGGAGGAGGTTTGCCGTCTGGTGTGACAGCAAGGCCCTAGATCCTCGCTCTTGTCCTACACAGACCCTGCTTGAATACCTTCTGCACTTGTCTGAGTCTGGTCTGAAGACCAACTCCGTAAGGGTTCACCTTAGTGCAATCAGTGCATACCATTACCAAGTGGAAGGTAAGCCGATCTCAGGACAGCCTTTAGTTGTTCGCTTCATGAGAGGTTTGCTTTTGTCAAAGCCCCCTGTCAAGCCTCCTACAGTGTCATGGGATCTCAATGTCGTTCTCACCCAGCTGATGAAACCTCCTTTTGAGCCACTGGATTCATGCCATCCGAAGTACTTGACCTGGAAGGTCATTTTCTTGGTGGCAGTTACTTCGGCTCGTAGAGTCAGTGAGCTGCAGGCCCTGGTAGCCCAGGCCCCTTACACTAAATTTCATCACAACAGAGTAGTCCTCCGCACTCACCCTAAGTTCCTGCCAAAGGTGGTGTCGGAGTTCCATCTGAACCAGTCAATTGTCTTGCCAACATTCTTTCCCCGTCCTCATTCCTGCCCTGCTGAACGTCAGCTGCACACATTGGACTGCAAGAGAGCATTGGCCTTCTACCTGGAGCGGACACAGCCCCACAGACAGTCCGCCCAATTGTTTGTTTCTTTTGACCCCAATAGGAGGGGAGTGGCTGTAGGGAAACGCACCATATCCAATTGGCTAGCAGATTGCATTTCCTTCACTTACGCCCAGGCGGGGCTGGCTCTTGAGGGTCATGTCACGGCTCATAATGTTAGGGCCATGGCTGCGTCGGTAGCCCACTTGAAGTCAGCCTCCATTGAAGAAATTTGCAAAGCTGCGACGTGGTCATCTGTCCACACATTCACATCTCATTACTGCCTGCAGCAGGACACCCGACGCGACAGTCGGTTCGGGCAGTCAGTTCTTCAGAACCTGTTTGGGCTTTAGGATCCAACTCCACCCCCCGAGGGCCCTGTTTGTTCTGTTCCAGGCTGCACTCTCAGTTAGTTGGTAAATTTTTTAGGTCAATCTCATTAATGTCCTCGCCGTTGCGAGGCCCAATTGACCATGGTTGTTGTTTTGAGTGAGCCTGGGGGCTAGGGATACCCCATCAGTGAGAACAAGCAGCCTGCTTGTCCTCGGAGAAAGCGAATGCTACATACCTGTAGAAGGTATTCTCCGAGGACAGCAGGCTGATTGTTCTCACAAACCCGCCCGCCTCCCCTTTGGAGTTGTGTCTTCCCTTGAAGTGTATTGTCTTGCTACATACTGGACTGGCCGGCTCGAGCCGGTTTCGGGCGGGAAGACGGCCGCGCATGCGCGGTGCGCGCGGGCGCGCGAGGGCTAGCAAAGGACTTTGCTAGTGAAGTTTCCGATTGGAGGGGCTGCCGTGGACGTCACCCCATCAGTGAGAACAATCAGCCTGCTGTCCTCGGAGAATACCTTCTACAGGTATGTAGCATTCGCTTTATATGCCCTACAACAATTAGAAGCCCTTTTACCAATCTGCACTAAGTAGTTACTATAAGCATAGGCGGTCGGTGGCCCAACTGTTTGGGGAGGCTAAAGGGGCGGGGTTAGGGGTGGGGCCAGGGGTGGAGCTTAAATCCATAATTGTCTGATAACACAGAGAAAAAAATAAAAGTCACAATACCTTTTATTAAATTTAGATATTAGATATGTATCATATGTCAAAGAATAAAGTGGTTGCTCAAAGCATATTCTAACCACAATCGCTCAACTGCAAAACACTATGCACAACTTTGTGCAAAAACACACACAGAACCTTAATGTACCATAAATATTACACTGGGCAGAACCTAATACACCAATATACCACCCATACGGAAAATGCAGACCGTCAACAATATGAAACAAGGGATCATAATATCACAATTCTCATGTAGAGCCACAAAACACCCTAATTCATGTTTAATGTGGGATAAAATGCCATAAATAAGTAAATAAATATAAACTTTTAATGTTGAGCACCTGATTCTCAAAGTGGACATATTCCAAACACTATAATGAAAATAAAATGATCTTTTCTACCTTTGTTGTCTGGTTGTCCGATTCTGCTGCTATCTGTTCTCAGTGCAGGTCAGGAAGTCATCCTCCTTAAATATCTCCCTGGCAACCCAACCAACCCCCCCCCCCCCCCCCCCCCCCCTGCTCTCCCAGCAGTAAGGTAAACAAACCATAAACCAATTTCTACAATTGGATACACAAGGCTAGAGGGCTTTCACTGCAGCTCCTGCTGTGAGGATGGAGGTAAATCAACAATTTAAACCTCTCAGAGCACAGCAGGGGAGGCTTAGCCTGTCCAAGCCTCTTATACCGGGTGCCTATGACTATAAAAATTAGTGCATTAGAACGCAACCACACTAACTGCATAGCCTGTTATGGGACAAGAAATGGTAGTGGACTGCTCATGGTAGTTAGTGCAGATAGCATGGATGCATTTTACAGCTTCCTGTTTGCATTCACACTATCTGTGACTACACTTACCGCATGGTAAAGTTTTTCTCTGTATGATAACTATGGGAAGATGCTGGAAAAGTCTGCCCCAACTCTCACTGCACAAACTTTGCACCTACCGTATGGTAATTTTCATAGTGATGCAAAACGTCAAGCGTCACCTAAATAGGATTTTAAATAGTACTGGGGTGGAGCCAGCTGTCTTGATACATGCGAGTACCAATAACATTCGAAAACGTAGGAGGAAGGTTCTTGAAGCCAAATTAAGGGGGTCTTTTACTAAGGTGCGCTCATGTTTTTAGCGCAAGCTAAAAATAGGTACGTGCTAAACGTTAGAGACGCCATTGCATTCCTATGGGTGTCTAACGTTTAACGTGCGCCCAATTTTAGCACATGCTAAACACATGGGTATACCTTAGTAAAAGACCCTACTACCACTACTACTTAACATTTCTAAAGTGCAGCACTGTACAGTTTAACAAAAAAAACCCTTTGGCTCATAGGTAGAAAGCTGAAATCTAGATCCTCCAGGGTAGCATTTTTGGAAATGCTTCCCCGTTCAGGGCCACCGAGAGACTGGGCCGGGCATGGCCGACCCCGGGGCCCCGCCCCTGCCGCCGCCCCCCCCCCCCCCCCCCCGAGGTCACCACTGCTCCCCTCCCACAAGATCACCGCAGCCACTGCTCCCCCCTCCACCCCCCCCCCCCAGGTCACCACCACCGGGCCAGGCCCCCTGCATTGAAATCACAGTCTCACCTCCGTGAAAGCAGTGCTGCAGGCAGCAGAATGCCTCCCTTCGGCCCTCCTTCCCTCGTGCTCCGCCCTCGCAGAAGTTACGTCAGATGAGGGTTGGAAGGAGGGCCGAAGGGAGGCGTTCTGCCTGCAGCGCTGCTTTCACGGAGGTGAGACTGCGATTTCAATGCAGGGGGCAGACGGTTGACGACGGAGGGCGGGTGGGAATGCAGTGCCGGGCCCCCCTTGGAGACATGGGGAATTTTGTCCCCTCTGCCCCCCCCCCTCTCGGTGACTATGTCCCCGTTCCACGTGCAGGACCCAAGAGACAGGCAGAGCTGTGCACTCTCGATGCATGGTTGAAATGATGGTGCAGGGACAAGGGATTTAGGTTTGTTAGGAATTGGACAACATTCGGAATTGGACAACATTCTAGGAAAGGGGAGCCTGTTCCAAAGGGATGGATTCCATCTTAACTGGGATGGAACCAGGCTGCTGGCGCTAACATTTAAAAAGAAGAGAAGCTTTTAAACTAAAATGGGAGGGAAAGCAGACGGTCACCCAGGAGCACATGTTTCAGTGTAGAGTATCCTTGAAGGATACTATTGAAACAGGATCTTTAGGGAATCCCAATAGAGAGGTTTCAATAATGGTGAAAGAAAACCAGAAATGTTTAATGGGAGAACAAAGTAAAGGATGCAAATTATCCCCATCAACTTCAAAGCAGCTTGTAGATGCAAGGGAAAAAAACACAATTTCAACTATCTATATACAAATGCTACAAGCCTAAAAAATAAGATGGGAGATTTGGAGTATATAGCACTAAACAAAAAGGTAGATAAAATAGGCATCTCAGAGACCTGGTGGAAGGAGGACTATCCAAGAGACACCGTTATCAGCATACAAATTACATTGCATTGATAGAGTGGATCAAATTGGAAGGGGAGTTGCGCTATATGTTTATTCTACATGAAACAGCAGCGTGAAACCCTTGTAGATAGAAATTCCATGTGTGAAAGGAAAGCATATATTGGTAGGGATTTACTAACATCCACCAGGACATAACGAACAGATGAAGAAATGTTTACGGAAACTAGGAAAGCTGGCAAATTGGGCAACATAATAATGGGTGACTTCAGTTACCCCAATGTTGACTGGATAAATGTTAGATCAGGGAGCGCTAGGGAAGTAAAATTCTTAGATGTAATACATGACTGCTTCTTGGAGCAACTGATCCAAAAACTAACAAGAGGGGGAGCTATTTTAGATCTACTTCTTAGTGGAATGCAGGGCATGGCATGAGAGGTAACGATGTTCGATCCACTGGGGAACAGTGATCATAACATGATCAAATTTGAGCTGATATCTGGAGTGAAGTCACAAGAACATAAGAGTAGCCATACTGGGTCAGACCAATACTCCTAGCCCAGTATCCTGTTTCCAAACAGAGAACAAGCCAGGTCACAAGTACCTGGCAGAAACCCAAATCGTAGCAACATTCCATGCTACAAATCCCAGGGCAAGCAGTTGCTTCCCATGTCTGTCTCAATAGCAGATTATGGACTTTTCTTCCAGGAACTTGTCCAAACCATTTTTAAACCCAGATACGTTAACTGCTGTTACCACATCCTCCAGCAAAGAGTTCCAGAGCTTAACAATTAGTTGAGTGAAAAAACATTACATCCTATTTGTTTTAAAGTATTTCCATATAACTTCCTTGAGTGTCCTCTAATCTTTGTACTTTTGGAATGAGTAAAAAATCGATTTACTTCTACTAATTCTATACCACTCAGGATTTTGTAGCCCTCAATCAAACCTCCCCTCAGTCTCTTTTCCAAGCTGAAGAGCCCTAACCTCTTTAGCCTTTCCTCATACTTGAGGAGTTCCATCTCCTTTATCATTTTGGTCGCTCTTCTTTGAACCTTTTCTAATTCCGCTATATCTTTTCTGAGATATAGCAACCAGAACTGAATGAAATACTCAAGGTGCGGTTGCATCATGGAGTGATACAGAGGCATTATAGTATTTTCAGTCGTATTCACCATCCCTTTCCTAATAATTCCTAGCATCCTGTTTGCTTTTTTTGGCCGCCGCCACCACACACTGAGCAGCGTATTATCTACAAAGACACCTAGATCTTTTTCTTGAGTGCTGATCCCCAAGATGGATCCTATCTTCAGGTAACTATGATTTGGATTATTCTTTACAATGTGCATCACCGTGCATTTGTCCACATTAAACTTCATCTTCTATTTGGATGCCCAGTCTTCCTGCAATATTTCACAGTCCACATGTGTTTTAACAACCTTGAATAGTTTTGTGTCATCTGCAAATTTAATCACCTCACTCATCATTCCAATTTTCATATCATTTATAAATATGTAAAATAGCACCGGTCCCAGTAGAGATCCCTGCAGCACTCCACTGTTCACCCTCCTGCATTGGGAGAAATGACCATTTAACCATACACATTGATTCATTCATTGATTCTGTTGAGCTGGCCTGCAGGTTTTGTCTCCTGTTCAACTGTGCCAGCATACCCATCTGTTCACATGTTTTCTTTCATAAGACCATCTTCTATCAAAGAGAATATTTCTTAATGTGATTTTGCCTCAATTATTGTATTACAGTGTCTGAGAAGCAGTCCAGTGGCTTCAAATAATATCTCAAGTGCAAACAGAAGGTGTTCATAATGAATCATTGCAAGGTCTGAACAAGGCCATGATGATTCCAGCACCAATACCTACATTAAGATGTCAGTCAAAGCAATCTAAGCCTAGAATAATAAGATCTGAGTCTTCCTAGCCACTAAACTGAAGTTAAGCTCTCTAAAAAGATAAAATTACAAAGATTACAAAAATAAAATATGAGATTACACAGATAAAATTCGGAAGGCTCAGTATTTCACTGCACGGATTTGTGGTGATAATTTAAATACCCACCAGCTCTACTAGCTGGTGCACAGAGTTTTTTCCCACTAATGAGGTCACAGTTGCTAATGTGATTGCTCCTACAGTGCAACAGTTGGCTTCCCACTTCGAGTTGAAAATAGCTAAAATTAGGGGGGCAGTTTCTCAGTTTGTTTGCTACAGTGTTGCTCCTCCTTTGTCAAGGGTTGAGTATTGGGTTGGAATACCTGCCGATAGACTCTGGCCTTCTTTTCAGTTGCCCTCCTTGGTTTACAGTTAAGTTCTTCCTTTGAAAGTATTCCTCGTCCTATTGTATTCTTGATGCCTTATCTGCTGAAGAATGCCCCTGGCTTGTTAATTGGGCTTCTTAGGAAGCATATATCTTTCCTGTTCACTCAGGGCTTCTTCCCAGTCGAGAAGGGTTCTATTGTATTAACCCTTATACTTAAGAATCCTTTGAGCTCTATGAGCGATGTTGCCAACTACAGACCAGTTGCTCGCTTCCATACCCTTACAGAACCTGTTTCAGTTTCCCTGTTTGCTTGACCTTTGTGCTTGACTATTTCTTGTAAACTACCTGATTTCTGCTAAGGAATGGTAGTTCAGAGGGCAGGATCTCAGAAACCACGATTTTCCAGTCTGGGTCCAAAGAACATTCTAGCAAGGGGCAGTCACGTATGCACAGGATATATTTATCATGCAGTTGCCAGTATTAGGGGGATAGACATGATGTGCTAAGGAATCATCTCATTCCTTCTCCCCTACAATAACCACTCTCTTTTATATTATCTATCTAGGATCCTTCTATTGCTTTTGCACTGTTTGGGTTGCTGTCTGTTGTGCTGAATAAAGAAAGGTAATGGGACTTGATATACCACCTTTCTGTGGTTTTTGCAACTACATTCAAAGCGGTTTACATTGTATATACAGGTACTTATTTGTACCTGGGGCAATTGAGGGTTAAGTAATTTGCCCAGAGTCAGAAGGAGCTGCAGTGGGAATCGAAGCCAGTTCTCTAGGATCAAAGTTTGCTGCACTAACCATACAGTTTGGTGCCTCCGGAGTGCTATTTGTGGTATAGTACAAGTAGTATTGGTAAGCCCCCCCCCCCCCATATGCGTGAGGGTGGGGGAGGGTCATCCTCCACCAGAGTGAGTGTGGGTGAGATTAGGGACAACCCTTGCTGGCCTGGGGACCCCAAAATCATCTAAAGGAGCCCAACTCACTGACTACCTCTATACCTGCCGCCTGCTTCATGCATCCAGTCTGGCTTCAGGCACTGTTATAGTATTGAGACTGCCCTAACCACTTTAGTCTCTGACTTTAGGAAAGAAATATGCTTAGAGAACAGAACATAAGAGTAACCATACTGGGTGAGACCAATGGTCCATCTAGCCCAGTATCCTGTTTTCCAAACAGTGGCCTAGCCAGGTCACAAGTACCTGGCAGAAACCCAAATTGTGGCAACACTCCATACTACAAATCCCAGGGCAAGCAGTTGCTTCCCATGTCTGTCTCAGTAGCAGACTATGGTTATGCAACTCAACATGTCAAGTGCTTTTGATATGGTGGATCATGATCTCCTGTTAAATATATTAGACCAATTTGGGCTTTGTGGGAAAGTCATGTCCTGGTTCCAGGGTTTCCTGAAGTCAAGGTCTTACAGGTTAAAGATGTCAGGCTCCTTATCTCTACCTTGGTCTCCTCCTTGTGGTGTACCACAAGGCTCTCCTCTTTCTCCAATACTATTTAATGTCATAATGGCTCCGCTATGGGGGAGACTCGATTCTATGGATTCCTGGGCCTCTGAATTTGGACTTAAATCGTGATAAGACAAATTTTTGGTATTAACCAGTCTGTCTGACAAAGATCCTTGCAGCAATTTTAGCATTGACTGCATTACTTATCCCTTGGAAACCACTCTTAAAATATAGGGGGCTGTTGTTGAGCAGCACTTATCCTTTGAATCTCAGGTGTCCTCTGTAGTTGCTAAATCTTTTAACCCTTTAGTGTCCAATGTTCCCGTAATAAGCCATATGAGAACAAATTGATGGGAACATTGGACATTAAAGGGTTAAGGTACTTTGGAAGCTGAAGTGAATCAGGCCCTTTTTTTCAATAGATATTTTCAGGTTACTTGGCACTCTCTAGTCTTGCCCCAATTTGATTATTGTAATTCTCTCTATGCTGGTTGCAAAGAGTGTATTTTAAAGAAGCTTCAAACTGCCCAGAATATTATGGCCAGGTTCGTCCTGCATGTGCCACATCAGGGCCACCTCCCCCCCCCCCCCCCCCCCCCCCCCCCCATACACACAAACACACACTCTCATTCCAGCATCTCCTCTCTTTAACCCTTATCCCCCCTCCCCCCTGGTCTGGTTTCTCCCTCACCTGCCCAGTCTAACTTTAAAATGTTTTTTTCTAAACAGAGGTTTTCATCGTGGGAGCTATTCAAACACTCTCTCTCTGATGCCGCGGTCCGCCCCACCTCTGATGCAACTTCCTGTTTCTGCCTGGGCGAACTGCGGCAGCAAAGGGAGAGTGCCAAGGAGGCCAAAGGCAGCATGCTTGAATCACTTCAACACCAGAAACCCTCTGTTTAGAAAAGAAAAAAAACATTTTTATGTTAGACTGTGCAGATGAGGGAGATGCCAGACAGGGGTAGAGAGAAAGGGAAAATATGCCGGGCCAGCGCGCATTGTTTCTGGTGCTCCCAAATGTTGGCACCCCCTGCCGTGCATACCCCGCTTTACCGCATTCTTCTGACCCTGTGCCATGCTTTGGAAGGGCTACTCCACTGCTGATTCAATTGCATTGGCTTCCTATTAAGGCTAGGGTTGTTTTTAAGCTCTGTGCACTCATATTTCAGACTTTATATGGCTCTGCCCCTGATTATATGTTGCCCCTTGTCAATTGATGGTGCGAGAGACTACCTGCATCTTCATTTTCCTATCTGTAAGAAAGAAGTCTATGGGGCTCATTTTCAAAAGAGAAAAACATCTAAAAAGTGGCATAAAGCAGAATTTAGATGTTTTTTTTTTTCACAAAAGCATCCAAATTGTTATTTTCAAAACCAGTTTTTCCAGAGGTTTTTTTTTTTATGTTGTTCGTGTGCAGTGCATCCAGATCTCAAGGGGATATTTGGGTGTTCCTAAGACTTGGACATTTTTCAGGCATAATGGAACAAAACAAAGCCATTCAGGACTAAAACTAAGGCATTTTGAGCTAGACCTGTTTTTATAACAAATAAAGCACAAAAAGGTGACCTAAATGACCACTGGAGAGAATCAGAGATGACCTCCCCTTCCTCCCCCAGTGGATAGACAATTTTTTGTTTTTCAAAAATGACCTTCTTTCTTATTAGGATTTTGGACATTTTGTGCAAAACTTCCAATGTCAGGCTTAGACTTCATATCGAAAATGTCCCTTCATGAGTCAATTTATTCAGCTACTTTTTCTTACCAAGGTACTAAGTTGTGGAATTTCTTACCGAAATATATTAGATCCCAGCATGATTACTTAGTTTTTTGCTTGTTTTTGGATCTTTCCTTTTTTTAAAAAATTGTTGTTAATTTATTCTGATGCCTATTTTCCCCCCTCCCCTCCCCTCCCCCCATTGCATATGTATTTACTATTCTTTCCTTTGTTGATATGTGTGAGATTATAGTTTTTTTTCCATATTTTATGCCATCTTCTTGTAGCTTTGTTAGCCACATTCAACTTGAATTTGTGAGGGAAAATGTGGGGTATAAATGTCATAAATAAATAAAAAGAGCATTGAAGCCTTGACATTTATTTAGGCATATTTGATATACCACGTTCAATATAAATATCAAGAAGGTTTCCAATACAACCTTTACATACAAATAATATTAAAAAGATAAAACATGTAATATTTAATTAAAAAAAAACAAGAGAGGGAGAGGAGATACTTTACACAACAATAAAATCTAAAAGACATATAAACCAAGAGGCACACAAGGAGCTTGCAGGCTAACTTTGTCTCATTGATAGCAAATAAGATATATCTATCTGTATGTAATATTCCAAGAGTGTTGAAAAAGCCAAGTCTTAAGGCTTGCTTTAAATTTCAGATAGGAAACCTCATATCTTAGTTCCAAGAGAAGGGAGTTCTACAACATAGAAACCACATAGCTAATGGCCATGTGCCGATAAGTATATAACCATAGACTTGAGTGATGGAATCAGTAAAAGGTTTGCCAGTAAAGATTCAAAGCAGTGAGAGGGATGAAAGGGAAAAGCACTGAATACAGATAGTATGGAATGCCAGTATAAAAGGTCTTGTGGCTCAGTGTGTGCGGCAGCCAAAAGAAGCAGACAGGATGTTAGGAATCATTAGGAAAGGGGATGGTAAATAAGACCAAGAATGTAATGCCTCTGTATCGCTCCATGGTGTGACCTCACCTTGAGTATTTATTTATTTTAAAATGTTCTATACCATCTATAACTAGATGGTTTACAAAGGACCATTCACATTATTCATATCACAAAACATAAAACAAAACAGACCATAATAATTCAATCTTCAAAATTAAAAAAATGCCAAGACAAACAATTTTGTCTTCAACAATTTCTTAAACTGTGCCACACTACTACAATGTCGAAGCTGACCTGACAATGCATCCACAGTGTTATCCCTGCAGGAATAACCGAAGTTGAGTTATTAGCTAGCTTATTTTCGAAAGGGAAGGACGCCCAACTTCTGACACAAATCGGGAGATGGGCGTCCTTTTCCCGAGGTCACCCATATCGGCATAATCGAAAGCCGATTTTTTGCGTCCTCAACTGCTTTCTGTCGCGGGGATGACCAAAGTTCCGGGGGCGTGTCTGCAGTCTACAGAAGGCAGGATGGGGGCGTGGTTAAGAGATGAGCGTCCTCGGCCGATAATTGAAAAAAGAAGGGCGTCCCTCACGAGCATTTGGTCGACTTTACTTCATCCCTTATTTTCATGACCAAGCCTCAAAAAGGTGCCCAAACTGACCAGATGACCACTGGAGGGAATCGGGGTTGACCTCCCCTTACTCCCCCAGTGGTCACCAACCCCCTCCCACCTTAAAAAGGAAAAATAAAAAACATTTTTCCAGCTTCTATGCCAGCCTCAAATGTCATACCCAGCTCCATGACAGCAGTATGCAGGTTCCTGGAGCAGTTTTTAGTGGGTGCAGTGCACTTCAAGCAGGCGGACCCAGGCCCATCCCCCCCCCCCCCCACCTGTTACACTTGTGGTGGTAAATGTGAGCCCTCAAAAACCCACCAGAAACCCACTGTATCCACATGTAGGTGCCCCCATTCATCCCTAAGGGCTATGGTAGTGGTGTACAGGTGTGGGGAGTGGGTTTTTAGGGGGGGTTGAGGGGCTCAGCACCCAAGGTAAGGGAGCTATGCACCTGGGAGCAATTTGTAAAGTCCACTGCAGTGCCCTCTAGGGTTCCCGGTTGGTGTCCTGGCATGTGAGGAGGACCAGTGCACTACGAATGCTGGCTCCTCCCATGACCAAAGGGCTTGGATTTGGTCATTTTTGAGATGGGCGTCCTCGATTTCTATTATGGCCAAAAACTGGGGACGACCATCTCAACATTTAGGTCGACATCCCCGACCGTATTATCGAAACGAAAGATGGACATCCATTTTTTTCGATAATACGGGTTTCCCCATCCCTTCGCCGGAACGTCCTTAGAGATGGACACCTTTAGAGATGGTCATTCCTGTTTGATTATGCCCCTCCACATCACTTGAAAGCCTCACAGCAGCTGACTGCAATTCACGTTTTGGATGGTAAACAGTCAATATGTGTTTCAGATAGAATGGAGCAACTGGAATCAAACAACACATCAGAAATTATAAACAAAAGGCATAGGTTTTAGTCGATACAACATATGCAAATGTGTAAATTCCACCTGAACTACATTCACAACCTGTGATCTCATTGTCAATCTACTATCCAAAGTAATCCCCAGCAATTTCATCTCCTTCCTTACAGGTACACACATAGCCCCCAAACGTACAGTAATCGTCCAGGCAAACAATTTCTCTTTACCTACAATCATAACTTCTATTCAACACCAATCGATGTGTAGACATCCATTTCTTCACTGCCTCCATACAATCACTTAATTGACTACCAAATCCTACTTCTCTAGATATTATTGGGAAAAAAATTGTACATAATCCGCATAGAATCGATATAAAACACCTAAAGATCTAAACACATTGCCTAGTGATGCCAAAAAGTGATGCTGACACCTGTGGTATTCCACAGTCAATCTCAGCCACATCTGAGATCTACAAGATACACTAACTGCTGTTACCAGCAGGTCTATCAGATTTATGTATGCTAGATTTTTTTCAATAACGGACAAATATTTAGAACACTTTCATGCCGCAGGAAAGATTCCCTGCTCTAAGCTTGAATTTAGAATATTACAAAATAAACTGGCACAAAAGAGAACCAATAGTTCTTGAGTAGTTTAGGAGGAATATCATGTACTAAAGAAGCTGAGCTTTGAACAGAAGTCAACAGTTTATGGTGTAAAACACTGTAAGACGCTTATTGGGGTATTGCTGTATTGCTGTTGATTAAACCTGGAAGAGACAAACTAGAGAAATGGTTAATGACAGGAGAAGATTTTCTATGAAGGGAAAGTACATGATGACCAAGGAGCCACACTGACTGCTGATGACCAAACTATGCAAAAAAAAAAAAAAGGCCTTCATCTCTGGTTCAAGATCAGCCCTAGCCATCAATAGAAATCTCATTCTCCCCACAGAGCTCTGATCATTAAAGCGAGGAGCTGAGAATAGTCTGTGTTGAGCCTCAGGTTCAGACTTTGATTTTGAAGGCTGTTACATAAATTTTGTAAGGGAGGGCCATCAAAGTAGTTCTTTGTTACACAGTTCTGAGAGCTAATAGGTGCAGCTGGCTATGCACTATCTAGAACAGGGATTTTCATTCCACTCCAGGCCAGACAGTTTTCAGAATATCCATGGTAAATATGGATGAGATAAATTTGTACGTACTACTTCAGCTGTATGCAAATCTATTTCATGCGTTTTCATTGTGGGTATCCTGAAACTAGATTGGGCAGGTGTGTCCCGAGAAGTGGGTTGAGAACCACTGATCTTTAACAACTGAGTATAGAGGGGCATTAAGCCTCTCGGGCACTGACAATGACTTGCCAGCCTTCAGAGGTTCAGCTAGAAATCTTTGACAATATCCTCCAGTGAGCACTAGAGGATGTCCTCTTCCCTATGAGGCCAACTTCACTGCAATCATCAGCACTTTTCAAGATGGTGTTAGATAGGAGAATAGCTGATGTGTTCACTCATCAGATCCATTGTGATGAACCCCTGGTTAGAGAATGACACAGGAATAAAATTTGTCCCCGTCCCCGTGGGCTCTGTCTCCATCCCCGCAGCCCCTTCTCCATCCCCATCCTGTCCCCGCAGGCCATCTCTGTCCCTGCAGGCTCTGTCCCCATCCCTGCCCCATCCCCGTGGGCTCTGTGCTCATCTGCAGAAGCCTCGAACACTTATGATTTTATATTTAAATCTTTTTATTAAAGTATAAAAAGGAACAATATGCTGTGCAACTGTTGTGTATAAATTACAAACAGAAAACAATAATAACAACTACAGCTATAATAACCCTCCCACCACCACCACCCTCTATCCTTCCATCTCCAACAATAGCTGACTTCTAATACCCCAAGGAATCCCAATCCACCCTGTTAAAATGTCCAGGGTTACAAAATACAACCCATTATGTATGCCCTAGAGTTGAGAAATATGCCCTATGAAGCACTGTTATGCTTTTCTAATCTGTGGATAAATAAGTCATCAACAATCTCAGGATTCAGAGTAGCTTTCCTGTCTTCCACAGTCCCTCCTGCAGTAGATGTCTTCTTAGAAGATGTGCTGGTGGCAGGATGTACAGGATCCCCCAAGCAAAATTTTCTAGTTTTTCCAAAAAATAAAAATATTGTCATCTGCATCAATCAAACTTAAACAACAGTCCAGTTCATTAACAGACTTCAAAGTAAAAAGTGACACAGGGACAAAGTTTGTCCCCATCCTCACGGGCCCGGTCCTCATCCTCGCCCCATCTCCATGTGATCTGTCCCTGCTCCATCCTCGTGGGCTCTGCACCCGTCCACATCCCCGTGGTTACTGCGGGTCCTCGTCCCTGTGTCATTCTCTAGTCCTGGTGTCAACCAAATTAACTTCCTCTGAAGTGTTGAATAATCCTTTTTTAAGCACTTCCCCTTCAGTGTCAAGCATGTTGGACTGACACATCACCCTGAGCTTTTCTCAACACTATCCATGCTGAATCATATTTGAACAGAATGTAGTAGTCAGGTCATTCATATGTACCAGTCAAGATAGAATGCAGGCCTTCAGTCAATCAGGGAGGGATTCAGCAGTATTGGCTGAAATCTCGACCTCCATGAGCTGAAGTAATTTCATCCTGTCTTCCTGGGAATTTCCTTAAATGCTCTAATCTTTTAAAGCTTGAGGATCATGACCTTTATTTAGGGAGCATAAAGATTCATGTTTTGATATCCCTTGGAGGTGAAGCTCAGCCTTGAGACCTTATGAGAGGAAACATTAACAGAACAGTATGCTCCACACCAATGATTCTCAAACCTGTCCTAGGGGCACCACCAGCCAGTCAAGTTTCCAGGATATTCCTAATGAATATGCATAAGAGGTTTGTATATAATGGAAGTGACAGGTATGCAAATATGTTTCACGTATATTCAGTAGGGATTTCCTGAAAACCCAACTGGCTGGTGGTCCTCAGGACAGGTTTGAAAATCACTGCTCTACACCCTCATAGCTTCTTGCCAGATCTACACAATGCAAAGCTGACATATAGTCCCAGAAGGGTCCCAGGAATTCATGGTTTTTCCCTCAAAAGAAACAGGCAGTGTTTCATCACCTTATGTTAACTTGTGAGGACAAACCTCTAGTTTATGTAGCCTATGATGTTTTTGAAACAGCATAGAGACTCTGTTATGGCTATTCATGCCTGCCATGCCCTCTGCTCTAGGCTTAAGGCCTTTGTGAGAATTGCAGAAAATGCTCGCAGGCATGCCTTGCAGGGTTAGAAATCTCTTTAGCAAAAGGTTAAGAAAGCAATGCAGCTCATGAAAAACCATCATTCTATGCTTCATACTTCATTTATATCACTACACCACAAAATCCATATGAGAAACTGTTTATTTTCAATTGAAGTGTAGGAATAGTTTATGCAAGATTTACAGGCCTGTGGTAGTTTGCCAGGGTTTTTTTTGTTGTTGTTTTTTTTTTTTGTTTTTTTTTGTGTGAACTGCATTACCTAATGAAGCCTGGAACGTTCTACTGAAAGTGCCGACCTGCATTAGATAAAGATAAATGTTTGAAGGTCACACAGGTGTACAGAATCACACACATGTTGGAACAGCATGAAAAAGCATAAATGTAGATATACTTCTACACAGTGGGCAAGGACAAATATGATTAAATAGAATTTTATTTACAAAACCTCTTGTGCCGTAAGGCAGATATTGAAACTAAACAGAAGACTGCTTTTAAACGATAAGTAGACAAACGGAACACATGAAAGATATTCATTGTTTGCTTTTTTTGGTAGGATAAGCATAATGATTGCTAATCTGGAAGCAGTTGCTTGGGAATATCTGCAAAAATATGCAAGTTAACTGTTTTCAGGCTTGGTGCTGATATCACCCCTATTTTAATTGTATATTATTTTTTATATTTGCTCCCAAAGATGTTTCAAATGCACATTGCACTATCTTTAATAGAGACATCCACGCTTTTAACTTTCTCCATTACGTTGAAGGAACAAAATAATTGCAATAGTGTGTGGCAAAATCATACTACTGTAACATATATTTTAATGAAAAAACTGGATTACAGGATTATTATAATTTGAAAAGATATGAATAAAAATGAAAAAGTTGAGTTATGACTGCATTGGCACAGTTGAATGTATAATTTGAAGAAAATAATGGCTAAATATGTAAAGTGAAGTGATAAGATTTTTTTTCAGGTACATTGGGGAAAGGAGGAAGGCCAGAGGTGTGTGGAAAGGAATGAGCAAAAGTTGAAATGCTCAATAAATACTGTTCCTTGTTCATGGAAGAAAAACCTGGAGAAAGTTGACAGATGATTGACAAGGATACATATGGAGATGGCATAGATATCCCATTCACAGACGGAAGTGTTTATAGACTACTTGCAAAACTGAAAGTTGGCAAAGTCATGAGACCCAATGAGATAGATTCCAGGATACTGAGGGAGTTCAAAGGTTTGAGAAGAGAGACCAGAGAAGAGGTGGGAAACTATAGGCCGATGGGAAAGATAATGGAAATGCTGCTCATTGTGAACTTTCTACAATGCAATGGGTTACAAGATCCAAGGCAACATGGTTTTAACCAAAGACAGGCATGTAAAAAAAATAAATCTGATAGATTTATTTTCACTGGGTGACAACAGATCTGGACCGTGGACATGCACTAAAAAGTCTATTTAGATTTCAGCCAATTTTGTACTGTTCCACATAGGAGATTCTTGAATAACTGAACAGACTGAGAATGAGATCCAAGGCAGTAAACTGAATTAGAAATTGGCTGACTGATAGGCAATATAGAGAGGGGGCAGTGGCGTACCAAGGGCAGGGCGGTGGGGGAGGTCTGCCCTGGGTGCACGCTACAGGAAGGGTGCAGGGATCAGTTGCATGGCTGTCGGCTCCGCCGGTTCCCTGCTCCCTCTGCTGTTACTTCCTGCTCTGGAGCAGAGGGAGCAGGGAACTGGGGGAGCTGACAGCCGCGCAGCTGCTCCTAGCACCCTAGCAGGCAAGAAGAATGCATCTGGGGGGGAAGGGTCCTGCTGCACCCGGGGAGAGGGTGCAGCAGTGATCCGCCCTGCTTTGCAGCTGACCAAGGAACAGCACTGAGAGGTGGTAAATAGAATTCACTCTGAAAAAAGAAAGTTGAATAGTGGAGAACCTCAGGGATCCATCCTGGACCTTCTGTTCAATATTTTTGTGAGCTATATTGAGGAAGGTTTAAAATGACAAGTATACTTTTGCGGGTGATGTGAAGAGTAGCAACAGAGAGGACACCCCTGTCATATACTAAGTTACTATACAAACATCTAATTTAGTTTCAAATAACATTCATATTCAATGACTATCCATTTAGGTGATGCCATTGAATATCCACATATAGCTTAAAACACCTACGCTAGACATTTCAAGTTGTACCTGCTATTTGTGTGAGTCACTTAGACATGTGAAAGTCCTTTTCAAGTGAAATGCAGAAAATGAAATTCTTGTGTCCAAGTCAGGATGTGTACAGTTTCGATAATATTTCAGAAAAAGATCTGCTAATATAGAACTTTTCTAAAAAATACATAGATGCAGGAGTGTAATGTACTGTATGTGGTGGCTACATGTGGCAGGAGGATCCATTTTATAATTAACAATGTGGAAAACAACAGAGGCAAATTGGCAACATGCATGTACGTCAGCCATTTTAGAAATGTATACATGCAAATGCTCCTAATTAAGTATAGAGGCCACAGTCTTTCTGTACTTTCAATTTTAAGGAGCAAAAAAAACAATGTAAGATTAAGAAAGAGACCTCCTTTAATCACTCCTGTATAGGACTGTGCAAAATGAGCATTTTTAAAAGTCATATAGGGGCCCTTATACTAAGCTGCGGTAAAAGGGGGCTGCATTAGCACATGTTTTTGATGTGAGCTGAGGCCCCTTTTCAAAAAGGCTGTCTTTTTTTCAGAAAAAGAAATGGCCGTGTGGTAACTGAAACACTTACCAAACAGCCATTTCAGGGGGGAACCCTTACCGCCACCCAATGAGATAGCGGTAAGGGCTCCCGCTCTAACCCGGAGGTTGCGATTACTGCCAGTTAAGTTCTCACCCCAGAACGGGGTGAAAACTACCGCCGGGCTCCTGCAGTAGCCCGGTGGTAGTTCTGGATTGGTGATAAGCAAGGAGAGAGGGGTAGGTGCTGCACTAGTACAGGGTGGGCACCAATTTATAGGTTACAGGGGGCACCGGACACCCTAGCGCCAGCACTGTAGCAGTGTGCTTTAATTGCAGTTGGCACCTGAGGAGAAGTAACTTTAGAGGAGCAGGGAGGAAGGGAAGGAGAGATGCTTGATTTGAGGTGGGGAGTAGAGATAGGGACACAGGCGTAGGGTTTACCATATGGTTCCGGAAAAAGGAGGACAGATTGAGCCAGTCTGGGTTTTACTTCCACTGCTTTCAATGGAAGCAAAACCCGGACTGGATCAATGTGTCCTCCTTTTTCTGGAGCCATATGGTAACCCTATCTCTGCCACAGTCAGCTGGATTAAAGTTGGCAATGTGTCTGATTTTGAGTTCTTGTGTTCCCCACAGACTCTCTGAAGACAGACTTGGAAAATATCACCTTCTCCACCATCTATGTTCTCTGCTGGGCTTTATCCTGCAACAGGAAAAAAAAAACATGTCCTGATTACTCAGCTGCTTTTAATTTGTTCTTGATGTGGTCTGTTGCCATTTTATAAGAGTAGGGGGGGGGGGGTTTCTGCCCAAACCCTATCCCTTACATAGCCAACCCATTAGTTTGTCTGTTCCCTTTTCCTCTACTGCTAATTCCAGACTCCGTTCCTTTTATCTCGCTGCACCTCACGCCTGGAATAGATTTTCCATGCCTGTACGTCTAGCCCCGTCTTTGGCCATTTTCAAATCCAGGCTAAAAGCCCACCTCTTTAACGCTGTTTTTGACTCCTAACCACTATTCACTTGCCCTGTACCCCTTTTATCCCCACCTCTTGAATTTCCTTACCTCTTAATTGTTCTGTCTGTGTGCCTGTCCTACTTAGATTGTGGGTTCTTTGAGCAGGGACTATCTTTTTCATGTATGGTGTACAGCGCTACGTATGCCTTGTAGCGCTATAGAAATGATAAGTAGTAGTAGTAGTAGTTTCTTGCTGTGCTGGTGATAGAGATGTGCATTAATTTAAAAGGACATATCCTATATCATTTCATGTCAATGGCAAACGAAAACCAGCAGAAAAAAAATAAAAATTTTGTGATTTTCATGTGCCATCAACTGTGCACACATGCACATGCTTTTGGGAAAGCGTACACGTTTTCCCCCAAATTCTACAAATGGAGCCTTAAGTTGTGTGCACTAATTTGGCCACACGGCCATTTTGCAGGTACAACTTAATTGAATAACAAGCCAATCTGGTACTGAGAATTGGTACTTAACAACCAATTAGCATCACTAATTGGCTTTAATTAGAATTGACATGCATAATTTTATAGGCATATTATATAATGTGGTGCATGTAAATTCTAATGTGTGCAGCCAAAAAGGAGGCGTAGCCATGAGCATGGAATGGGCAGGTTGTGGGTGTTTCAAAACTGAGGGGTCCTTTTACAAAGGTGTGCTATGCGTTTTTAGCACGCACTAAAAATAAGCATGCACTAAACGATAGAAACGCCCATATGTTCCTATGGGCATTTCTAGCATTTAGTGCACGCTAATTATTAGCGCACACTAAAAACACTAGCATGCCTTTGTAAAAGAACCCCTATATTATGGAATATACCCGATAGGTGTGCCTAAATTTTATTTGCAAGAACAGCACGTGAGCATATTCTATAAACCACGCCTAACTTGAGGCATAGTTTCTAGAATCACGTTAAGCATGTGGTTTTTAAGGCGCCATTTATAGACTTTGGCCCTTTGTGAGTAGTGTGCATTCTTTGTGCATGCTCTTTCTGAAAGTGTGCTGTCTTAACAACATTGCTCCCACGATAACATAATGAAAATCATACAAATATTCCCAGAAATGACACAGGAAACAGTACAAAATGAACATTTTCTGGCTGCACATCCTATGTTTATTGATCATTTAATATACCGCCTTTCACAAAAAGCAAAGCAGCTTACAATGTATAATTAAAATTGAAAATAAAAGAACTCCAGCCCCAGTTGGCAAGTGCTTGACTTAATCCATAAAAATTTAAGTGATAGTGGTCTCTCAATCCAGTGATCTGAAATATAAAGGGTTGTAAGATGAGGACCTCCTTCTTCTGGTTATTGGACACTTCATTTTTATATAGCCATATAAGAGGCTAGTGTGCCATGAGTAGACTTCTAGGATTCACCTCAAGACAAGGGCTTCTGTCTTTATAGTGAAATATCTCACTTTTGAGCTATTAGTTTCTGGCTGGTGTCTCTTATCTTCTGCTTTTTCTGTCCAAAAGCTCCTAGGCAGATATCTGATGCAGTCATTTGGGCAGAGAAGGGTTTTGAGAAGGCCAGACTACATAGACTCAGTTCACAACAACTTTTACCCTTTAGCATCTGGAATGCATGATGTGCCATTTTTAATGACTTACTTTTTCTAGGGTTTGCTTCTTGAGAAGAAGCTCAGCTTTCATAGTGAAGCTTAGAATAAACTTTTGGTATTATCTAATCATCTCTAAAGAGGACTTTACCTGGCATAGATAGCTCAATAATGACTGCAATACTTCCTATTCAAAGTATCATAACTCCTGGACTCCCAACATGCACATCTGTGGGTTAGCTATGCATGCTTCCCAGACAGTCTAAGGAAAGATTGCTAGTCTTTATTATATACTAGGATAAAATGCCCGTTTCTGAGCGGAATGAAATGGGCGCTAGCAAGGGGCCCCCTCCCTCCGTCCCTCGAAGCTACTTGCCTTGTTCGCCCTCCCTCTGTCCCTCGAAGCTACTTGCCTTGTTCGCTGTGGGCCGTTTTGGCCCTCGAGTGTCAATAGCTCCGCCCTCGACGTCATGACGTTTTGACGCGTCATGACGTTTTGACGCGAGGGCGGTGCAGACACTCCAGGGCACACCGGATATCTCGGGCGCCTCAACTTCCGTGGAGGCTTCAGAACGTTGGGGTTGCCTTTTATATATATAGATAAGTACATAAGTACATAAGTACATAAGTAGTGCCATACTGGGAAAGACCAAAGGTCCATCTAGCCCAGCATCCTGTCACCGACAGTGGCCAATCCAGGACAAGGGCACCTGGCACGCTCCCCAAACGTAAAAACATTCCAGACAAGTTATACCTAAAAATGCGGAATTTTTCCAAGTCCATTTAATAGCGGTCTATGGACTTGTCCTTTAGGAATCTATCTAACCCCTTTTTAAACTCCGTCAAGCTAACCGCCCTGTACCACGTTCTCCGGCAACGAATTCCAGAGTCTAATTACACGTTGGGTGAAGAAAAATTTTCTCCAATTCGTTTTAAATTTACCACACTGTAGCTTCAACTCATGCCCTCTAGTCCTAGTATTTTGGATAGCGTGAACAGTCGCTTCACATCCACCCGATCCATTCCACTCATTATTTTATACACTTCTATCATATCTCCCCTCAGCCGTCTCTTCTCCAAGCTGAAAAGCCCTAGCCTTCTCAGCCTCTCTTCATAGGAAAGTCGTCCCATCCCCACTATCATTTTCGTCGCCCTTCGCTGTACCTTTTCCAATTCTACTATATCTTTTTTGAGATACGGAGACCAGTACTGAACACAATACTCCAGGTGCGGTCGCACCATGGAGCGATACAACGGCATTATAACATCCGCACACCTGGACTCCATACCCTTCCTAATAACACCCAACATTCTATTTCGCTTTCCTAGCCGCAGCAGCACACTGAGCAGAAGGTTTCAGCGTATCATCGACGACGACACCCAGATCCCTTTCTTGATCCGTAACTCCTAACGCGGAACCTTGCAAGACGTAGCTATAATTCGGGTTCCTCTTACCCACATGCATCACTTTGCACTTGTCAACATTGAACTTCATCTGCCACTTGCACGCCCATTCTCCCAGTCTCGCAAGGTCCTCCTGTAATCGTTCACATTCCTCCTGCGACTTGACGACCCTGAATAATTTTGTGTCATCGGCGAATTTAATTACCTCACTAGTTATTCCCATCTCTAGGTCATTTATAAATACATTAAAAAGCAACGGACCCAGCACAGACCCCTGCGGGACCCCACTAACTACCCTCCTCCACTGAGAATACTGGCCACGCAATCCTACTCTCTGCTTCCTATCTTTCAACCAGTTCTTAATCCATAATAATACCCTACCTCCGATTCCATGACTCTGCAATTTCTTCAGGAGTCTTTCGTGCGGCACTTTGTCAACGCCTTCTGAAAATCCAGATATACAATATCAACCGGCTCCCCATTGTCCACATGTTTGCTTACCCCCTCAAAAAAAATGCATTAGATTGGTGAGGCAAGACTTCCCTTCACTAAATCCGTGCTGACTTTGTCTCATCAGTCCATGTTTTTGTATATGCTCTGCAATTTTATTCTTAATAATAGCCTCCACCATCTTGCCCGGCACCGACGTCAGACTCACCGGTCTATAATTTCCCGGATCTCCTCTGGAACCCTTCTTAAAAATCGGAGTAACATTGGCTACCCTCCAGTCTTCCGGTACTACACTCGATTTTAGGGACAGATTGCATATTTCTAACAGTAGCTCCGCAAGTTCATTTTTTAGTTCTATTAATACTCTGGGATGAATACCATCAGGTCCCGGTGATTTACTACTCTTCAGCTTGCTGAACTGACCCATTACATCCTCCAAGGTTACAGAGAATTTGTTTAGTTTCTCCGACTCCCCCGCTTCAAATATTCTTTCCGGCACCGGTGTCCCCCCCAAATCCTCCTCGGTGAAGACCGAAGCAAAGAATTCATTTAATTTCTCCGCTACGGCTTTGTCCTCCTTGATCGCCCCTTTAACACCATTTTCGTCCAGCGGCCCAACCAACTCTTTGGCCGGTTTCCTGCTTTTAATGTATCTAAAAAAATTTTTACTATGTATTTTTGCTTCCAACGCTAATTTCTTCTCAAAGTCCTTTTTTGCCCTCCTTATCTCCGCTTTGCATTTGGCTTGGCATTCCTTATGATCTATCCTGTTACTTTCAGTTGGTTCTCTTCTCCACTTTCTGAAGGATTGTTTTTTGGCTCTAATGATTTCCTTTATCTTACTGTTTAGCCACGCCGGCTGACGTTTAGTCTTTTTTCCCTTTTTCTAATACGTGGAATATATTTGTCCTGAACCTCCAGGATGGTGTTTTTAAACAGCATCCACGCCTGATGCAAGTTTTTTACTCTGCGAGCTGCTCCTTTCAGTCTTTTTTTCACCATTTTTCTCATTTTGTCGTAATCACCTTTTCTATAGTTAAACGCTAGCGTACTTGATTTCCTAGTTTCACTTCCTTCAATGCCAATATCAAAACCGATCATATTATGATCACTGTTATCAAGCGGCCCTCGTATCGTTACCCCCTGCACTAGATCATGAGCACCACTAAGGACTAAGTCTAGTATTTTTCCTTCTCTTGTCGGCTCCTGAACTAGCTGTTCCATGAAGCTGTCCTTGATTTCATCAAGAAATCTTATGTCCCTTGCGTGTACAGATGTTACATTAACCCAGTCTATATGCGGGTAATTGAAATCCCCCATTATTATTGTGTTGCCCAGTTTGTTTGCGTCCCTGATTTCCTTTAACATTTCCGCATCCGTCTGTTCGTCCTGGCCAGATAATGGCATCATTTACAAATCTGTTGTATCGGTTTTGTGAGTTTCCAAGTTTATTAAGTACTTGATTGACTGCCCTCGAGGTACCTTTCAGGCGGTTTATATATTAAAATATAAGACTAGAGTAAAATTATAAACTGAAAAACGGAGTGAGAACTACAGGGAAGATAAATGTAATGGAGGTAAAGAATTAGGGTCTGGGTGCTGCAGCACGCCCATATGTTCACACTACGAGACATGAGTGAAAAAAGAGGGTCATGAATTCAAGGGCTCTTTTCCAAAGGTGAGGTAGGGCTACCACACAGGTAGCGTGCGCCAAATGTAAGCCGCATTGAGCCTGCCATGAGTGGGAAAGCGCGGGGTACAAATGTAACAAAAAAAATCGACCCTACCGCCGGGGTAACGTGAGAGCCCAGTGGTAAATCTGAAGTTGGCATGTGCAGTATCCCATTGTAGAAAATAATTTTCTATTTTCTACCGTGGTGGGCATTCTCGACGGTAATTGGCAACACAGCCACATTTCCACATGCTGCCCGACTACTGCAGGGTTAGTGCCTGAGCCCTTACTGCGTACTAAATAGGTGGCAATAAGAGCTCATGCAGTAAATAGCCACACACTCATTTTAATATTAGTGCATGGCCATTTACTGCTCCATTTTTTTAAATGCCTTTTTCCTGCCCTGGTAAAAAGTGGCCCAGCAAGTGCCAATTTCACAGGCCAAAACTAGTGCAGGCCACTTTTTACTGTGGCTGAGTAAAAGGGCCCCTAAATGCATCCTGAATTTAAAAGGTTTTGAGGGCACCTTTAAACTTTTGCAGTGAGGGTTCAAGACTTAGGGTGAGGAGAAGAACAGTGGCGTAGCAAGGGTGGGGGCGGTGGGGGCGGTCCGCCCCGGGTGCACGCTGCTGGAGGGTGCAGAAAGCAGCTGCACGCCTGTCTGCTCCACTGGTTCCCTGCTCCCTCTGCCCCAGAACAGGTTACTTCCTGTTCTGGGGCAGAGGGAGCAGGGAGCCAGTAGAGCCGACAGGCGCGCAGCTGCTCTCTGCACCCTCCAGCAGCCAAGAATGCACCCGGGGCCGGGGGGGGGCCTTGATGCGCCGGGGAGGGGGAGTGTCATGCTGCACCCTGGGGGGATGGATGCCGCTGCACCCGAGGGGGGTGCGCAGCGGCGATCCGCCCCAGGTGGCAGCTGACCTAGGATCACCACTGGAGAAGAGCATTACAAAAAGATGGACCGACTACATCAACAATTCTCAAACAGGCATGCTCAAAGCAGACATTATGATAGGAAGGAATCACAAGACTGCAGGGCTTGCATTGGGAAACAGGGAATGAGTAGTTTGGAAAGATATAAAGGAGTGCCAGAAGTATATATTTTATGGACTAAGAGAAGAATCTTGTATGTGATACAGTGTGTAATTGGAAGCCAATGTTCTTTTTGAAGAGAAGGGGTAATATGAGCAAATTTTTTTAAATCCTAAAATGAGTCTATTGCGTTTTGAACTATCTGGAGTCTTTGAATATCTTTTACTCTAAGTCATGTAATAGAGAATTACAGTAATCAATTCCAGAAATGACCAAGGAATGTATCAAGATAAGGAAAGCATTCTCATCGAAGAATTTTTAAATAGAATAAATCAATCTAAGGGCCCTGTTTACTAAGGTGCGCTAGCGTTTTTAGTGCATGCTAAAAATTAGCACGTGCTAACTGTGTGGACACCCATAGGAATATTATTAATTAATTAATTTATTTATTTGTAACATTTTGTATCCCACATTTTCCCACGTATTAGCAGGCTCAATGTGCCTTACAAAATTTCTTAATGGTGAACGCCAAGTACGGTAGTTATTAAAAAAATACAATTAGAAAAAGGGTCAGGTAAGGTAGGGATAAATGGGTACAATAAGAGACAAGGAAATAAGAAATAAAAATGTCCATTGCCATGTATGTATAGATGCACTGTAGAGTTGAGGCATTTAAGTAGAACCAATAGGGTAGGCCTTGCAAAACAGATAGGTCTTTAAAGATCGCCTGAAATTTTGATGGCCATGCATCGTTTTCACACTCTTTGGTAATGCATTCCATATTTGCGTACTTAAGTAAGAAAAATTGGATGCATAGGTTGATTTGTATCTGAGTCCAATACAGCTTGGATAGTGAAGATTCAGATAAGTACGTGATGAACTGATTCAGTTTCTGGCTGGAAGATCTATTAAATCAATCATATATCCTGGGGCATCACCGTAAATTATCTTGTGGACGAGAGAGCAAATTTTGAAAGTAATGCGGTCCTTGATAGGGAGCCAGTGTAGTTTCAATCGAAGAGGTTTAGCGCTATCAAATCTTATTTTGTTGAATATCAGTCTGGTAGCTGTGTTTTGGGCTGTCTGGAGTTTTTTCATAAGCTGTACTTTACAACCTACATATATTCCATTGCAATAATCTGTGTGGCTCAATACCATTGATTGTGTCAAGTTAAGGAATATCTCCCTCGGAAAGTAAGGTCTTATTCGTTTAAGTTTCCACATAGAATGAAACATCTTCTTTATACTGGCGTTAACTTGGCTTTCTAGTGTAAGATGGCTATCAATAATAACTCCTAAGATTTTAAGGCTATCAGAAATAGGGAGAGAATAAGCAGGAGTGTTTAGGGTTGTAGTTTCTAATTATTGTATGGGCATATACACGGTTAGTACATGCTAATGCTTAGTGTGTGCTAAAAATGCTAGTGTGCCTCTAGCGCGGCTTAATAAACAGGGCCCTAAATTTGAAAAAAGAGCATTTGACAATATTGGAGATTTGAAATTGGAGAGTCAATGTTTGATATATGATTACACCAAGAATTTTGACATGTGGTACAAGGTTAATTTGAGAGCCTACCAAAAAATAGGGTTAATAAGAGATGGAGAGTTTGTGTGTGAGAACAAAATGCCTTCTGAACTTTCAGGATTGAGAATTAACCTATTTGCTTGAAGCACATTTGCAATCTTTCTAAATTTGGTATTTATTATGTGAATTTGGGATGCATCCTCAGGATTTCAATGTTATTCTCATAGATATCACAAGTTGCTTTCAAGGATTGGATGAGAGTAAAAAGGGGTGATAGAAAAATATTAAGAAGTAAAGGGGCCAAAACAGAGCCCTACAATTTGTCAGATGTGTATAGATGTCCTGTTTTGCCAATTAATTCTATTCCAGTGATCTTGGAAATAAGAGCTAAACCAAGCTAAGGCCGATATTGCACAGTCTGATGAGCAATATAGAATGATCTACAATGTTAAAGGCCAAAGACAGGTCAAGGCAAAGTAGAAAAGTAAACTTATCTTGATCCATAATGAAAGCTGTGATACCTAGGAGAGCTGTCTCAGTGCTCTGTGTCTTCCTGAAACCACATTGGTGAGGGTGTAAAAAGTTGATCTTCTCAATAAAATAGTCCAACTATTCTAACACAATACATTCTGTGAGGGAGGAATAATTTAATCCATAAACTGCTAAGACATAGTGGTCACACCATACAAGACTACAAACAGAAATAAGCCTCTGTGCATGGTAAAGACTGTTTTATTGATTTGCTCAGTGGCATCTCTCAGTATTATCTTGTGAAGTGTAGGGAGACTAGGGGATGGGCACAGCCTGTATTAGAAATCATTAAAACAGTCTTTACCATGCACAGAGGCTTATTTCTGTTTGTAGTCTTGTATGGTGTGGCCACTAATGTAATACAAACTTGGCTTTCCTTAATCTCTCTGTAACTCCAGGTTGGGAATATGTCCCCATTTCAAGGCTATTATAGTTCTTAGTGATCTTGGTCCAACAGGCACAGTAGTAGACCTGGGGGTGAGTTTTCTCACTGAAAAAGGATGCACTGAACCTCTCTATAGAGGAGACAAGCTCTCCTGCTTATGAAAGTGATTCAGAGCACCTTGCAGAGGCTCTCATTCATCCAGACTAGCAGTTTGTAAAACATCTAGGCTCAGAATAACAGTTGGAGTTCCATACAGTGCAATGTTATTTACAGACATACAAGATATCAACAGATCCCATCCACAGGCTTATTCACAATGAAGAATGATAACTTCCCTTTATTAAAAAGTAGCAAGAACAACCATCAGTACCTTGCAAATTGTACACATTCAGATACACCAGGCCAAAGATTGAATGTTGGCTCTCATGGAGGATTCAACATTATTGGCTGAGGTCCTGATCTCCATGTGCTCTTGTAATTTCATCCCTCTTTAATGGGAATTTCCTTAAGTATTCAGGCCTTTTAAGCCCAGGGATCCTAACCCTTGTTTAGAAAGAACCACAAACCAAACAGTGGCCAATCACCATAACACAAGAATCAGTCACAATAATAGAGAATGTTACAGTAACAGGGGAAAACTGTCAAAAGTGTTGAAGGACCACAACCTTAATTAATATAATCCAAACATGCAACTAGCCTGTGTCAGGGGCTAAGAACATAAGAGTAGCCATACTGGGTCAGACAAATGGTCCATCTAGCCCAGTATCCTGTTTCCAAACAGTGGCCAAGCCAGGTCACAAGTACCTGACAGAACCCCAAATCATGGCAACACTCCATACTACAAATCTCAGGGCAAGCAGTTGCATTCCATGTCTGTCTCAATAGCAGACTATGGACTTTTCCTCCAGGAATTTGTCCAAACCTTTTTTAAACCCAGATAGTTAACCGCTGTTACCACCTCTTCCAGCAAAGAGTTCCAGAGCTTAACTATTTGTTGAGTGAAAACATATTTCCTTCTATTTGTTTTAAAATATTTCCATGTAACTTCCTCGAGTGTCTTCTAGTCTTTGTACTTTTGGAACGAGTAAAAAATCGATTTATTTATACTTGTTCTACACCACTCAGGATTTTGTAGACCTCTATCATATCTTCCCTCAGTTCTCTCTTTACCAAGCTGAAGATCCCAAGCCTCTTTAGCCTTTCCTGTTTTGCCAATGAATTGTACTCCAGTGATCTTGGAAATAAGAGCTTAACCAAGCTAAACCAACCATCCCCTTTATCATTTCATTGCCCTTTTCTGTCCCTTTTCTAATTCTGCTATATCTTTTTTGAGATGCGGTGACCAGAATTTCATACAGTATTTGAGGTGCGGTCTCACCATTGAGCAATACAAAGGCATTATAGCATTCTCATGTTTTGCTTTCCATTCCTTTTCCAATAATTCCTAACATTCTATTTGCTTTCTTAGCCGCTGCTGCACACTGAACAGAGGGTTTTAATGTATCATCAACAATGACACCTAGACCTTTTTTCTGGTCGGTGACTCCTAATGCAGAATCTTGCATCATGTAGCTATAGTTTGGGTTGCTCTTTCCCAAGTGCATCACTTTGCACTTGCTCACATTAAAGGTCATCTACCATTCAGACACTCAGTCTCCCAGTCTCGATAGGTCCTCTCGCAATTTTTCACAATTCTCTTGTGATCTAACAGCTTTGGAAAAACTCTGTGTCACCAGCAAATTTAATTACCTCACTAGTTACTCCCATCTCTAGATCATTTATAAATATGTTAAAAAGCAGGAGTCCCAGCACAGACCCCAGTGGTATTTCAACATTTTTGGAAGAGTTCCCTTGTTAAAGAAGCACAGAGAAAATAGTATTAATTCTCCAACGTTATTAGATGTTAAAACTTATAAACAGCTCTTGGAAAGGTGGTCACTGGAAAAAGGACAGAATTCCTCATGTTGGGTTAGAAGCATAAAAGAGAGGATGTTTACTCTGAGTTCATCTCCTTAGAACTGTTCAGAACTCTGGGGTCCTTTTACAACGGCGCGCTGAAAAATGGCTTGCGGTAGTGTAGGCGCGGGTTTTGGGTGTGTACCAATCCATTTTTTAGCGCACCTGTAAAAAAGGCCTTTTTTAAAATTTTTGACGAAAATGGACATGCGGCAAAATGAAAATTGGCCATGCGTCCATTTTGGGTCTGAGACCTTACCACCAGTCATTGACCTAGCAGTAAAGACTTATGCGGTAACCGAATGGTAATGACCTATGTGCGCCAAATGCCACTTGGCAAGTGTCCGTTATGCACTCTCAGAAATAAAAAATATTTTTCAGACGTGCATATCGAACACGCACCCAAAATGAAATTACCACAAAAGCCATGCGGTAGTTGGGTGGTAACTCCATTTTGGTATGCGTTGGACACACGCAGACGCTTACGTGGCTTAGTAAAAGGTTCCCTCTGTGTGATTTCTACACTAGGAGTCTCTAAACCCAAGCATTCATTGGTGGTTGGGAGGCGGGGAATAGTGCTGGGCAGACTTATACGGTCTGTGCCAGAGCCAATGGTGGGAGGCGGGGCTGGTGGTTGGGAGGAGGGGATAGTGCTGGGCAGACTTATACGGTCTGTGCCCTGAAAAAGACAGGTACAAATCAAGGTAAGGTATACACATATGAGTTTATCTTGTTGGGCAGACTGGATGGACTGTGCAGGTCTTTTTCTGCCGTCATCTACTATGATACCACGTATAATAGGTTACACTATCTAGAATGTCCAGAGCGCCTATTTAAGTTATGAACCAAATCTCAATCATTTCATCAACTCTTGTCATGAAATTGGCTTTTAGCTTAAATAAGTCATCAATCTTTTGAAATCAATTCAGAATTTAATGAACCCATCAAAGTTGGGGACCAGAGCAATAGATGAGGACTAGCTGCTGTTTAATTCTTCAGTTACCGCCTACTTGAAGCAGTTGCTTTACTTCCTGAGAAATTATCTTCTATGGTTTTGTGCATGCCATGACTGTAATGAACTTCACTCCTAAGCCAAGGTATGTGGACTATGTTCTCAGGTCTTTCAGATTTAGTACTAACACTCGTTGTAGTACTTGCATCACGCAGAAGAGAGCTTCCTTCTGGAATTCATAAGATAGACCTGATTGGGGTGTGCTCAAACAGAGATGTTTTCTGTTCATTTTCAGAAATTTGACTTTTTCTGTTGTTTAAAACATACACTGATCAATAAAACCCCACTGAAACTTAGTATCAATACTGGTGATCTGAGCAGGCTAAACCAGATCATCGGAGGAAAAAGCCTCAGCGATATACTTGAGCCAGGGGTGGACTGACCATTTGGGCAACCAGGCAGTGCCCAAGGGCCCAGCACAATGAAAGCATGACATCTGCCCCAATGTGCTAGTAGATAGCTGTCAACACAGTGATAGATATCTACCAGCACATTCTATTGAGATATGATGGCAGAATGAATCAGTGTTTCTGCCCATAGCAATACTGTATCAATATAAGCACCTACAGTATTTTTGAACTAGATAGGCATAAAATCATTCAAAAAACATTTGTCCTTAAAAATGACTGAATCCGTTAGGGTTTATTAATTTTCAGTAAAGTTTATGAGGGGCTGAGTACACCATCTCTCATTGAAAAATTAACTGCAAGAGTCATTATCAAAAGAAAGTTACATGATGGCTAAAATGAATGCGTGTTAGGCAATTACACCTAAGGGTATTCTAAAAACCAATTTGTAAATCTACGCACGGTACTTAGAATACACTTAGACATAGTTTATGTGACTAAATCTACGCGTATCCATTTACACCAATGAAAAGCTGGCGTTAATCCCTGCATGTAGATTTACACGCACTGGCCCATATTTTATAACAATGCACATAGATTTTGGAATGCCCACAAAATGCCCATTTCCATGCTCCTAAGCGTACCCCCTTTTGTCTGCATGTGTTAGAATTCAAGCAAAGTACATTACAGAATACACTTAGCAATGTACACATGTAAATTCTCATTTTTTATTTTTCTTACATTTGTACCCCGCACTTTCCCACTCATAGCAGGCTCAATGCGGCTTACATATTATATACAGGTACTTATTTGTACCGGGGGCAATGGAGAGTTAAGTGACTTGCCCAGAGTCACAAGGAGCTGCCTGTGCCTGCAGTGGGAATCGAACCCAGTTCCCCAGGACCAAAGTCCACCACTCTAACCACTAGGCCACTCCTCCACTTAGTGGTCATTATTGCTTAAGAGCTGTTAACAAATGCTTAGCAGCTTGTTAAAACAATTAATCTTTGAGCGTAGTTAAAGAATATGCCTAGATTTATATGCAGAACCATGCAGAACTCTAGATGCACTATATAGAATCCAGGGGTAAACGCTAGAGATGACCATAGGAATACTTGAGGCAACTGTATTCTGTTGTGTAATGTAATAGCAGCCAGGTGTGTTCTCACCATTTATACCATCTAGGACAGTAATAACAATTCATGAAAGATATATTCTTTAATAGGATTCTTAGAGTTCACAGCATCATTGTTGCTTAAACTGGATTATGCCAGAACAACTGTCCATATCTTCATCGATCCAATTTCATTTAATTTATTTTTCTAGTTTTTTTTTTTTTAAATGATGTTATGATTATATTGTTTCTCATTGAAAAACATTCAATAGCTTTCACCATAATTACATTTTAGTAAGGCATATCATGAAATAATGCCACTTAACCTGCAGCCTATTCCAAATTCATAAGAACCCCCACCAACATGGCCAGGTTTCGATACTTGATCAGGGAAGAGGTTCACTGCAAAACACAACGGCACTCAATACAGGCTTAAATTCAAATGTGAATAGGCTGCAGGTTAAGTGGTATTATTTCATTATTTGCCTTACTAAAATGTAATTATGGTGAAAGCTATTGAATGTTTTTCAATGAGAAACAATAGAATCATAACATCATTGAAAAGAAAAAAAGCTAGAAAAATAAATTAAATGAAATTGGATCGATGAAGATATGGACAGTTGTTCTGGCATAATCCAGTTTAAGCAACAATGATGCTGTGAACTCTAAGAATCCTATTAAAGAATATATCTTTCATGAATTGTTATTACTGTCCTAGATGGTATAAGTGGTGAGAACACACCTGGCTGCTATTACATTACACAACAGAATACAGTTGCCTGGATAATTACAAAGATAGAAGATTTGATACGTGTCCCTGCACAATATTTTTTTGTTACATTTGTACCCTGCGCTTTCCCACTCATAGCAGGTTCAATGCGGCTTACATATTATATACAGGTACTTATTTGTACCTAGGGCAATGGAGGGTTAAGTGACTTGCCCAGAGTCACAAGGAGCTGCCTGTGCCTGCAGTGGGAATCGAACCCAGTTCCCCAGGACCAAAGTCCACCACACTAACCACTAAGTAAATCAGTCCTATTTATGAGACAAAGGAATATATGGGCATCTCTATCATTTAGCACACGCATATTTAACACATGCGCTAAAAACGCTAGCATGCCTTTGTTACAATGACCCCTTAATGCGCACTAATTAGTGTGTGTTAAGTGCCAAGCACCCTATAGGTATACAATGGGCTGTACGGCATTTAGCATGCGCTGATCATTAGTGCACCTAAGTAGAAGGCCTTTTATGTTTATGATGGAGTAGTAGATATACCAAAACCCCTGGATTCTATAAAGGTCACCTAAATTTGGGTGCAGATCCCAGATTGGCAACCAAAATAATTAGTTAATGGGCTGCAATAATTGGGGCCAACAAGCACTTACCTGGCTCTAGTTACAATTTAGGCACTGATCTGCCTACCTACTATTCTGTAACAAAGGAGTGTCTAAATTGGATTGTGTGCAACTCAAAAGGGTCATGGGTGGGTCAAGAGCATTCAGAAAAGATGCACACAGTATTACAGAATAGAGGGGATCCATGCCCACTGCTTGCACCAGGATTTATATCAGGTTTCCCATCCGGTCTCCAGCCCCAAAGTGTCCTCTTCTGCCAGGGCGATCACCACCATCTTGGGTACTCCCTCCTTCGAGAAAAACTTGCATCCACATGCATAGCACTTCATCTGAACAGCTATGGCGTAAGTCCTTGTGCCCAATGTTGAGCACCAAATTCGGTGCTCAATGCTGTTCTATAGAGTGCTCATCCTGAAGTGCCCTTTATAGAATAGGGTTCAGTGCCAAATTTTCAGCACCATTTATAGAATCTGTCCGAAACTGCTCACTGAAGCCCTTCATAATGCAGAAAACAAGGTCTAGAGAGAATCTATAATCTCTATAATCTATAGATTAGAATGACATTACAAAAAAGAAGCATTTTTATAACTTTTTAAATTAAAACATGGTTGAATTATTAACATTGGACAACATACCACCCTTTATTTATCCAGATCATATCTGGCATCTATTCATAACAAAGTCTAACTTTTTTATGATTACAAATTGGATTTTCTTAAACTTCAAGATTATTTTTCAAAACAGATTGACATTTCTTTTACTTCTACTGTACAGAATGAATTCCAAAACCATTTATTTGTAGCTGACTAAAACTCATTGATCTCGTTCAGTAATATAGAGGATGAAAGAATATATGTATGAAAATCACAGTAAATACCTCTCTCAAACAATGTGCAAAGTACTATTAAGACACTATATTCCTTGGCGTACAAAACAGTATGAAAGGGAAAAAGCCTCAGCACCCACGCCTCCACCCGACCTACACTTACTGAGTAGAAAGGACTTTAACAGGGTCAAATCTCTTCATCGGCATAAAAAACCCTTTCATACAAAATGTTGTTAAAACTCCACAGAATGTTCAATTTAAATGGATCCACCCAAAATGTGGCAAACAAAAGAAAAAAGCAAACACTTAGCTTTAACTTAGCTGAAGATTCGAAAGTGTTTATAAAGTCAATCACACTGACTGTGGCCAGAGTTTCGCTATAGCCAGCTCTCTCAAGGCATGAACAACCAATCAGTTTATTTGAGCACAAACCGTCTTCATGCCACTGTTTTATTAATGGATTTGTAAAGTCTTCATGATGATGACACCACTACCCCCTGCCCCCCTTATCTATCATTATATCTTTCTCTTGAGATAATGTATGGATGGCCCTGTTCTCTTTACTTCAATTGAAAAATCTCTGGCTCTTTTTATGTTCTAAACTAGAAACTTTCATAAGAATGCATTGATCAAATGTACGTATAAGGACATCTTTCGGTGCCAGGGGAACACATTTTGAGTTGTTTCTCACTATTCATAGATCTGAATGTCTAGCTGTAGTTTTGGTGAAATGATGTATTATCTGTAGGTTTTGACAAAAACAACATAAAACTACCCTTGTTTTAAATGTTATAGCAAGTCGTTGGAACAAGGGATAGACCTTCCTTAAGCAGACTTTATGATTTCAATGTTATGGTATCTGATAAATTGACTATAAGTATGTCTATGTCCATTGGGCCCTTTTTTCTTCTCCCCCATTCCCACTCCTTTACTTCCTGTTCACCTCCTTTCCTTATTTTGCTTCTCCCCTTTCCCCTTTCCTTTCCTTTATCCTTCCCCTTCTATTCTCTCCCCCTTGTACCCCACGCCTTCCCATCCATACACTTTCCCCTTGGTATTTGTCACCTCTTTTTATTCCACTCCACTTTCCCTATCACCATTTTCCCTCCAGTTTGTTTCTTCACACATCTTAATCCTCTTTTCTCATCGCTCCCATCCCCTTCCCCCTCCTTTTCCTCCTATTCCATCACCTTCCACTTTTTTCCATTTCTCCATCCTCCTCCCCACCCTTCCCTGCCCCTCATTTCCTCTTTCTTTCCCTGTCCCTACCCTGATATTTGTCATACTAGGATAGACCAAAGTTCCATCAAGCCCAGTATCCTGTTTCCAAAAGTGGCCAATCTAGGATACTAGTACCTGGCAAGACCCAAAACAGTAAAACAGATTTTATGCTGTTTATCCTAGAAATAAGTAGTGGATTTTCCCAAGTCCATCTTAATAATGGATTACGGACTTTTCTTTAAGGGACTTATCCCAATCTTTTTTTCAATCCTGCTAAGCTAACTGCTTTTACCACATTCTCTGGCAACAAATTCCAGAGTTTAAGTAAACATTGAGTGAATAAATATTTTCTCCAGTTTGTTTTAAATTTATTACTTAATAGCTTCATTGTGTGCCCTTCAGTCCTAGTATTTTTGGAAAAAGTAAACAAGCAATTCATATCTATGAATTCATGATTCATGTCAATTCCATGCCACTCAATATTTTATAGACCTCTATCATATCTCCCCTCAGCTGTCTTTTTTTACAAACTGAAGAGCCCTAGCTGCTTCAGCCTTTCCTCATAGGGAAGTCATCCCATCCCCTTTATCATTTTATTCACCCTTCTCTGTACCTTTTCTAATTCTGCTATATCTTTTTTGAGATGCGGTGGCCAGAATTGCACACAGTATTTGGGGTGCAGTTGCACCATGGAGCAATACAAAAGCCATTATAACATTCTCATTTTTGTTTTCCATTCCTTTCCTAATAATACCTAACATTCTATTTGCTTTCTTAGCCACCGCTGCACCCTGAGCAGAGGGTTTCAACGTATCATCAATGATGACATCTAGATCACTTTCCTAGGCGGTGACTCCTAATGTGGAACTTGCATCATGTAGCGTGTTTGGGTTCCTCTTTCCTACATGTATCACTTTGCTCTTGCTCACATTAAATGTCATCTGCCATTTGGATGCCTAGGTCTCCCAGTCTCGTAAGGTCTTCTTGCAATTTTTCACAATCCTTTTGCAATTTAGCAACTTTGAATAACTTTGTGTCATCAACAAATGTAATTTTATCACTAGTTACTCCCATCTCTAGATCATTTATAAATATGTTAAAAAGCAGCAGTCCCAGCACAGACCCCTGGAGAACCCCACTATCTACCTTCTCCACAGAAAATACTGACCATTTAACCCTACTCTCTGCTTTCCATTTTCACCAGTTTTTAATCCACATTAGAACATTGCCTCCTATCGCATGATTTTCTAATTTCCTCAGAAGGTTTTCGTGAGATACTTTGTCAAATGCCTTTTGAAAATCCAGATACACAATATTGACTGGTTTACCTTTATCCACATGTTTATTCATCCCTTCTACGAAATGGAGTACATTGGTGAGGCAAGATTTAAGAACATAAGAATATCCATACTAGGTCAGACTAATGGTCCATCTAGCCCAACATCCTGCTTCCAACAGTGGCCAATTCAGGTGACAAGTCCAGGTCTCTCAGCTATGGCTTTGTCAGTGCCCCTTTTACCCCTCTGTCATCTAGTGGTCCAACTGATTCTTTTACCGGTTTTTTGCTTCTAATATATGTAACACAATCTTCTTTTCAAAGTCTGTTTTTGCCTTCCTTATCAGCACTTTACATCTCCTTATGCTGTTTCTGATTATTTTCAGTCATACGCTTCTTCCATTTTCTGAAGTATTTTCTATTAGCTCTAATAGCTTTCTTCGCCTTACTTTCTAACCATGCCGACTGTCATTTGGCCTTCCTTCCTCTTTCTTTCATACATGAAATATATCTGGGCTTCCAGGATGGTAGTTTTGAATATCATCCATGCCTGATATACATTTTTTCCTTTACATCTGCTATTCTAATTGTTTGTTTGTTTGTTTCACCATTCTCATTTATCATAGTCTCCTTTTTGAAAGTTAAATGCGATTTCCTGTATATACTTACTCCAAAGATTATATCAGATCTGATCATGTTATGATCACTGTTATCATGTGGCCCCAGCACCATTACCTCCTGCACCAGATCATGCACTCCACTAAGGACTAGGTCTAGAATTGTTCCTCCTCTTGTTGGGTCCTGAACCAGCTGCTCCATAAAGCAGTCCTTGATTTCATCAAGGCATTTTACCTCTCTAGCATGCCCTGATGATACATTTATTTAGTCAATATCAGGGTAATTGAAATCATCCATTATTATTATGTTCCCCAGTTTGTCAGCCACCTTAATTTCTGATAACATTTTACATATATCTGTTCATCATGGCCAGGTGGACGGTATTACACTCCTATCACTATACTTTTCCCTTTTACACATGGAATTGCTATCCATAGGGATTCTGAGATGTGTTTTGTGTCCTGCAGAATTTTTAGTCTATTCAAGGCTCTCCTTAACTTATAATGCTAGCCCTCCACCAATTCAATCAGCCCTTCAATGTTTCCTTTCCTTTATCTTTTTATTTCTTGCCTTTTGGAACAGTGACACAGTAGATTCCATTTATATCACTGGTTTCCACATATATGCAAATGGGTGCTGTTCATACAGGGGTCCTTTTACCAAGCTACGGGATAAAGGGTCCTGCGCTAGCAGTGGGATCCATTTTTCCTGTGCGCCAGGGCCATTTTTACCACAGCAGGTAAAAAGCCCCCAGCACACATGGCCATGTGGTGAGATATCTACCTGTTTTCAAATCTATGCTGAAAACCCACCTTTTCACCACTGCTTTTGGCTCCTAACCACTACTCAATTCCCCTATCCTTGTTCCTTCTCACCCAGTACTTTCCTCGCCCTTAATTGTCTTGTCTGTCTGTATTTTTAGATTGTAAGCTCTATCGAGTAGGGACTGTCTCTCTGTGTCAGGTGTTCAGCGCTGCGTGCGTCTGGTAGCGCTATACAAATGTTAATAATAATAATAATAATAACTCTTACCACATGGCTATGTGGCAAGGAGCCCTTACCACCACCCACTGAGGTGGCGATAAGGGCTCCTACGCAATCTCAGCAGTAACTGGGCAGTGTGCGGCGATTACTGCTGGGTTATCGCTGTGCAAACCATTTCCGGGAGGGTTTTCCCCCTGGAAATGGTGTGCACTCAGGGCAGGACCCCCACCGGCAGCTGCGTTGGGCCAGTAGTAATCCCGGAAAAGCGAGCGGTAAGCCCACATTGCAGAGCGGCAGTAAGCCATGTTGGGCTTACTGCCGCTCTACAAAAGGGCCCCACAATAAGGAGAGCACTCCTGATAAACGTTATTTTTATTCCAATGGGCTAATTTTCGAAAGAGAAGGACGTCCATCTTTCGACATAAATTGGAAGATGGACATCCTTCTCCCAGTGACATCCAAATTGGTATAATCGAAAGCCAATTTTGAACGTCCCCAACTGCACTCCGTCGCAGGGACGGCCAAAGTTCAAGGGGGATGTCGGAGGTGTAGCAAAGGCAGGACTTGGGCATGCCTAACACTTGGACGTCCTTGACCCATAATGGAAAAAAAGAAGGACATCCCTGACGAACACTTGGATGTTTTCACCTGGACCTGTTTTTATTATGACTAAAGGAAAAATTATTTTATTAATGAAAACCAAATATTCAAATCAGCCCATCCTAGGATGTGTACTTTTATTTAGTAATACCTCTCTAATGATTTCAATTGATTCTCTCTGTGGGATATTTGTGTAAAGGCTCTCTACGTCAAAAGTTACTAAGAACATATCATCACTGGGAGTTATTGTATTAAGTATATTGATCATATCGGCAGAATCTATTATTTAGCTTCTACTATTAAAAATTTGGCTTCTTTTTCAGTTTTGTGCTTCTTGTCCAATTTTAACCAATGATAAAATCTAATTCTTTATACATATTGTAGGATCTTTTTTTAAAGATTTTGTAGATGGTCTCGTCATTTAGTTGTCTATGAATCTCCTGAATGTAATCCATTTTATTCATAACAACTATAGCCCCGCCTTTGTCTGCAGGCTTAATGATGATGTTAGGAGCTTTTTGTAATGTTTTTACTGCATCATTTTCTTCTTTAGTCATATTATAAAAGGTCCTCTTTTTATCTTTTTTTTTTTCTAATATTGCTATTTCAGTAAGAACTACTGTTTCATATGTTTGTATCAGATGATGAATATTACCAGGTGAAATCCATTTGCTATTGTGTTTTACTATTGACTGATCAGTGCTAGCAGTTTTATTTTTAGAGAAAAATTCCATAATCTTAACTTTCCTTATAAATTAAAAAAGTTCCACTCTGGTTTTGAACGCATTATGTTTTGGTGTGGGTACAAATGACAAACCCCTACTTAAAACTCTATTTTCTATATCTGTTAGTTCTCTATTTGAAATGTTGTATACTGTACTAAAAATAAAACTACTAGCACTGATCAGTCAATAGTAAAATCATGGTTAGGTAACAATTTGCAGAAGTGTTTTATGGGAGATTTATAGAAAAGCACTTATTTTGAGTAAGAGAATTACTTCTTTAAGAGAATATTTTTCTAAGGATAAAATTGTCTATTAGATTGTAAGCTCTTTGAGCAGGGACTGTCTCTCTTTGTTAAATTGTACAGCGCTGCGTAACCCTAGTAGCGCTCTAGAAATGTTAAGTAGTAGTAGTAGTAGTAGTAAAATTACTCTGATATATGCCTCTATTAATATGTTTACATGAATATTCATTAGCTGACATGATTATCTTTATATGCAAATTTACCTTTGCTGAGCTTGGTTGGCTAGGACAAGAATTATATTTACAAAGAAATATTGTAAAATGTATGCAATGTGATAGTTTGATTAATATGGTTTTAATGTTCTAATATCTTTGTAGTATTTAAAACCTGAGAAATAGTTACATAGTGAGGGGCATAATCGAAAGGGATGCCCAAGTTTTGCTGAGGACATCCTCGCAAAATGTCCCGGTGGAGGGGCGGGGAAACCCGTATTATCGAAACAAGATGGACGACCATCTTCATTTCAATAATACGGTTGGGGACGCCCAAATCTTGATATTTAGGTCGTCCTTAGAGATGGTCGTCCCTGATATTCAGCAATAATGGAAACCAAGGACACCCATCTCAGAAATGACCAAATGCAAGCCCTTTGGTCCTAGAAGAAGCCAGCATTCGTAGTGTACTGGTCCCCCTGACATGCCAGGACACCAACCGGGCACCCTAGGGGGCACTGCAGTGGACTGCAGAAATTGCTCCCAGGTACACAACTCCTTTACCTTGTGTGCTGAGCCCCCCCAACCCCCCCCCCCAAAACCCACTACCCACAACTGTACACCACTACCATAGCCCTTACGGGTGAAGGGGGGCACCTAGATGTGGGTACAGTGGGTTTCTGGTGGGTTTTGGAGGGCTCACATTTATCACCACAAGTGTAACAGGTAGTGTGGGGTTTGGGCCTGGGTCCGCCTGCCTGAAGTGCACTGCACCCACTAAAACTGCTCCAGGGACCTGCATACTGCTGTGATGGACCTGAGTATGACATTTGAGGCTGGCATAGAGACCGGCACAAAATATTTTTAAAGATGTTTTTTGAGGGTGTGAGGGGGTTAGTGACCACTAGAGGAGTAAGGGGAGGTGATCCCCGATTCTCTCTGGTGGTCATCTGGTCAGTTTGGGCACCTATTTGTGGCTTGGTAGTAAGAAAAACAGGACTAGGTAAAGTCGTCCAAGTGCTCGTCAGGGACACCCTTTTTTTCCATTATGGGTCAAGGACGCCCATGTGTTAGGTACGCCCAAGTCCCACCTTCGCTACGCCTCCAACATGCCCCCGTGAACTTTGGTCGTCCCTGTGATGGAAAGCAGCTGGGGACACCCAAAATCGGCTTTCGATTATGCCGATTTGAGCGACCCTGTGAGAAGGACGCCCATCTTTCGATTTGTGTCAAAAGATGGGTGTCCTCTTTTGAAAATGAGCCTGTGTTCCATAATCAGAACATAAATAGTTTTAGTTATGTCTTATTATCCCACATTAAATATGCATTTTTCTTTTTGTAGTCTGTGAAGTGTTACTTAGGCTGCTGATCAACACAGTTTTCAATTACCTTTAGATGCATGTACCCTTGGTTGTCTATTTTATTTCACATTTTTAAAGATGATACAGATGATTCTTATAATTGTATGTTGTCCCTCCCTCCCTCCCTCCTTCCCCCCCCCCCCCTTCTCTCTCTCTCTCTCTCTATATATATATATATATATACCTTATGGATTCCTGAAGCAAGCGTACTTCGCCAAAATATGGCTGTGTAAGGTCATTGGGTCAGCAAGATTCCCATTTTAAACAATTTGGATCACTGAGACTGAATACACCTTTTGTATCTTGTAATAAAGCACTTTTGGAATTCCTGAGATCCTGGCCTCCATCACTTTTTTTTTGTTGGGTCATCGATCTTTGTAGACTGGTCCCCTTACATATTTCACTGCCAGTTATCTTGGAAGTTTTGTTTACAGAACAAAATAAACTTCTTATAAGAGCATTCATATTTGTGAGAGAATTCCTGAACACATTTGGGTGAATTGGGGCTCTCTTTTCCTGCTAGGTTATCTAGGTACAGTACATAAAGGGATCCTTTTACTAAGGTGCACTAAAGTATTTAGCATGCACTAAAGTATTTAGCATGCACTAATGATTGGCATCCACTAAATGATAAGAAGCCCATTATATTCCTATGGGCATCTGAACATTTAGCGCACGCTAATCTATTAGCATACCTTATTAAAAGCAGTGGGGTAGCTAGGGGGTGCCATGGGAGCAGCCGCTCCCCAAACGGAGTTCTGCCGACACCGGCGCCTATTTTTTTCTCAACGTGTTGCATTGAAAATGTGCTCCGATGGATGTCCGCTCTCACGCCGCTTTCGCTCCCCACGCGCTGTGATTAAAAGGACCCCAAAGTATGCTATTCAAACAAAAAGGGGGCAATTCCAAAACATCATGTCTCCATTTAAGTGCGTCATACTGCATGCTGAGCGCCAAATGTATAACAGCATCTGTGCACCAAAATGCAATTATAGAATACTAGTATAAACCCAAATTGATATGCCTAGATGTAGGAGCAACCATTTACACCAAGTCAATGACAGGCATAAATGAGTGTACTAAGTGCATCTTGCAAAGCATATCTAATATAATAATTTGCTCCTCCAACATTCCAATGTGTCTCACTAGGATCATATCCACCTGCTGACATCACTCCTCCAACGTTCTCCTCCAGCGTTCTCCTCAAATGTTCTCCTCCAACGTTCCAATGTGTGTCACTGGGATTGTAACCACCTGCTGATGTCACTCCTCCAACGTTCTCCGTCCCCCCTCCCTCCCAGTTCCATGGGACCCTGGAACTGGGAGGGAGGGACGGAGGGACAGAGGGAGGGGGGACCCTGGAAATGGGAGGGGGGCCTGGAACTCGGAGGGAGGTGGAGGGGGCAGGGAAGAGATGCTGCACATGGATGGATGGAGGGGGCAGGGCACAGAGGACGTTGCCTGCATATGGATGAATGCAGGGGAGAGAGCATAATGCAGGAGAGGGAAGGGACCCTGAAACTCGGAGGGAGGCAGGGAGGGGACGACCCTGGAACTCGGAGGGAGGGAGGGAGGGAGGGGACAACCTTGGAACTCGGAGGGAGGGAGGGAGGGGGGATGACCCTGGAACTCAGAGGGCGGGAAGGAGGGGGGCCCTGGCACACACATTCTCTCTCTCACAGACACACTCGCACCCAGTCTCACTCTCTCTCTGTCACACACACACACTCGCACATTCACTCTCTCTCTCTCACACAGTCACTCTCACATACACTCTCTCAAACATACACACTCCGAGGGAAACCTTGCTAGCGCCCATTTCATTTGTTTCTGAAACGGGCCTTTTTACTAGTAACTTATAGAATTCTCTAATAAGCTGCGGTAAAAGGGGGCCTGTGCTGGCATCAGCATGTGTTTTTGATGCGCGCTGAGGCCCCCTTTTACTGCAGTGGGTAAAAGACTGTCTTTTTTCTCTCAACAAGAAATGTCTGTGCACACAGCCATTTCAGGGGCAGCATTTACAGGGCTCTTGCGCTAACCCAGCGGTAACCGGGCAGCATGCACAAAAATAGGAAATATTAATGTAGCGCAGGAAATGCTGCTTGCTCGGGGTGGAAATTACTGCCGGGCTCCTCTGGTAGCCCGGCAATAATTCCAGATTGGTGCACAGCAAGCCAATTACCGTGTGCCAACCCTTTAGTAAAAAAGGCCCTAAGTTATGCACATAAATTGGAGACACACCCATCACCTGCCCATGCTCCACCCACACAGATACAGCCTTTGCAAGTTACGCGGTATAGCACTTAGGAATGAGTAACTGCCAATTTTAGCACCTCTGATGCACGTAACTGTAGGTGCCAAGTTACAGAATTGCCTTTAAAATTTTCTAGTTTTATCATGTCTCATGAATAAAAACTGAAAGATATGTTTTGTACGTTCTAAGGTTTATAGTCACATCTATTAAAGATCTCTAATATTCAACCAAACTTTATTATTTAAATTAATACAGCATTTGCTGAAAATATATCTGAATCTTGGGATTTTGACTTTGTGGGCTAAGTTATCCATTCAAAGGATATTCTGTCAGCCTAGGGAGCTTAGGAATGCCAGGATTCCCAATCACTAGGAGGATTTTCTTCATAGCTGCCAAGAAATGAACAGCAAATGGAAAACAAAACAATGATACAAAAGCTAGGGCAAAGTACTAACTGAACCCATGACAGAGAACCCACATCTTTGCTGATCCTCTAACTCTCTGGCTCCATCAATCAAAGCTGCTTTTGCTCTTCGGAAACAAGGTCATCTTCCAATCAAAACCAGGTTCCACTTTCATAACAGAATCCACCCCCTGTGGAACTATGAACTTGAACCTCTTGATTGGTGCTCTCTCTCTCATGTGGGAGCCATAGCATGAGCAGCACCAGTCATACTGGCATTCGTGTATGTGTACCTGGAGAGCATGGCCCCTGTGGTTCTGCTGTCTTCCTCTGCCACCCCTGCTGCCATCGCTCGGGCTTGAGTGTGGCGCCTGGGACAACACGTAAAAGTGGCCAGGAAGCCCAAGCGGAAGCGTTTGTTCATGAAGCAGTAGATGATGGGGTTCACACAGGCAGAGGTATAGGACAATAAATGAATAAACGAGATTGGGGCCCCTGAGAGCCACAGGTCTGCTGATGTTGTATCGAAGGCTCTCCAAGCATTCACGCTAAATATGGGAGTCCAGCAGAGGAAAAACAAAATCACAATGACAATCAGCATCCGAATTACTCGCTTCTTAGCCAGCAAGTTTGCAGCTGAGCTGTTGCTTCTTGCCCGGTTAATCTTTGTGCTGCTCCTGGTGGATAGCTGTTGCATTTCCAGCCTTTTTCTCCTCTTGCTTTTCTGCAAGTAGCATCCATCACCATCCTCATATCTATTGCTACTGATGCTGCTTTTTCTCTCTGCAGACAAAAGGAACAGATTTGTTGATTGTAGCAGTTTTGGGGGGTCTTTTACTAAAGATTAGCTTGAGTTATCTGCAGCAGGGCCCATAGGAATAAAATGGGCCCTGCTGTAGATAACTCGAGCTAATCTTTAGTAAGACCAGTGCATTTTTTTCTAGCAAAAAAGGTGCAGGTACTCAAATGCTAAGCCACCCTTCACTGGTGGGGTGATCACTGAGGGACCCATCCCACAATAGCCAGGCCCCTGCAACCAGTCACAGAATCTATGACAAGGCATAATTGGTGTATAGAGCCTAAGCTCTTTCATTAAAACTTGGGGACCATGGGTCAATTTTAGCAGACAATGGAAAAGGTGCCAGTACTCAGTACCCCCAAATACCCCCTCAAAAAAAGCCCTGAGTAAGACCCCCCTTAGGTAGCTTGATCTCCAAAAATATAAATGTTAATGGGTGAAGTTAATCAAAAGCAAGGAATCCTCCACCCCAACTCCCTTTTACAATGCTGCACTAGCAGCTGCTGCGTGGCAATGCCGACACAGCCCATTCAGTTTGAATGGGCTGTGTCAGCATTACCGCACCGGCAGCCGCTAGCACAGTTTTGTAAAAGTGGGGGGGGGGGGGGGGGGGAGGGGAGCAAATCTTCTGTCCTTATGACCTCTCATGTGAAATGTTGTCAAAGAAACTAGAAAAAGGAAAGCAGTTTTACCTGGAGAAAATGTCCTCTGACTGACTTCAAACTGTATTCCTTGGTACAGCTCCAGAGAAATTAAACCATAGGCAACCATCATTACAATCCCAGGCATCAGAAAGAGAATCAGTAACAAGAAAATGTACCTGAAAAGCCAAATATATGTATTGAGTCCAGGAAGCAAAAGAAATGTTAGCTTCAAGATGCATTTCTGTACATTTTTAATTAGTTTGCTGTTGAAGGACAATGTGGATGCAGAAGGCACAGCAAGTGAACATGTTAATGAAACTAAAATATTTACTATTTCAAGCTATAATGTAACACTTCACGACACAATTCAACAGACACTGAATTGTTGTAATTGGTTGTGTTCTCAATGGCATGTTATCTCTTTTCATCTACTGAAACATAGACTTTTCCCTTTTCATTCTTATCTATGCTCCTTCCTTTAAACAGTAAGGGGTCAACATTTCCAATAGTGAAAGCAAAACTCTGATAAATCAATGGGCTTATATTGATGAAAAATAATTTGTGCAATTGATAATGTCACTGCTAAACTAAATACCGCTCACATGGTTTAAAGACCACAGCAGTCAAGAAATGCAAAAGACTTAAAGGTCCTTTCACTAAGGTGTGCTAATGATTAGCATGCACTAAATGATAAGACATTCATTATATTCCTATGTACGTCTTATCATTTAGCATGCGCTAATCGTTAGCATGCAATACATCTGTTAGCGCACCTTAGTAAAAGGACCTCCTAGTAATCAATAAATAAGAAAAACGAGGTGCAACTAGTACAAAGTGGCAAATTCATAAATACATAAGCATTGCCATACTGGGACAAATCAAGGTCCACCAAGCCCAGCATTCTGCTTCCAACAGTGGTTACAAGTACCTGGCAAGATCCCAAAAGAGTGAAATAAATTTCATGGTGCTTATTCCAGGAATAAACAGTGGATTTTCCCAACTCCATCTTAATAATGGTTTATGGGCTATTCTTTTAGGAGCTTGTCCAAACCTTTTTTAAACCCTGCTAAACTAATTGATATTACCACATTCTCTGGCAACAAATTCCAGAGTTTAATTATACATTGAATGAAGAAATGTTTCTCTGGTTTGTTTTAAATGTACTATTTTGTAGCTGTGTTGCGTGAACCCTAGTCCTTGTATCTTTGGAAAGAGGATAACATGTGATTCTCATCTACCCATTCCACTGCACTCAGGATTTTATAGACCTCTATCATATCTCTATTAGGAATAGCTGGTGCAGTGGCCTGAGAATGAGAACAGGGTTCAAGTCCCACTACAGTTCCTTGTGCCTCTGGGCAAGTCACTTTAACCCTCTATTGTCACAGGTACAAAAATAGTCCCTTTATATGTTGTGATCTTCACTGTAAAACGTCAGTGTGCACGCTGGCATTTCATTGGAGTACGATTCGACCTTGGTTATGTGAATTGAGCTTGTGCTGGCTTTTTCTACTATGGTGCGGTTCACGTTTATGTTGGAGAATAGCTTACACATCTTGTAACGAGCTTTTTACAGTGAAGATCACAACACAGCTCCTGACGCAGCCTTTCTGGGTGAAACACAGCCTGTGTCAGACAACATACTATAGTTTGAAACTCTACTATTAAAGTCTGTGTATATCTACCACTGATCTGCTCTATTTATTTCCAGTGTTTAAATCACTTGTCCAGGGCTAAGCAGCAATATTCATCAGTACTTAAGTGGACAGGTTAAGGGCGGGCCAGGGGTGGAGCAGCCACCTAGCCAATTAATGGCGATATTCAGCCTTATAACCACCTAGGACCCAGCATAAAGTTAGGACAGAAAAAAGGCTGTCCTAACTTTGGGGTCCTTTTTCTAAAGTGCGCTAATGGATTTAGTGCAAGCTAATGATGTTTAGCGTGTGCTAAATGATAAGACACTCATTATATTCTGATGAGTGTCTTACCATTACCATGTGCTAATCATTAGATCTGTTAGCACACCTTAGTAAAAGCACCCCTTTATGCGATGAAGGTAACCAGGCATCAGTCTGAATATCAACTGGTGCCCAGTTACCTTCCAGATGGTGGCTCCAGCTTCCCCTCTTCCACCCCCGGAACAGAAATAAAACCCCCCACTACCACCACTACTGAAGGTGCAATATAGGTCCGGGCCCCCACTGCAGAATCCCTGGTGGTCCAGTGGTAAATGGACAGGAGCGATGCTAGAAAAAAAATGCCGAGGGCGACCAGCTGAATACCAGCAGATCTTCAGTTCGCTCTTCCCTGTGTTACATATCTGTCTAAGGAACTCGCTTTCCCTGGCCACTAGAACCAGAGGCGTAGCTAGGTGGGGCCACGGGGGCATGGGCCCCCATAGATTTAGCCCTGGCCCCCCTGCTTTCACCCACCCACCGCCGACCCTCCCCTGCCACATTTGACCCTCCCCCTCCCACCGCCGCCAACCCTCCCCTGCTGCCATCAGGTACCTTTGCTCATGGGGGTCCCCAAACCCCGCCAGCCGAAGTCCTCGTCAGCGCTGGTCTCCAGCGCATTGCTGATCTGGATTCTGTTTCTGTGAGTCCTGATGTCCTGCAGAATCCAGATCAGCGAACACACTGAACTTGGAGACCGGCGCTGAAGGGACTTTGGCTGGTGGGGGTTGGGGACCCCCACCAGCAAAGGTACCTGACGGCGGTGGGGGAGAGTTGGCGGCGGCGGGGGGGGGGTTGAAAGGGATGGAGGAGGGGCGTCATCGTCAGGGGAGGCAAAAGTGGTGGGGGCACTGGCACCAGGGGGGGGCTAAAATGTGCCCCCTCACCTCGGGCTCTGGACCTCCCTCCCACCAGAGCCTAACTACCTTAGTTTCCAGAAGAGGTTAAAAACTGACCTCTTTCCAGAGACTACTACATAACAATTACCATCACATTATATCCCAGACTGCCTACAGGACTAAGTAAATTCACCAAGCCTTCGAAGATCACTTAACATGGCATTCAACCATAAAAACTGTACACAACCAATGTCCTTTCTAAAAAATTATACCTAATCTAGACCCATCTATAAACTAAACTGCACTGAATCCTGAATAGGGGATATTAGTGGTATTTAAGATCTGAATTGAACTGAATTGAAATGGCAGGAGTTCTGAAAATTCTAATTAATTTTCTGATACATTTTTAAAATAGTTTTAGAAACAGAATGCATTTACTCAGTGTCTTTTGATTTATACAGTTTTCTCTGTTTGTTTCTAGTCTGTTTCCTGCTTCAAAACTGGTCAAATAAGAACCCACACGATAATGCTCCTGTGCTGGGCTCCTGGCCAACATTCCCTATAAAAGTGTAAGTGGCCATAAAGCAAACTTCCAGTAGCTGCCTGAACTGCAAATCTAGCCATGCAGAGCAGACCACTGGGCCATTATCATTCAGGACCTGACAAGAAGAGTGACGGGAGCCTGTTGTGCTAGAACTGCAAGCATTTTAAAAATTCATGGGTCAGTACTTCCTGGCTGCTGGTTATAATATCCTTGAGACAGATATCCTAGTAGTAATCAACAGGATTTATTCGTACTTCCTACTAGTTCAGTTTTGCTTATGCTCCACCCCTCCCAGGGATCAAATGTTCAGGCTCCACATTATAAGGTTGCCCGACAGGGGTTGATCCAGTCCTGGGTTTACCCCATTGCAAGCAGGGACTTGTGGTCTTACTTTTCTTAGGAAATGTATAGGAAAATCAAAACCAAAAGTCCCTGCATGCAATGGGGTAAACCCAAGACTGGATCAACCCTCTTTGGCGAATCTGGATCCAGTTGGCAACCCTATCCACATACAGGCAGACTAAAAGATCATGACAGCAACTACCCTGATTTCGAGCTGCACTGCATTTGTTAAAAATGTGTTCAGTTCAGTCTCAAGCCTTGGTTTTTGATTTCTGGGATTGTATACTTATTAGTATGCCACAATGTGCAGGTCCACAAGGTTGGATGGCAACAGAATGCTGGGCTCCTGTCACTCAATTAGGTTTCCTGAGCAAGGCAGGGAGACAGAGTAAAGGAAAGGGGTATAGGGCAAGGGGGAAGAGCAGAAATGCTGGAGAAGGAAGAAGTGTAGAATCTAGCCCTTCCAAATTACCCAGTTCCAGGAGGGAGATTTGAAACCAGTCCTGGATTTCTGACACTCACCCTGATACATTATGGGACTTGGAACACTGATTTCAATGGCTATAATCAGGGACTACAAATACCACACTGCTTTGGGATGTAAGTTTACAACTGGGACTAGCCCAAAAGTCTCCCTCCTGGAACTGGGTCACTTGGCAACTCTGATTGGGTGAGGTAGGTGTCACACATAGGAAAGGCATAGAGACGAGAGGTGGAGAAGCAGAAGAGCTAGAGGAAATGGGATACAAAGAAATGATTGGAAGAGGAGGAGACAGGAAATGGAGTGGAGGAAAAGCTGCAGAGTAGTGAAAGAGATACCAAATTAGGTTGGAAGGTGATAACAGAAAGATGGAGTAAATGAGGGAGAAAGGAAGAGAGAAGGGAGAGCTCAGGTCCCTGGTGGCAGCAGTGGTAGAAGTAAAGGAGCATGGAGATGTCAACCATCGAGGTGTAGGAATCTAGAACATTACAAACAAAGATGAGTGTTGGAGAAATAGTGTAGCCAACAAGAAGTAAAGGAGCAACAGGAGTGTTGATCCACTATCCCCACTGAAATATATGTACTGTATTTTTAAGAATACCATTCTTCTGAACTGGAGAAATATATAGCAAGTGTTTTGATATTTAAGAACAGATTTAAACTATATGCATCAATTCTCATTTTCCCCAAATTGGTTATTCATTCCCCTCCTTACACCTCCAGGGGGAGCCAAAGTCTGTGGCCCTGTCTGCAATGACTAAGCTGTAGTCATAAACTCTATTTTTTAAATTTTTTTAAATTTTACTTCAGAAAAAAAGTCACCTGAAATATCTTACCATGACTGCTGGGTGACATCACTTGGCCAAAGAAGACGGCACATGTTGCCTGTTCTGTTGTGAGATTTTGTAAAAGGTACCAAAGTGCTGTAAATTGGGTAGGGCACCATGATGGTAAAGGAGCAAAACCAGGTAGCAGCTATCACCTTCAGTGCATGGCTCTTTGTCTGCCATGCTCTGGACTGCAAAGGTTTGCAGATAGCACTGTATCTCTCCAAAGATATGGCAACCAGGTTGAAAGTGGATACACTTACAGAAATTCCTGCGTACATTAAAACAGACATAAAATGGACACATATTTACCTGTTTTGAAAATAAACTAGCAGGCAACATTTTTATTATAACCACTAGTAAATTTATAGTCCGACATGGTATCAGATTAACATTACTGTAATTCCGTATTTGCTCACAAAACAGATCATGCCTACAGCCTCAACAATCCAAATATATATCCACAGAAGTGCTCTGGTTTGCACCAATCCTCTCCTGAAGTAATAACTTCAAGTGATGAGACTGTAGTTTTCTTCGTGACTCATCAGATCTTAGTCTGTCTTCTTTGAGTACCAACTAACAACAAATGGGAAAAGAATTCCTAGTTTAATATCTTACAAAGGGTGCCTGCCTACTAGAAATTGGACTAAGACCACCAAGTCATCTGCTCTAGGACACTAACAGGGGCATTTTCGAAAGAGAAGGGCGCCCATCTTTCGACACAAATCAGGAGATGGGCGTCCTTCTCTCAGGGTCACCCAAATCGGCACAATTGAAAGCCAATTTTGGGCATCCTCAACTGCTTTCCGTTGCAGGGATGACCAAAGTTCCCATGGGTGTCGGCAGTGTACCGAAGGTGGGACGGGGGGGGGGGGGGTGTGCTTAACACATGGGCATCCTCAGCTGATTATGGAAAAAAGAAGAACGTCCCTGATGAGCATTTGGTCGACTTTACTTGGTCCATTTTTTTTCATGACCAAGCCTCAAAAAGGTGTCCAAACTGACCAGATGACCACTGGAGGGAATTGGGGATGACCTCCCCTTACTCCCCCAGTGGTCACCAACCCCCTCCCACCTTAAAAAAAACTTTAAAATTTTTTTTTGCCAGCCTCTATGCCAGCCTCAATGTCATACCCAGCTCCCTGACAGCAGTATATAGGTCCCTGGAGCAGTTTTAGTGGGTTAAGTGCACTTCAGGCAGGCGGACCCAGGCCCATGCCCCCCACCTGTTACACTTGTGCTGGTAAATGTGAGCCCTTCAAAACCCACCCAAAACCCACAGTACCCACATGTAGGTGCCCCCCTTCACCCCTTAGGGCTATGGTAGTGGTGTACAGTTGTGTGGAGTGTGTTTTGGGGGGGGCTCAGCACCCAAGGTAAGGGAGCTATGCACCTGGAAGCAATTTATGAAGTCCACTGCAGTGCCCCCTAGGGTGCCCAGTTGGTGTCCTGGCATGTGAGGGGGACCAGTGCACTACAAATGCTGGCTCCTCCCACGACCAAATGCCTTGGATTTTGTCATTTTTGAGATGGGCGTCCTCGGTTTCCATTATCGCTGAAAACCGGGGACGACCATCTCTAAGGATGACCTAAATTTTGAGATTTGGGCGTACCTGACCGTATTATCGAAACGGAAGATGGACGCCCATCTTGTTTTGATAATAGCGGTTTCCCCGCCCATTTCCCGGGATGTCCTTAGAGATGGGTGCCTTAGAGATGGTCGTCCCCGTTCGATTATGCCCCTCCATGGGCCATTTTTACTAAAGTTTAGTGGATGCTAAGTGCTGCATGGTCTATCTTATTCCTATGAGCCATGCGGCCTATTAGTGCCTGCTAAGCTTTAGTAAACATGGCCCTAAGGGGCCCTTTTACTAAGCCACGTAACCGTCTACATGTGCCAAAATGGAGTTACCACCCAGCTACCATGTTGCTCTTACGGTAATTTCATTTTTGGCGCACATCCGATACATGCATCCTAAAAATAATTTTTATTTTCGGACGTGCGTATTGGACGCACGCCAAGTGGCATTTCACACACGAAGGTCATTACCACCGTGTGAGACTTTACCGCTAGGTCAATGGCTGGCGGTAAGGTCTCAGACCCACAATGGATGTGCGGCAATTTTCATTTTGCTGCACGTCTATTTTCGGCAAAAAATGTTAAAAAGGCATTTTTTACAGATGCGCTGAAAAATAATGCTGTGTGCGCCTAAAACATGTGTCTGCACTACCGCAGGCCACTTTTCAGCACGCCTTTGTAAAAGGACCCCTAAATGACTTGTAGAGCCCAAGATTTGCATTGGTCAGAAGCTCTCTCTCTTTTTACCTATCCTCTGACTCATCACCATTTATTTATTTGTTGCATTTGTATCCCACATTTTCCCACCTTTTTGCAGGCTCAATGTGGCTTATAGTATGCCATAGTGGCAATCGCCATTTCCAGAATGAGAAATACAAAGTAGTGTTGTATTAAAGATCATAAATAAAACAAGATAGGTTTGCTCACATATGCAGTGATTAAATAATAGTGGAATATATCTACAGGTAATACAGATAACATTTATGTTACAGTGCACATGCAATAAAAATAAGTAGACTCACCTTGCTGATAAAAATGTTTCTATTATATTACAAGAGGTAAGAGGGTGACATTATCAATTTGTACAATAGGAGCAATTGTTTAAATTATCATCCTTCTATGTAATGGAAATAATAGAGATTTGGATTGTTAGATTTGTTTTAACTTGTGTTTACATTATAGTAAATTTGCAAGGCTGTCAATTAGTGGAATGAACATTGTGCTAAAAGCAAGCAAGGCTTCCATTCAATGGTGTGTGTGTCTATCTGTCTGTGTGTTTTGCTTATTTTAGAAGCCCTTATGTGTGTTTTAGATGTGCATAATCCAGCATTTAGACGTAAATATTGCATACACACCTAAACCCCAATTTTTCAAAGCCAGGAAGTAGATGTCTAAAACTTAAACATGAATATGGTGGGTGGGGGCAGGGGATGGTCTGGGCATGTTTGGGGTGAGATGTTGGGGGCAGGGCCATATTAAGGCCATCTCTTACAAATGTAAACAAATGCAGTAAATGCTAGTGTTTAATACAGGTAATCTAATACTATCAATTGCATACACTAGCCTATAACATTCTAAAGCAGCTGTGATATTACTATGTCAAATTGGAGAAAAGCCCTTAGAACAGTGGCGTAGCCACAGGTGGGCCTGGGTGGGCCGGGGCCCATCCAGTTAGGGCTCAGGCCCACCCAACAGCAGCACATATTTAGTGGTAGCTAGTGGGGATCCCAAGCTTTGCCAGCTGAAGACCTTCCCCTGATGGTGCTGAAAACACTGCTTTCCACTTCAGCAGTCTAAGCTTCCTAACCTGCTGATACTGGCCTCATCGCATTGGGGGGGGGGAGGAGGACAACACTTGGTGCCCACCCACTTCTTGACTAGGCCCACCCAAAATCTGCTGCCTGGCTACGCCCCTGCCTTAGAAACCAAAGGAAAATAATCCTTGGTTTTGAACGCTGTTTACGGGGCCACCGTTTCACCCCCCTACCAGGCTTCCTCAGGAACAAGTGCTGTTTTACACTGTGAAATTATCTGGAAAAGCAAAATATGTCATTTATACTCTTAAACATAACACTCCCTTAGAGTTAAAATCCAGCAGCTAAAACAACCCGCTGGTTCACCTACTTTCATTTAAAGGTCCTTCATTTCAAAATGGCGCTGCAACGTCACACGCCAAGTCAGGATGTTTAAATAGGAACACCCGCTTCAAAATTTAAAGGAACAGCGTGTTCACTGGCAACTGGGTAGCTAGCCTTCAATTAAGTCAATTGGTGAAACATTTATTAACTGAAAAAGTCAGTAAAATATGTGCCAGTCAAAGGCACTGTTCAAACCCGATGGTGCTAAAGTTTTGAGTGATTAATACCAACTGATGTCCTAAGCACAGCCCAACTATGGTGCCCCTCGGCCCTTCCATTGCTTAACTGGCAACACATTAAGATTCAATAAGTGCTGAGAAATATCATTATTGTAGAAAACATCATATATATTTATGTTTAAATATGTTTTATTGAAGAAACAGACAGAACACGTTAAGTAACAGTTTAAACTACACAACTTTCCTCTTCAATGATTTTACATTCCCCCCCACAAGTTACCCTTTTCCTTCTACCGCCCCTCCCTCCCTACCCCTCCCTTATCCTTCGTATTCCCTCCCTTCCCTCCCCTCCCGCCCCCTACCCAACATCCAGCTCCTTAGATCCTCCACAACATTCATTCACATTCGACCCTGTTTAAATATTCATTAACTGCCCTCTGGCCACAGGTGTCAGTCCAGCTTATAATCGAAACTTTTCGCCGGCGATCTTCCGACATAAATCGGGAGATTGCCGGCTATTTCGCAAAAGCGGCTAAAAGCGTAAAATCGAAAGCTGGCTTTTTTAACAGCATTGCCGCTTTCCCGTCGCCTCACCGACGAAAGTTCAAGGGGGCGTGTCACCGGCAAAGCGAAGGCGGGGCATGGGCGGGCATGGGCGTGGCTACCAGATGGCTGGCTTTCGGCGATAATGGAATAAAAAATCGGTGTTAAGCGGTATGTGGCCGGGTTTACTTGGTCCTTTTATTTTCACGACTAAGTCTCAAAAAGGTGCCCCAACTGACCAGATGACCACCGGACGGAATGGGGGATGACCGCCCCTTACTCCCCCAGTGGTCAACCCCCTCCCATACTACAAAAGTTAAAATGAAAAACTTTTTTGCCAGCCTGTATGCCAGCCTCAAATCCCGTACCCACCTCCATGACAGCAGAATGTGTTGTATCGTCAGACAGCCTTTCCGTGGTTGCGATGTGGTTCTCGGGTGAGTTTGACACCTTTTCTGTTAGGTGCCCTGCAGAGTCACATCAGCAATGCATTGTGGTGGGTGTAGAGTATTGGGCTATACTCCCATGGTGCTTTTCCCCCCTGCTAACTGGGTCAGAGTGTGCCCTGTTTTGTTTCCGGTAGTCCATGAGGTAGTGGCCATTTTTGTAAGCCAGTTTTAGATCCCTTTCATGTGTTACGCACGTTAGAAAACGTTATTACCTTGAATGTTGCTGAAAGAGGGCATTGTACAGCATTCTGCCACCTACTGCTAATCTCAGTATCAGGGAGACTCTTTACCAGTGGGGCACAATCTCTGATCTGCAGTTAACTGTGAGTAAAGGTGCTTATTCAAATAAAGCACTTTTTCAAAGACATTAGTCTTCAGGTGTCAACTGCTGTGCCAAGGTTATACAGCAGCAACAAGTCCTAGAGGCCTGAGTGTGTGCAGGTCCCTGGAGCACTTTTAGTGTGTGCACATTTGTGGGTAGGGGGTTTGGGGGTGGCTCAACACCCACAGTAAGGGAGCTATGCATGTGGGAGCTGTTTCTGAAGTCCACCACACTGACCCCTAGGGTGCCCAGTTGGTGTCCTGGCATGTAAGTGCACTACAAATGCTGGCTCCTCCCATGACCAAATGCCTTGGATGTTGCCGGGTTGGAGATGGCCGACATTTTTTTCCATTATCACTGAAAAACAAAAACGGCCATCTCAAACCCAGCGACATCCAAGGCAATTGGCAGGTCCAAACCGTATTATCGAAAAAAAAGATGGCCGGCCATCTTTTTGATAATACGGTTCCGGCCAGCTGTTGCGCCACCGCCAAAATAGATCACCGGCAATCTATTTCGCCGGCGACATTCAATTATTCCCCTCAGTGTCATCCAAAAGGGGCCCCATCTTTGTTGAAAAGTTCTGTCTTTTATCGGCCTTTGTATGTTCTGTTCCATTCTTTCAATTCTCATCAAATGAATCAAGCTCATATATATTTATAATGATAAGGAAAATACTGAAATTCATGAAGGATAATGGGTGTGGCAGAAAGCAGTGAAAGAGTTAAGAGCAAAATAGCTAGGGGCAAAAAGCTCTGTGGTAACCTCCTTCCCTTGTTGCCCTAAAGACATGTGTATTTTGCTTAATGGTTAAGCTGGGGGGGGGGGTCAAAAACATGCAGGGGAATGCATGCCTATGTCCACAGGTTTTAGAAAAAAATCTTGTTTCATGTAGATATTAGGAGAAGTTATCTCCATAGTCCCCTGGAGATTATTGTTTCCCCCCCAAAAGCAATACTGGCCAAGGATATTGGGATCTCTGACAGTGTTGTATATGCTGGCCTATATACATGTATAATCTGAAATATCAGCACATATACTTGTTTCTCAAGTTAATACATTAACACAAAGATCTTTTTTATTATGCATAATTTTCAATGGGTGTGTAAATATTTTGAACAAGATCATTTCTGTCTAATCATACAATCCTTCACTTTGAGTATGTTGGACTACTGTAATATCATTTTTTGTGTGTTTCAAAACAGCTACTGAGATGACTGCAGACAGTTCAAAATACTGTTCTTCATTTGATTTATTGTCTAAAAAATCTGATTCTATATCCCAGTTCTTTGTAAAGAGTCATTGGCTGCCGTTTATGCTAGAGTTCAATTCAAATTTTGTTGTTTTATTTACAAAGTAATTTATAGATTAGCTCCACCTTATCTCTTAGGTCATTTCATCTTCTCTCAAAAAATTAGGGGTATGTTTACTAAGGTAAGTTAGCGTTTTTAATGTGCCTTTAAAGTTAAGGTGCATTAAACGCTAATACGCCAATATATTCCTATAGACATGTTAGTGTTTGACGCACATTAGCATTTAACGTGCATTAAAAATGCTAACAAGCCTATAGCATGCCTTTGAAAACACAGGCATTAGAGTTAAAAGATCAATATCTCTATTTACTTTTCCTTTTTTCAAAAATATGTGAAAAGATTTAGATTATTAGATACTCTTTTTTTCCTTTTCAAGCAGCACATCTCGGTAAAGATGCTCAGATTCTTCTATTTACCACTTCAAGTTACTTTCAATTTCAGAAACTTATGAAAACTCATTTATTTCAAAATTTTATTTTGCGAACTAGATAATTAGCTTGGACTGGTAGATTTCAAATGAGAATGTAGATTTCTGTTAATTACTTTTGTAACTTCCTGGATGTGTGCAGCTTCTTGTAGATTTGTAATCCACTTAGAACAGCGAAGTGTTAGCGGAATATAAATTACATTGTTAATGTTAATGTTGTGTCAATAAGTTGTGACCATTGGTATTTTAGATGTTTGTGCATCTAAAATGGAAGTTCCTGCCACACATAACCAGTGCATAAGTGTCCATTCTTTGACGTACTTTAGAACATGCTCTATGCCGCAGATCCTGTTCTACAGTACTAGTGGAAATTGGCACACCTCAACATGGACAACTCAATTCCAACGTGTACACCCTACATGCTACTCTGTGTGCACACACTTAAAATGCTGCTACTGCTATCGGAATTGGGCACAATATTTTTAATATATTTTAATTCAGGGGTTTTGTAAAAGTATGACAACTAGAAATGAACACACACACATTCCCCCGGATTCTATGTACGGCACCCAAATCTAGATGCTGAAATTTCAGCAGGGATCGATGAAGTGCACACAAATAAATTGTGCAACATGCCAATAACTAGCAATTAATTGATGCTAGCAATCAGTTATTGCAGTTAAGTACATAAGTATTGCAATACTGGGACAGACTGGAGGTCCATCAAGCTCAGCATCCTGTTTCCAACAGTGGCCAATCCAGGAACAGTAGAATACATTTTATACTGCTTGTCCTAGAAATAATCAGTAGATTTTCCCCAAGTCCATTTTAATAATGGCTTATGGACTTTTCTTTTAGGAAGCTAGCCAAACATTTTTAAAGCCCGCTAAGCTAACTGCTTTTGCTACATTCTCTGGCAACGAATTCCAGAATTTAATTACAAGCTGAGTGAAGAAATATTTTCTCCAATTCATTTTAAATTTACTATTTTGTAGCTTCATTGCAATGGGATTGCTGCACCCAATCTAGAACTACTGCCAAGCTATCGTAGGAGCCTGGCAGTAGTTCTCACCCCCAGCATGCGCCATTTCCGGCGCTATGAAAATATTTTCTATTTTTGTAGCTCTGGTGCTTACCCGGCAGTAATCAGGCAGCGCCATGCGCTGCCCGGTTACGGTCGGATTAGCACAGGAACCCTTACTGCCACCTCAATGGGTGGTGGTAAGTGCTTCCCCCCCCCCAAATGGCCGCACGGTAAGTAGCTCACTTACTGCACAACCATTCTTGTTGAGAAAAAAATACAGCCTTTTACCCGCGGTGGTAAAAGGGTGTCTCAGTTTGCGTCAAAAAACATGCGTTGACGCTAGCACAGGCCCCCTAAATGCAGTGTTTAAGCTGGTGAGAGAGAAGGTCTGCAGTGTTACCACCAGTAGTGAAAATTTTTGTATTTCCTGTTAATTTCTATGGGGACAATATTCAAAAGCACTTGTGAAGTGAGAGCAGCAGCATAAGTGCTTTTTAAATGTTTTTTAAATTAAATTTCTTGCCAGCTAATAGATACATTTGAGACAGACAGCTCAATGGAAGTCCAAAATGTATCTGTACAGCATGAGGTTGGGCCAAGGGTGTTCTGGGGGCTGGACAAAATTTAACAAGATCATGGGAATGTTCAGCTTTTGGGAAGAGGGGGAATGACTATATAGCAGGGCCAAAATTCAGAGACAGTGCTGCCTTACAATATTCAAACAATCACACGGAGTTTGATTCTAACAAGATTGGATTACTGTAATTCCTTGTATCAGATCAAAAAAAGTCAATCTCATAAATACAAAATGGCAGATATCTACTGAGAAACACATAACATGACAATGCCTTCTAATAAAGAGCCAAAAAGAGAGTTCAGTATAGGCTGTCACCGCAGCCGAGCACAAATTTCAGTGAGACAAGCCGCAACAGCAGCTCACTAAAAGGCTTTATACATCATATGCTACTCTCTATAAGTAAGGCTCTAAATTAAAGTAAAACATGAACCGCCCAATGAGTGACGTGTAATAAATTAAATAAAGTGAAAATATGTGTTATTCAATAGATATCCAAAAATAGCTCGGACCCCCTAATGAAGGGGGTACAAACTTTGCCCCATAAACAATAGAACCATCTGCCACTACCATAAAAAGTAGCAAAGATGGTAAGTTAAAGGCACTGGAGAAAAATGAAGCTAACAGGAGCAGACTTATCTGAAAATTCAACTTGGTCGCTAATTCACTGAAAGTCTCCAACATCCTACAGAAATTTCTGTTTCAAACCTTCTTCCTCAGGGACGCCAGTGCTCAATTCTCCAAAGGTTCTCCATTTTGGCAGCTTGTCTCACTGAAATTTGTGCTCAGCTGCGGTGACAGCCTATACTGAACTCTCTTTTTGGATCTTCATTAGAAGGCATTGTTATGTTATGTGTTTCTCAATAGATATCTGTCGGCACCCCCGTCATAATAGCCCTGACAAAACAGTCTTGTAACAAAATAACCCTTGACAAAATTGCCCCTCCCACAAAACAACCCTTGACAAAATAGCCCCCTTAACAAAACAGCCCCCTCAGAAAAAATAGCACATCACAAAAAATATAATAAACTACAACTGAAATCTTCACTGATAAAGATTCCTACCAGCATTCAATTGCATAAAGCATATATAAATAAACAAAATTCTATAGCTACAAACTGGCATTCATGATCTGTTCTGCTATTTAAAGAAGCTATTCTTCCATCAGCATGCTAATATTAAAAAAAGCGATATTGTCATCATTTTCATAGTCTTACCTACCTTATCCTGTTTGACAAGGTAAGATTAGAAAAAAATGCAGTCCCATATTCTGAGCAGCCTGATCGGGCCCTTTTGTCATGCGGCTAACTTGTCAAGGGTTATATTGTGGGCAGGCCATTTTGACAGTTGCTGTTATGTCAAGGACTATTATGTCAGGAGCTTTTTTTTGTTTGGAGCTTTTTTGTCAGGAGCTATTTTGTCGGGGCCATTTTGTCGGGGCTTTCTTGACCAGGTACCATATCTGCCATTTTGTATTTATGGGATTGACTTTTTTGATGTGACATAGTTGAGTTGTCGCTCCCAGAGGATTCTAACTAGTATTGATTGACTCCTTGTATCAGGGCATGTCAGCTGCCAGAATACAAGCATCGAAGGTTATGCAAAATGCAGCAGCAAGGTTATTGACTGACTCGCAGAGATCGGATCATGTGACTCCAATGTTTAAAAAAACTTCATTGGTTACCTATTAAATGCCATGTGTTGTTCAAAGTGCTCATGTTGATTCATCAAAGAGTTCATGCTATAGTATCGAATTATTATTCGGATGCTTTGATCTTACATCAACCAAGGCAGTCTCCACGTTCAGAAAGTACTAAGCAACTATGTGTCCCGATTTGTAAATTGGCAGATACTTGTACAAAAAGCTTTATCAGAAGCAGGGGCTATGTTTTGGAATCAATTACCTGGTTATTTGAGATTGGGATCAAATTTTAAGAAACTTTTAAAAACATATCTTTTTGTGAGATACTTTGAGGCTGACTAATCTCGAACTCGATATGGATTTTTTTCAAGGCCAGCAGCAAATTTTAGATTTTAAATGTAATGATTTTATGTCACTGTATTGTTATGTGAGTTTTTGAATTATGTATGTTCACATTGTAACCCGCTTTGGGATAAAGTAGGATATAAATAAATAAAATTTAAAAGCCTGCTTATCGTTAGCCAGTGCATCTGATTAGGGAAGAAACACTGAATATGTAGTCCTAAACTGATCCATTTTAAGTTAGAACTGCTATCTGCGTGGACATCCTAAAAAGATAATTGCACTTAGATAATGGATAAATGTCTGTGCAAACTGGATACATTTTAACCCTGCCCTACTACTACTACTACTACTATTTAGCATTTCTATAGTGCTACAAGGCATACGCAGCGCTGTACAAACATAGAAGAAAGACAGTCCCTGCTCAAAGAGCTTACAATCTAATAGACAAAAAAATAAATAAAGTAAGCAAATCAAATCAATTAATGTGAACGGGAAGGAAGAGAGGAGGGTAGGTGGAGGCGAGTGGTTACAAGTGGTTACGAGTCAAAAGCAATGTTAAAGAGGTGGGTTTTCAGTCTAGATTTAAAGGTGGCCAAGGATGGGGCAAGACGTAGGGGCTCAGGAAGTTTATTCCAGGCGTAGGGTGCAGCGAGATAGAAGGCGCGAAGTCTGGAGTTGGCAGTAGTGGAGAAGGGAACAGATAAGAAGGATTTATCCATGGAGCGGAGTGCACGGGAAGGGGTGTAGGGAAGGACGAGTGTGGAGAGATACTGGGGAGCAGCAGAGTGAATACATTTATAGGTTAGTAGAAGAAGTTTGAACAGGATGCGAAAACGGATAGGGAGCCAGTGAAGGGTCTTGAGGAGAGGGGTAGTATGAGTAAAGCGACCCTGGCGGAAGATGAGACGGGCAGCAGAGTTTTGAACCGACTGGAGAGGGGAGAGGTGACTAAGTGGGAGGCCAGCAAGAAGCAGATTGCAGTAGTCTAAACGAGAGGTGACAAGGGTGTGGATGAGGGTTTTGGTAGAGTGCTCGGAAAGAAAGGGGCGGATTTTACGGATGTTGTAAAGAAAGAAACGACAGGTCTTGGCGGTCTGCTGGATATGAGCAGAGAAGGAGAGAGAAGAGTCAAAGATGACCCCAAGGTTTCGAGCTGAGGAGACAGGGAGAATGAGAGAGCCATCAACAGAAATAGAAAACGGGGGGAGCGGGGAGGTGGGTTTGGGGGGGAAAATGATAAGCTCGGTTTTGGTCATATTTAATTTCAGGTGGCGTTGAGACATCCAGGCAGCAATGTCAGACAAGCACGCTGAAACTTTGGTTTGGATGCAAGGTGAGATATCAGGGGTAGAAAGGTAGATTTGGGAGTCATCAGCATAGAGGTGGTAGGAAAAGCCATGGGATGAGATTAATGAACCAAGGGAAGAAGTGTAGATAGAAAATCTCTAGTCCCTGCTCATCTTATAGAGCTAAACTTTGACTGGACATCATGCTCTGAGGCCAAAGTGAGTGGGTTAGCTTGCAAGGAATTTAAATTTTAAAAACACTTACGTGGTTAGCACCTGATTGCTTTTCAATATTGCACCCAACTGGCCTAATGTAAAGAGAGAGATCCAGGGCTAGAACTAGGATGGGTCAACTGGGGCTTTTCAAATAGCATTTCTGGCACTGCTGTGGAGTGGAGGGAATGGAGACTGGAGTGATAGTTGGAGGGTATGTTTTTTGTGATGTGCCCCAGGTACTGAAATAGTTCATTCTCACACTGGACACAGCCTGCTGAATATTGAGCATAAAGATAGCTCAATAAATAATCCACTTGTCTTTTATATATGGAGACCCTGTTTATGAATTGCGGTCCCCTATAATGTTGTGTTTGTGTTATGCATGGTTGTATAATAACTCAGAGTTGCATTATTATTTTTTAATGCTTAATATTAAACATATATATACAGACTGAGATTCATTATATTACCAGTCTTGGAGTCAAAGTAGATAGTAAGATAGACAGTCAGATCTCCTCAGTGGCACATGGCTCTTATTTTCCTCTAAGGTAGCTTCACCTTCTCTGCCCTTAGTTTGATGAAACTGGTTTTGCAGCCATCATCCATGCTAGTAGTACGGTTCACCCTACTTTAACATCTACCTTTGATGTGAAGAAGTTTCTTCACAAGCTGCAACTTCTTCAGAACTAGATTGATCCAGTATGTTCCTTGTGGAGTACCTCACTCTCAGGATGCTTATTTAATGGAACTGCCTCTGGTTAAGGCAATACAGTCTAAAATCATTGTACTAATATTTTAACTTAACCCTCCTGGCTTTGTGGATGAAATGATTCTCCCAGAAAATCAAGGCTTTGTCCGATTGGTTAGATGTTCCTCAAACCTTAAAAATAAAGTTCTTTAACAGCCTACTTTCAGCTGATAAAAAAATTTGGAGGGCACTGTATTTTATGTTTTGGGTTATTTTTTTTTATGATTTAGGGTTGGGAAGGGTATATATTCCTATGAATTATCTTACTGACCAATAGATTGGGGATTGACTTGTAACATGTCTTATCTATGACTTTTTTGTCCTGTTTTATGGATACTGATCACCTTCTGAGGCAGCCTGAAATGTGGCACTCTTCCCCCAAGATAAATATTCCTCTATTTAATAACCTGGTTCACAATTTCCAGTATGATTTTTTTTTTAACTTCAGCAAGAGCTTAAACAACATAATCAACACATTCTAGTGGCTTCTGGATTGTGAATTAAGAAATAAGGTGTCTGCTGATTATTATTACTAAATCTTGGGGGGAAAAATGAAATGAATTTTGCATGGATCTTATTTTAAGCCAAGGTGATCTGATAATTTTTAGTGTTCCAAAGTACCACTATAATTTTAGGTTAGACTTTTAGTATGTATGTGTTCTTTGTTACAATAATTTACTAATATTATATTTTAAATCCTATACTCTTCTCAATGTTTTATTTCTAATTGCACATAATGTGGAACAAAGTATAAAAGTATTTTTTAAACCTTGAATATACTTATTCAGGTATTCTCTCTACACCTGTGGACGTTGCTTCCAGTTTGATTCAAATGTATATGCAGTTTTATTTTGACCTCATTAAAGCCCGTAATCGGGATTTCACATGCATTTGAAAAACAAGATTCTTTATGCACCTGAACGAATAACTCAGTACTACCATTCTATACTTAATCCAGGAGTACTGATCAGACACCTATGTCTGTGTTACTACAGTATTACAAGTTGAGGCCGTGTTTTCTTATCTTTCTTACCCTTTTTATGCATTACACATTAGCCGAAACATTCAGATGCAAAGGTTAGTAGCTGCCCCTAGGATATGTGACTTCTAGAAGCTATGTGCACACACCTTCGTTCACCTTGTGAGTGAGTAGCTGGAGGCGGCATTACACATGGCAGAGTCTCAAGTCATTCACTCAGAAGAAGCAAACTGATCCTAATAAAACTTACTAGGTAACAAGTTGGAAAGGGGTTCTTTCTTTTTCTGATGGATTTATTCCGGATTAGCATTTGGGGATAGCGAAGTAGGGAGACTTACCCATGAAATAAGTGGCAGTTTTGCAAACGGTGCTGCCAAAAATAAAATCTTTCAGCAGGTTGGGGATGAGGGTGAAAGGCATGCAGAAGAAGGAGAGCATCAAATCACTGGCAGCCAGGGAGAGCAGGAAGATGTTGGTGACCGTCCGCATCCGTGCGTTCCGGATCAGAACCGCGATGACCAGGCTGTTGCCCAGGACGCTGAGACAGAAGATCAAGGAATAGAGCAGGATCCGGACCGTCTGGTGCAAATCTGCAAAGCAGCACAATGGAGAACCAGGAAGTGAGGAACTGCATGTGGACCCTTATGTGAGCAAACTTTTCCTTTTCATTATTATTATTTTTTTTAACTCTAGCAATTCTTTTGTATCAATCTAGGGGAACAAATGGCTCTCAAGCATGATATTTCACGTCCTGTACTGTTCAATGAAGGGGAAAACATGAACATACTCACTATAATTCAGAGATAACTCTAAACTTATTTTTAAAAAATCAGTCTTTACTGCAAAGAATTTCCTGGAATGCTTAAGCGAATGACCTGTATTGTTCTATTCTGAACAACTATGACAACCCTTAATTTAATAAATGACTAGAACATTTTCTTTTTTTTGTTCCAGCTCATTTGCTTGTTAAGCTTGACAAGTAACATTCAGTCGATTCCTAGAGAATCGCCTCCCACTGCCTTTCCTCCGAGCGCATTTTACTCTTCCTACCAGAAAATGCTTCATTAATCTTGCCAGCCTCACACCTGCCCCACAGCTTCCCTACTAAACCTATCCACAAAGGACAGCAAGTCACCTTTTCCAGAAAGCTTTGCCTTTGATTCAGAGTGCAAACCCTAATTATACCTGGCGGAAGCACAGTGTTACGGTGAGAGTTTTCCAGACAGGTGAAAGTCCCGTTTTCCATTACGATTTCGCACGGCAGATCGGAGTAGTCCGTCTCATTCAAAGGCAGATAGTCGTAAACTGCTTCCGTTCTCTGCATTTTGACAGCTGTTCTTCTAAATACAGTGTTCACGTTGCACTATCTGTTCATTCTCTCAGTGGTCAAAATTTGTAGATGAAGCCCGGGGTGGAAAAGCTTGGCAGAGGTCTTTTCCCAGCAGCCCGGGAGGAATAATCTGTTCACAACGTGCAATGCCATAAGGAACATGTTCATTTCATCAACATGCAGCAGACCGCAAAGACACACGCTCACACTCACGTTTTTTTTCTTGCACCTTCTAGTTCCACCCACCTCTGTAACTAGGCGAATCATAGGACCATAAACTGAATACTTATTAGTGTATTAAATATTGGCAGCCTTAATTTCTTTTCAACAGGCACATACAACTTGATGTTTTCTATGTTATAAACTAGCCTCCAATCTAATGTTATAGTTATATGTCAGTATTCAAAGATGGCGGCAACTAGTTAGAAGAACATAAATAAGCAAAGCCAGTGTTATTCAAAATACTTAAGTAAAAATAAATGTATTTTTAATAACTAAAATAAAAGTACTTAAGTAGAAAAGTTATTGCCTTATATAATACTTTTTGAGTAAAACATAAAAGTGAGCTAGGTGAATTCAACTATTGTTAATGTTTTTATCCCAACAACTTTCTTGCTCTACAATTCAGTCCACTTTGCTTTTAGTAAAATTAAATTTTCGGAAATGACTATCACTCATGCCAGTGCTTGTGAGTCATTAATTCAGCACAGCTGAAAAGGTCTCCAGTGCTAACAGGAAGTGGATTGTTCAGGCTGATAAAAAGGTTCTTCAAATCAGGCAAGGTTGCAATATTACTGATGCCTTTTGACAGGGTCTGCAGGTATTGATCAAAGGAATCTCTGAAACACTTGACTTCAGTATAGCAAAGAATACTTCATCATCATTATTGTCATTATCATCTGCATTATCTTTTGTGTCTAAATGGCAGATGACGTTTAATGTGAGCAAGTGCAAAGTGATGCATGTGGGAAAGAGGAACCCGAATTATAGCTACATCATGCAAGGTTCCACATTAGGAGTCATGGACGGGATATAGGCTTCGTTGTTGATGATACGTTGAAACCTTCTGCTCAGTGTTCTGCTGCGGCTAAGAAAACAAATAGAATGTTAGGTATTATTAGGAAAGGAATGGAAAACAAAAATGAGTATGTTATAATGCCTTTGTATTGCTTCATGGTGCGACCGCACCTCGAATATTGTGTTCAATTCTGGTCGCCGCATCTCAAAAAAGATATAGTGGAATTAGAAAAGGTGCAGAGAAGGGCGATGAAAATGATAAAGAGAATAGGACGACTTCCCTATGAGGAAAGGTTAAAGTGGCTACGGCTCTTCAGCTTGGACAAAAGACAGCTGACAGGAGATATGATAGAGGTCTATAAAATAATGAGTGGAGTTGAACGGGTAGATGTGAAGCATCTGTTTATGCTTTCCAAAAATACTAGAACTAGGGGGCATGCGATGAAGCTAAAATGTAGTAAATTTAAAACGAATTTGAGAAAATATTTCTTCACTCAACGTGTAATTAAACTCTGGAATTTGTTGCCAGAGAATGTGGTAAAGGCAGTTAGCTTAGCAGAGTTTTAAAAAGGTTTGGACGGTTTCCTAAAAGAAACGTCCATAGGGGAAAATCCACTATTTCTAGGATAAGCAGTATAAAATGTTTTGTACTTTTTTGGGATCTTGCCAGGTATTTGTGACCTGGATTGGCCACTGTAGGAAACAGGATGCTGGGCTTGATGGACCATTGGTCTTTCCCAGTATGACAATACTTATGTACTTATATTAGAAGTAGTGCTATCTAATTCTTCACTTGCATCTTCATCTTCATTATCATTGTTATGCTGTCCAATTACAAAGAAGGCTTTCACAAAGTTGTCTGTTGTTCTAACAATTTTTCATCTAATGGCAAACAGTTTGAATATTAAGAACTGATGCAAGAATATCAAATGTGCCAGATGAACAGACTTCCTCTCTAAAGACATTATCAATCCAATGGACAGTCACACCAATGTAAAAATTTCCATGGGATGTCCAGCAGTATGTTGTGTTAGAGACATATGTCTGTTCACCAAGAATTGCCTAAAGCTTCAGCTTCAGCTCGGCTTTAAAATGACCCAACTCATCACTGTTCTGTTTGGCTGGAGATCAGTAACCACTTCAATAAACGCAGGTAACTCCACCATTCTCATAGGCTATATTCACCGAACAGCAAAATTTAAGATGAGATGATCAGTATTTGTGTGACAAGGTTTGCAATAGCAAAATCCTGTTCCCTGTTTTGCTGTTTCATTTGGTGTACTGTGGAATTGTCATTTACATCTCACTTCCGCTTTTACTTTTTACTTTTAACTGCAAGTATCAGATGTAACTGAGTAAAAGTAGTAAAAATTGGCAAAATTATTACTTCAGTAAAAGTAAAAGTAACAAATGTTATCCTGTACATCTTTACAAGTAAAAGAAAAGTTTTTACTTAAGTACAGCAACTTCTGTAGTTACATTTACTTAGAAACTCTTTTACTAAGCTGTGGTAAGAGGGACTCTGTGCTAGCAGTGGTAGCCGTTTTTACTGAATGCTGAGGCCCCTTTTACCGCAGCAGGTAAAAAGGCCGAAAAAAGAAATGGCCATGTGGTAACATTGCAATTACCATGTGGCCATGTGGGGGGAGCACTTACCACCACCCACTGAGGTGGTGGTAAAGGCTTCCACACTAACCCGGTGGTAACTGTCCTATTACCGCTGGCTAACCCTATGTGGAAATATTTTCCAAATATTTCCGCTACCACTGGAAATGCTGTGTGCTGAGGGTGGAACTAACACCGGCACCCACATTGGGCCAGTGGCAGTTCTGGATTGCCATGCGGTAAACCTGCGGTGGGCTTCCCACTGCTTTGTAAAAGGGCCCCTTAGGTACTATACAACACTGGGCAAAGCACAAGGTTTGTGAGTTCCCTAGTCTCAGAAAGGAGATTCCCATTTTAACTTTTCTATATGATAGTTTTCCCATGGTCTGAAATGGTTTTGGATAATCTGAAGGACAGCAGGATAAAAAGCCGAGGTTTACAAAATGATCACTTTGGTAACCCTGGCGGTTTGTGAAGGAATATGCACACACTCCCTAAGGAGTCCTTTTACTAAAGTGCGCTAACCAATTTAGCACATACTAATGAATCTGTATACATTAGGGTCTCTTTCATCAAGCCGCGCTAGTGGCTCCCGGTGTGGTAATGCCGACAAAGCATATTCACTTTGAATGGGCTCCGTCGGCATTGCAAAATGGGAACCACTAACACAGTTTGAGAAAAGAGGCCCTAAGTGCTTTGCAGCCCATAGGTATACAATGGGCGGCGCAGCATTTAACATGCATTAAATCTTTTAGCACAACTTTGTCAAAGGACCCCTAAATCTTCTAGCTAGTACCCCACATTCTTTTACAGAAATAACCAATTACAAGAAAACAAATCAAAATTTAAACCTTTTGCAGAACATCTCAAGAGACCAAAAGCAGCAGCATCTAGTCTTAGTTGTTCAAAAACATATATTATCCACCAGCTGTCTTGTGGGCAGGTACATCAAGCTCTGTTAAACTTGAAACTTGATATGCATAGCATCCAAGCGTTCTTATTTTCACAAAAATACACAACAATTATTATTTTTAATTTTGATTTACATTTTAAAGGGAAACGCATAGATTTTCATATACCTTTCTACTACCTCATAATGCTGATTAATTAGATAAAAATACATATTGTATGCATAGCATACCTCCTAAATAAATAAAGGAAAGTGGAAGGGGAAAACTCAAACATCAAAGACCCCCCCTACCTACGTATGGCAGGTCTCAAAACACAATACAATCATCATTGCTCAACCCCTCAAAAGCAATCCAATCGACTTATCTTAAAATCCAATACAGGAGCTTCAAGTTCTCATTGATATTGTGTATTTTATGTGGTGATGTTTTAGGATTATATATAATATGGTAACTTAACAAAAAAAATTCCCACGGAACAAATACACAACACTAAAAGAGGGGGAAACTGAAGAAGGCTCGACAAACGAGGGGACTTCTGTAAAAACAGTACTTTAATTCATGTGATATATAAGGAGACAGTTCTTATATTGCTGTTACATAAACGACTCGACATGGTATCATGTTTTGCCTGCCTCAGAAGTCTTGTAGTTGTTCGTCCACCGATTAAAACTAAAACTGCTTCAATAAATGATGTCTGGTGGTCTTTAAAAAGACCGTACACAAAAACAATTCCATGAAAAACCACCATAAAGATTGAATGACAACGGACTGTCCTCTGTAGTCCACGTGGAGGGGCTTTTTCGAAAGGGACATTCAAGTTGCGATTTGGATGTCCTTGCAAAACAGCGAAATCCAGGGGTGGGGAAACCCGTATTTTTGAAACAAGATGGACGTCCATCTTTTGTTTTGAAAATACCATCAGAGACGTCCAAATCCTTAAATTTGGATGTCCCTATGTCGTCCTAGACATGGACATTTCTGACTTTCGGCGATTTTCGAAACCAAAGACATCCATGTCAAAAACGGCCAAATGCAAGCCATTTGGTCATGGAAGAAGCCAGAATTTGTAGTGTACTGGTACCCCTGACATGTTAGAACACCAACCGGGCACCCTAGGGGGCACTGCAGTGGACTTCATAAATTGCTCCCAGGAACGTAGCTCCCTTACCTTGTGTGCTGAGCCCCCCCAAAACCCACTACCCACAACTGTACACCACTACCAATTCACAACACATGACATAGTTTGAAAGATGTTTCTTGAGAGTGGGAAGGGGTTAGTGACCACTGGGGGAGTAACGGGAGGTCATCCCCGATTTTCTCCGGTGGTCATCTGGTCATTTCGGGCACCTTTTTGTGCCTTAGTCGCAAGAAAAACAGGTCTGGGTGAAAATGTCCAAGTGTTAGTCAGGGACGTCCTTGTTTTATTCGATTATGGGTCAAGGAAGTCCAAGTGTTAGGCACGCCCAAGTCCCTGCCTTCACTATGCCTCCGACACGCTCCCTTGAACTTTGGTCATCCTTGCGACGGAATGCAGTTGGAGTTATCCTAAATTGGGTTTTGATTATACTGATTTGGACGTCCCTGGGAGAAGGACGTCCATCTTCCGATTTATATTGAAAGATGGACGTCCTCTTTCGAAAATGAGCCCAATAGTTTCAATGTAGAATGCAATGTATGGACTACAGAGGATGGTAACCAGCTAAGTTTAGTGGTTAAGATAGGCTGCATAAATAGCAGGCCTATCTTTAACTGCTAAACACTTAGCCAGTTAGCGCTGAATATTGGCTTAATCGGTTAAATTGTCACAGACAAAAGTGAAACTGGATATTCAATGCCGGTCGCCAGATACGACCTGGTATTGAATATCTAGGATCTGCGCCAGTGGTGATGTCCCAGCAATCCTCCCCAAACTAAGAACAGTTCTACATAAATCCTTTCAAGGACCTCTGACATCATAGTATGGAGTGGAGGAGTGGCCTAGTGGTTATTGATTTATTTATTTATTCATTTATTAGGATTTATTTACTGCCTTTTGGAAGGAATTTACTCAAGGCAGTGTACATTAAGAATAGATCAAACATGAGCAATAGGCAACTACAGCAGTAAAAGAACATTTTAATTGATAGTGAAGGGTATAAGCAAATATGGAACATATAGATAGGTAAGAGAGTAAGAAGAGTTAGAAAGTAAGCTGACTAATTTCAAGAAAGTTGAATATGAGGTCAGAGAGATGGTTAAATATTATCTCAGCTAGGGTAGGAGTAGATAAACATGTCCTGCTGCAGTATGTGCAGCCTGTGTCACTCCTTATGTGTGTGAGTGAGACTAACAAGTTAGTTACTTCTTCCATTAAAGGCCTGGTTAGAACATTGGTCTTGACATCCAGAGGTGCCAGTTCAAATCCTACTGCTGGTCCTTGTGATCATGGACAAGTCACTCAACCTTCTATTGTCTCAAGTACAAACCTAGGGCCCTGTGCAGGTGCTACATTTTAAGCGGCTCCATAGGAATATATGGGTGTCTCTAACGTTAGCATGCAATAATTTTTAGCATGCGCTAAAAATGCTAGCGCACCTTAGTCTTTAGCTTATGCTGTCATGTACCAGTCAGCCCACCCAGTGGCATAGCAAGGGCGGGATGGTGGGGGCGGTCCGCCCCGGGTGCAACCGGTAGGGGGGTGTCGCACGCAGTGTCCTATCTTTGTCCCGCTATCAGTTCTTGTTTGGAGCGGTCTGCCTCCTGGCTCCCCCAAGTTGAGTTCCTTTCCCCTCACTTATTCCGTGGCGCCAGCGCGCACCTTCCAGTTCTGCCACGTGCTGCTGTTCGCTGCCTCCCTCACTGCATCTTCTCCTCCCACCGTATGGCTCCTCTCTACCACCCAAGGAAGTTTGCTCCACCTCCAGCCCATCTGGACTAAACGTCTTCCTTCGGCACCCTGTGTGCCAATCACGCCAGTGCGCCCTTCCTGCTTTTTTAAAAAACATTTTATTTAATTTTCTGCTACTGCTAGTTAAGTTTCTTTTCTGACCATTTATCTCATTTCATGATTATTGCTAAAAAAATAATTTTTTCATGGGGGGGGGGGGGTTAAAAATAGGTCGGCCCCGGGTGTCAAGTATGCTAGCTACGCCACTGAGCCCACCAAAGCCAGTTTATCAGGGTCTGATATCTCCATAATTTCTACATGCAGGTTTCTAGGGCAGGTTAGCCTGGCTAATGGCTTCAAATTGCTGTAGCTGTGCAGTGATAGATGAATGCACCATGGGACTGAGAGATGAGAATACGTCAGCTTTAGCAGTTAAAAAGCTGTTAACCTCTGAAACCTGTAAATAAAAGAAAATAAGAAAAGTTTCTCACTGTTCTGGCTTGGCAAAAAAAGAATAAGGCAAAACATGACCAAATAACTGAGTTTTGTTTTAGATTTAGGAACTGTGTGCTGATGTAATAGGTTGTCCAAAATGAATCTTGAGCCAGTAATTGAATTGTTCACTGGTCATGGCGTCATGGTTTTATCCCTAATGTCTAGTTAATGCCCAGTGCTGCATACAGAAATAACATATTCACTGCTGTCCTCCAGAGGGTGCGTTAACCCAACAGAATATGGGAATAAAAGAGTATACCCTACTCATGAGAAATAGTCTGTGACTGCTCAGGATGTCCAAAAAAAATCCAGACCAGGGAGTAAATGTTCCAGAGCTTGATGTGATTTACGCTGTCTATTAGTGTGAGAGTGGAGCAGGGAGGGCACTGTATTGCCTGGGAGAGAATGTGAATGAGGGTGTGGATGAATGTTTAAACTGCTATCTTCTGGTTGACTGTATGTCTTTCCTATTTTACACTGTAGTTCATTTCTACTTTTATTAATTTAGTTTTAGTATTTGCTATCCGCTTTGCTCTGTTCGTCAGCTAAGACGGTATATCAAGTCAGAAATAAATAAATAAATAACAGTGCAGCAGCTACCTAATATAAACCTTTGGCTCCACAAATGTTATCAAAATCACCTTGCTACATGGCACAGGATTTCAGTTTATCACTTGAGAATGAACTTGTAAATATTGTATGAAGAGACATTATAATTCTAAACTTACCACTTACAATGACATACTTACCACTGCTATTTATTTGGCCTTCAAAACTTCCTGCTCCAGCTGTTCAAACTGCTCAGCTTCTATTGAGGGCAGATCTATCTGCTGCAGAAATGCCTCAGTCTTCTCCCTTGTGTCCTTTGCACATAAACTCTGCAAAACTGAGACAAACCTTTCTCACATTTCAGAAGCTGTATACAAGAGGTCCCGCCTCTCATCATGTTATACCTGCTGGATTAAATTGCACTGAATGGGCCGGGAGCAGGATATTCAGCAGCACTGAACCAGACAGCGTTGCTGAATATCTGCTCTGACTGCCGCAGCACTCCCTGGTTAGTGCCACGGCAGTCTGGGGGTGGAGTCTGATGGAGCCGAGAGTTATGCAGTTACTGGCTATATTCAGTGTCAGTGCTTGCATAGCTAACCAGGCATGTTGGACCATATAAACAGTAGTGCATCAATATTGACTACACCCGTATAGCTTCCAGGCACAGCCAGAAATTTGGATATTCAGCGCTGGTGCTTGGATGGATCCCAGACTAAATATCTGGATCTAATTTAGGTGATGGTGAATATTGACCCTTAAGAACTTATCTGCTTTGTTACGTCTTTCACAGTACCTCTATTTGACTCTGTCAAGTTTGTACTCCAAATCTTGGGTTACTAGTTAATCTAATTTTGTTCAGAGGAAATGTAACTCCTCCAACACTCTTTTGGATCTCTACAGTTTTGATATTTCTTCCCTGAGTGACTCTGTTTCATTATTTAGTACTCTTTTCCAAAGAACTTCATGTTCTATTAAAAAAACAAACCAAGGTAAATGCCTTGAAGGCAACCCAAACTATTGGCAATGCTGTTGAAGTATGGCAATCTAATGTTAAGAGTCCATCTCTTGTCCTCTATCCTCATAGTCCATTGCCCGTTCAATCCAACAGTGGGGTATGATCAAACTACAAAATGTCCCCCACGTCTGATGATCCTCCCGGAGCAAAGACAGCTCATTTCACACCGGATTTCCAGTTTTTCAACAAAGGTCTTGTTCAAGACCATTTTTCAACATCTTCTTGTACTAACGTTCATTGTCCTTTTGATGGTTTTGCATATCTCTCTATATAAAACGCACCTCCAACGTTCTAATGAAGCCGGAAGTCAGCCTGAAACCAGAAGATGTAGTTGCCCATGAGTGTAAGCCCCACCCTCGCGTCAGAATGTGATGACTTCGAGGGTGGATCAATGACACTCACCGAATTGCATCGCACCGAAACGCACAACCATTGCTAAGTGACAAAACGAGACATCAGACGCAACACGGACCTATCAAAACGACCTGCAAGACAGAAGGGAGGACTACCAGCAGCTGACAATGAAGGGATTGCCGAACCGTTGCCAGGCAACGGAAGGAGACATCAGACGCATGATGGACCATTCAAGAGCAAGGGAACATGGGAACAAGGGAGGAGAATGAGCAGCACAGCACGGAAACAAGGAACATCGCTGGAAGGAGAACACTCTTTTGATGCCCATGCTCCTGCTGTCGGTATGTGACCCCCCCACCCCCTCCCAAAATCCAGTCGCCGCCTTCCTCACAAATGGCCTCATACCCAAAACTGTCAAACACAAAATCTACATCTCTCACTAACACACACACACACACAGTGCCATGCACAGACAGCATCTCTCTCACTCACACACACACACACACTCCCCCCCCCCCCAAACCCCTTCATTCACAAACTCTTACAAGGAAATTAGACACCTATGTACCTCAATCACCCAAACACACCCTCTGACCCCCCAACCCCTCCAACCCCTCCACAAACAACAGAAACACATACAATGATGTGGATCAACGGTACCCTCCTCCCCCACAAACCCCCAACACCAAAATGGCAGCACTGATTGCTCATGCAACTCACACACTCCCAAAAAAAACAATAACTAAGCCACCCACAAAATCCACCTTCTCCTACAGGGCAAAGGAAAGGGAAGTACAGGGGAAAAACAGCAAATGTCCCACATACTCACACTCTCACAAAAACACGCAGATACCCTCCACCCCACACACACACACTCCCCCCAACCACCACCACAACAACATACAAAAGAAATATACAAACATATGCAAATGTCACACAGCTCATTTTCATACATTATATTACACATAGTACAACAATAAAAACTATTTTTAAACATGAAAAACCATTTAAGATAACACTTCCATTTGAAACATTAATGGCAGAAACTCATCACCTTGCTAGCGCCCGTTTCATTTGTTTTGGAAACGGGCCTTTTTTACTAGTGTTTTATAATCCTGAAGCAGGTTTACTGCTGAAACACAGTGCTGTGTCGACAATAAGTCTCCTCGTTTGTTCCTGGTCAGCCTGGTCTATTTCCCTACTCTCTTCTTTTCTCTGTTACTTCATTGTGGGATCTCACTGTTCCTGAACATTAAAACAGGAATAACATCCTAGTCATCCTGCAAGATTCAACAGCAACAAAGAATGGCAAGAAGCAGAGGGCAGAAGGAGGTGATCAATCCAAGCAACCAGAGCCACCTGTGAACAAATGTATCCAAGTTCCACTGAACAGCTCTCTGCTCAGACAAGGAACTATAGTGCAATCCGCTTAAGTGCAAGGGTCTGGGACCAAAGAAATACATACAGTTAACCGAAGCGTGCACTTAACCGTTGTGACCCAAAGAAGCTTGACATCTTATAAACATATGTACAGTACTGTTTATTATGCATACAGTATACAGTCTCCGTTAACTGACGTTATACAGTCTCCGTTAACTGACATTAGGCTTATTTGAAGTAATCAGTCAAAGTCCTCTGTACACTATTGTGTCTGTGAGTTCTACTACTATTTAGCATTTCTATAGCGCTACAAGGCGTACGCAGCGCTGCACAAACATAGAAGAAAGACAGTCCCTGCTCAAAGAGCTTACAATCTAATAGACAAAAAACAAAGTAAGCAAATCAAATCAATTAATGTGTACAGGAAGGAGGAGAGGAGGGTAGGTGGAGGCGAGTGGTTACAAGTGGTTACGAGTCAAAAGCAATGTTAAAGAGGTGGGCTTTCAGTCTAGATTTAAAGGTGGCCAAGGATGGGGGCAAGACGTAGGGGCTCAGGAAGTTTATTCCAGGATACAGACTCTAGGAGACAGCATGGGCTAGGGTTTCATTGTTGGTGGTTTATGATTAAATTGTTTTACTACATCTGCCAGATGGTAAAAACTGTCATAGCACTAACATCCAGTGGCCTCCAGATAGACCCGCACGGTGTTGAGACTCTCCAGCGCTCTTGCAAAAGTGACAGGAGGTTGTTGAATTTCGTCAGCATGTGCCTCGCTGCTCATTTCATCATCTGTTTCATCATCAGCTGTTGCCTGCGTGTAGGCGCATATCTCGACATCAGTGCTGTCATCAGCTGTTTGTAGTTCGTAATCAACAGCTACGTAGTGATGAAACTCCTCTTCAGTAACACTGGCTGGGATGTCAATAGCCTGTTCATCTAATGCGTTTGCAACAGCTGCATCTGTTTCGTCCCTCTCCACATCCTTAACAAAGCTTGCCCGCTTGTAGCAGTTCATAATGGTTGCCTGTGTAACATGATTCCAGGCTTCTTTCTGCATATGTAGGGAATCCAACAGTGATAGATTATGAACCAGTTCAACAGCACGTTTATCTTTGTCAGCCAGGTCATCCATAACGCTCATCAGACGACGTAGCACAAGAGCCCGATAATGTTGTTTGAAATTGACTGTTATGCCCTGATCCATAGGTTGGATCAGAGAGGTAGTGTTTGGTAGCAGGAAGACCACCTTGACGTTAGACAGCCTGACATCATCACTGTGTGCAGCGCAATTATGACAAAGCAACAAAATCTGGTGCTTTTGTGCCCACATTCTAGTGTCTAACTTCTTTAGCCACTGCTTCCAAATTTCCCCAGTCATCCATGAATTTGCATTAGCCTCATATGACACAGGAAGACGCTTAACATTCTTGAAGCAACGGGGCTGTTTGCTCTTTCCAATGATGAGGGGTTCCAACTTCTCACTCCCATCCATATTGCAGCAAAGGAGGATCGTCAGTCGGTCCTTCGACGTTTTACTTCCTGTAGTTTCGGTTTGTTTGAATGCAAGTGTTCCATCAGGAATCGCTCGCCAGTAGAGACCTTTTTCGTCAGCATTGAAAATGTCACGAGGTGCAAACTCGTTCAAGATGGTAGGAAGAACTGAAACAACCCAATTTTCAGCACCAAAGTCATCAGCGTCTTGTTTTTCACCATGCTGTTTCTTGAATTTTATGTTGTTCCTCTCCTTCCATCTTTCCAATCATCCAACAGTGGCTTTGAATTCAATTAGTCCAAGACTTTCAGCTAGCTGATTAGCTTTCTCCATAAGCATTGGACCACTGACAGGAAACTGTCTGCTCCTGACTTGAGAAAACCACCGAAGAAGAGCATCTTCTACATCCTCAGCTTTTCCCGCCCATTTATGTTTCCTGTGTGGATTTGTATTGTTTTGCCAGTCTTCCAGAAGCTGATCTTTCTGCTTCAAGAAACGTGAAATTTGACTGGGATAGACACCATATTCTTTAGCAATAGATGCTTGACTTTGTTTGTTTTCTAATTTTTTAAGAACTTCTATTTGTTCAGCCAGTGTTAGTCTTATAGTTGTGCAATGCCGACGACGACTCCAGTGTACACTCTAACAACTTTCTTTTGCTTATTCTACCTGTGGCAGTTAACCAATGAGATTTCAAATTTATCGCCCCTTTGTCACGTGCCAATCAACTTCCATATTCCATGCGTGCGCTTATGCGAAGTCTTTCCTGCAGAGGAGCTGTCTTAAACCATGCATATAAGCGAATCTTGCACTTATCAGTGGTGCACTAAACCGAAGTTTGTCCCCATAGAAATTGATGGTGCCAAAAACAGGACCGAAGTATGGCATGCAGTTAAACAGAGCATGTGCTTATCTGACATGCACTTAAATGGAGTGCACTGTATTTCACAGAAACAGTTTGATCATGAAGTCTTGTTGATGATCGCAGAAGATATGATGCCGCTTGCAGCAATTGAATGAAGTGGCTTCACAAAGATTTGCCAATGATATATGCCTGCTGTCCAACTTCCAAGTAGATGCAATCTAACCCAAAGCATAAATGACTGTATGACAGTCACAAGACACTAGCCTATAAGGGGAATTTTATATCAAACCGGAGTACAATTACTCAATATGTCTACCAAGTACTCACTGATCTTTTTAATCAATAACTTTTATTGCTTACACCAAATATAAATCCAAGGGGGGCTCAGCCATGGCACCAGAGTTTTCTCTCTCCTGCTCCTGTCGGGACGCAATCGCTCGGGTCCCGTATGGAGCAGGAGAGAGAAAGAGAGAAGAGAGAACCTGGCACCAGGCCCCCCTTGGTGGCCTGGGCCCGGGAATTCCCCCCCCCCCCCCCGCCCCCTGCCTCCCCTTCTCGGTGGCCCTGCATGCTGCCTAAGATCCTGCAGTCCATTTGATTCTAGAAACCTCACAATCTGCTGCTTTAGAAGCATTTCCATTAGTTTGCTCACCACTGAGGTCAGACTAACAGGCCTGTAATTCCCAACCTCCTCCTTACTTCCACTCTTGTGCAGAGAAACCACATCTGCCCTTTTTTCAGTCCTCTGGTACTACTCCAGACTCTAAAGAAGTATTAAATAATCAGACAGTTTTGCTGCCAGAACTTCTCGGATGTATCCAATCTTCTTCTGTAAGACTCTCTTTTTTTTTTTTTTTTTGAATTATGATTTAAAGCAAAGAGAACAGATTTGGGAATGATGATCCTGTACTACTGATGTGTAAAAGGGTGTAAATAAATAATAAATAAATAATAAGATTTTGCCCATTCTGGGCTTACCTGGGGTCACGGAGACCATTGCAGGGCTAATCTGGCCTCACCCTGATGTTTGGGGGAGGGGAGGGACTTGCCTGCAGCTCCAGAGGTCTTTGGGTTGTTTCTGGACCCATTTTTATTTCTATACTGGTGGACAGTCAGTGGCCAATTTGGAGCCCCTAACATTGTGGGGCCAGTCCAGGATATCCAGGATGCTGCGGGGCCAGATTTGTTAATTTTGGAGGTAATCTGGGCTGGTTCCTGTTTTGTTGGGACCCATTTCCGGTCTGGATCGGCTCTGCAGTGAGTCTGGGGCTCGTGGGGGCACAGAGCTGTGTAAAAGCAGCTGGCGTGACTGGAAGTGCCACCGCGAATGAGGAGAGATAGGGTTACCATATGGCTCCAGAAAAAGGAGGACAGATTGAGACAGTCTGGGTTTTACTTCCATTGCTTTCAATAGAAGCAAAACCTGGACTGGATCAATGTATCCTCCTTTTTCTGGAGCCATATGGTAACCCTAAGGAGAGATACAGGGCAGCCCAGCAGGAAAATGCCTAGCTTCATGCCTGTCCTGCCGGATCTTCTGGACATGCGCAGTGGGTCCTGCGGATCTTGCGCATGCACAGTAGAGGTCCGGAAGCTCCAGTAGGCCACAGTTGAAGCTGGGGGCCTCGAGTTTTGAGGCTTTCCGGCAGCCTTCCGGGGACTATCGTGATGGGACTCCAGTGGCATCAAGGGTCCAAAAGGGACATCTGGGGATCAAGGTAGGAGGTCTTTTGGCCTCAGGTTTATTTAATTTAATCTAACTTTAATGGTTTTTGGTGACTTTTGTCTCGGCTCCCTAGAATTATTTTAAAAAATTTTCTTTTTATGGTTGGTGGGTCTTGAAGTTGTCCTTAGGTGGGCTCAGGTGTTAAAAATATTTGGAATGCATTTTCAAAGGCTATTTTGGTTAGTTGTGGTGTGGAGCACCTTATGCCATCTGGGACTCGGATTTTCAGAATCCAACAGTGGCGTCCACGAGTGTAAATTTATTCTAACCTATGCTGAAAGTTTGGTGAAGTTTCGTTAAATTTTAAGGTCAATTTTTGGTAAAATTTTGTACTTTGGTTATGGAAAATGGATTTTAAATTTTAAAATATGGACTGCATTCAGCTTGGTGTGACTAAGATGATGTTATGGTTTTTATTGAAATTCTGTGTAAATTAGACTATATTTCATGGAGAAATACATTTTTCCCATTAAAGTCAAATGGAAAAGTGGGTTTCAAAATGGAGACTTCTATCAGATTCCAAAGTGTAAAAAAAATTAAACATTCCATGTACATGTGCCTGATTGGCTATGGAGGGTCAGGTGACCCAAGCCAAAGCCTGGAAGCCTGGGCATCAACAGTTGTAGCTGTTGGCAGAGGAGCCCTGGATGACAGCGAGGCTGGAAGTACGTGTGCCTGTGTCCATAGCTTGAGAGCTACAGAGAGTGTAAATCCTAGTGTAAGATCAGAAAAAGTGGCTTGAGAAAAATTGAGTAAAAAGTTGTCTGAGTAGCCTGTGGCTAAAAAGGAAGCAGTTTCTTTAAGGAACTGGTAATTAAGTTAAAGCTGACATGAAAAAGTTGAGGCCCTGTGATATTTGGACCTGGGCATTTTTAAGAGAGATTGTGTGTGAATGAGAGCAGTTCTTGGACAGAGGTGATCCAAATCCTGATCAGTGACAGAGCTTGTTTTCAGCACTAGAAGTTGAGTGTGTAACTTGGGCCTGGTAGGTGTCAGTTATAACTGAGGGACATAGGCGGTCGGTGGCCCAACTGTTTGGGGAGGCAAAAGGGGGTGGAGTTAGGGATGGGGCCAGGGGTGGAGCTTAAATCCATTATTGTCTGATAACACACAGAAAAAATAAACAAAAATAAAAGTCACAATTGATACCTTTTATTACATTTAGATATTATTTATGTATCATATGTCAAAGAATAAAGTGGTTGCTCAAAGCCTATTCTAAGCACAATCACTCAACTGCAAAACACTATGCACAACTTTGTGCAAAAACACACTCAGAACCTTACTGTACCATAAATATTACACTGGGCAGCACCTAATACACCAATATACCACCCATACGGAAAATGCAGACCATCAACAATATGAAACAAGGGATCATATCATCACTATTCTCATGTAGAGCCACAAAACACCCTAATTCATGTTTAATGTGGGATAAAATGCCATAAATAAGTAAATAAATATAAACTTTTAATGTTGAGCACCTGATTCTCAAAGTGGACATATTCCAAACACTATAATGAAAATAAAATGATCTTTTCTACCTTTGTTGTCTGGTGACTTTTTCTGATCATCCTGGCCCAGTATCCGATTCTGCTGCTCGTTAAATATCTCCCTGGCAACCCAGGACACCTCCAGCCAACCCCCCCTACTCTCCCAGCAGTAAAGTAAACAAATTAAACCATAAACCAATTTCTACAACTAGTTACACAAGGCTAGAGGGCTGTCACTGCAGCTCCTGCTGTGAGGATGGAGGTAAATGAACAATTTAAACCCCTCAGAGCACAGTAGGGGAGGCTTAGCCTCTCCAAGCCTCTTATACCGGGCGCCTATGCTGAGGGAGTTGGTAACTGACCTCTAGCTTCTCACAATAGAGAAGAGGCTGAGCCTGTGTTTGAGTGGTGCTGACTAGGTTAATAAAAGCCTGAATGGACTGCTACTGGATCAGCTGACAAGTCAGTACCAAAAGAGGGTAGCGAGTGGTGGTGTGAGTGGGCCGAGATTCTGCAAGAAGTAGCCTGGCTTCTTTAATTTAGGAACAAAGTGAAAGAACAGGAAGGTTTATAGGGAAAAAAAAATAATTAATTTTATTCTGATGTTAGTTAAGAGCCCACAGTAATCCCATTCCCAAATTCAGGGAACCAACTTGTGTACAAGAGTCAGGGATATACAGTTTTTTTCCCTTTCAGTTGGTTATAAGGACAGGTGACAAACTACTGAGAGCACACACCTCTGAAGACAGTGTCAAGGAGCCCCTATACAAGGAAGGCCAAAGTCCTTCTCAAGACAGATCCAGATAAATAGCAAGTGCACCTGTACCTTTACGCCTAAGGAGGGCTACATTATATGTTAGGACTTAGATAGTGCTGGGGAGGAGTTGTCACTTACCTAGGAGGGTCTGAGGTATCCTGGTTGAAGAACCTATAAAGCAAAATAATACTACAAAGGATCAGTCCTTTTAGGAAAATTTGGGGTTAACAGAAAAGTAAAAAAAAACCTAAAAGGAAATACTTATCTGATTGAGAGTTCTGGTGGTATTCGTATTGATTTGTTGAGTTGTTAGAAGTAAATCCTAGATTATTGAGTTCAAGAAGAACATTAGTTGAAACTGTTAAACCAAAAAGTTATTTGTGTCAGCATTGTTATGAAACTATTAATTTAAGCCCTTTAAAAACACTACACGGTGGAGTCCTTTTACTAAGCTGTGGCAAAAAGGGGGCTTGTACTGGCATCAGCATATGTTTTTGATGTCTGCTAAAGCCTCCTTTTACTGCAGCAGGTAAAAGGCTCGTTTTTTTTTTTAAAGAAATGACCGTGTGGCAAGTGAAGCACTTGCTGTGCGGCCACTTTGGGGTGGTAAGGTCTCCCGCACTAACCCAGTAGTAACCGGGCAGTGATTACTGCCAGGTAAATAATGGCGCTACAAAAATTTAAAAAAATTTGTAGGACTGGAAATAGCATGCACTAGGGGTGGGAACTACCGTCGGGCTGCTGTGGAGGCCCAGCAGTACTTCCAATTTAATGAGCGGTAAGCCCGTGTTGGGCTTACCACCACTTAGTAAAAGACCCCCCTTTGTACTTGAGTGCTCAACAACTTGCACTTTATTCAATTTTAATGCAGCTGCATATTTTTTAAACTGAATTTTAAAAGTTAAATTATATTTGTATTTTTAACCATTTTAATGTTTTTAAAGTATTTATTAAACATTCTTGTGCAATTAAAAAATATGTTAAACATCACAATCTTGTCTTTTTCTTGTGAATTCCCTATGCAGTGTTGATTTATAGGGAAACCAAAAAGCCGTGACTAAAATTCCATCAAAAGAGTTATAATACCATCCCACGCCACTAGGGGTCTACAATAAATTATTCTAGAAAAGACAGACATGCCTTTTACTAGTTCCTATTAGCAGGACTTTGAAGACCAGCAAAAATACTAGGCCACAAAAGTATAGAGAAACCCAAGAGAATCACCCAAGTTCTGATGCTTGATAACTCAGAACTTAATACCTTATGGTATATGTTTCCTAAAATACAGAAAGAAAGGAATCTGGAGTGGTTTATTATCCCTGGAATTTAAACATTGAAAGTATCTCTGGCTGGGTAGGGTAACATTCTTAAACCACTGTTAAAGCTAACTAGGAAGGCAAAGCTTAAACAGACCAGATAGCACAAATCAAGTATTAACCTAATAAGGATTTTATCCATAAAATTTTTTTCTTCATTCCTTATGTTTGGGGATGGTGACAGGAATTAGGCTGATGCTCTGTCAAACAGACACTTTCCAGACATTCCCCTAATTGCATACAGTTTAAAAGAGCTTGAGAAAGAATTGCAGATCCTTATAATGTGGTGTTACTGTGTTGACTGTAGCAAACAGTATTAGTAATAAATATGTATATCTTTTTGTTTCTTGCCAGATTTCTAAACCATGCAATAAACTTTTGACAGAAGATCCCTTTTGTGCTGTCCTGTTCCTCATAAACTCCTAATATTTTATTAAAATGTCAGACAATATCTTTATTTTTCATATCATAAAAATAAATCATAATTCTTTCCCACAGTTTATTTGTCTGATTTTTGAGTCAGTAGAGGCCATCATTATTTTTACTTCAGTTTTGACCCTTTAAAGCAGCATTACTAGCAATTCTTGTAGATAATTCAGTTCACAATGAAATCAGACAAAATTATCAAGATTCTGATTTTTGTAATAATTGTATCTCCTTTAAGAAAAGACGCTGGGGGTCCTTTTACTAAGGTGCACTGAAAAATGACTTGCGGTGGTGTAGGCACGGGTTTTGGGCGCGCACCAATCCATTTTTCAGTGCGCCTGTAATAAAGGCCTTTTTTATATTTTTGCCGAAAATGGACATGCAGCAAAATGAAAATTGCCGAATGTCCATTTTGGGTCTGAGACCTTATCTCCAGCCATTGGCCTAGCGGTAAAGTCTCACGTGGTAACCGGGCGGTAATGACCTACGCGCACTAAATGCCACTTGGTGCGCATAGCTGATGCGTGCCAGAAAATAAAAAAATATTTTTCGGGCGAGCATAGCGGATGCAAGCCAAAAATGAAATTACCACAAGGGCCACACGGTAGCTGTGCGATAACTCCTACACGGCTTAGTAAAAGAGCCCCAGTAATATTTAAAATTGCTGGACATTCCTCCTACTAAGTCACATTCTCCACTATGAATTACATTAAACTGAAGTGCTGTTGGGCTGATCTTTGTCAAAACACTAGTACAGGTAAAACAGCGCTTAGCATGAACAGCTGAAAAATGACCTTGGGAAAGGAGATTTTTAAACAGAAATCAAATAAGAAAAGGTTACACCACTGATTACTAAGGAAAGAAGATCAAGGACAAGATTACAAAAGGCAGAAAAAGCGAAAGGGATGTTTATAGTTTGAAGAATCTTCCTAAATATAACTGGAGACAAATGCACTTCCATCAAGGCCAGCCACACTCTAGCCAGTTAGTCTGTCAGTGGTTCTAGACATTATAAACATTGGTAATGATAACAGTGCATTGATTTATTTATATTCATAATAGTAGGGGAGGCAAAGCACAAGAAGTTTTCAAAAGCTTTAAACTTTTCTTTTATAAATCATGGTTTGATTAAAAGGAAGCATTAATGTGGAAACACACGTAGAGGTATGTTTACAGGAATGATTTCCAACATAGATTTGTAGAAGAAAATGGTGGGGCTCTTACTGTACTTTAAATACAATTTTTTAAAAAGTCAAACCCCCTGTTATTCCTGCCATATATATACACCCTTCCAAAGGCTAACAAATCACTGGCTGACTCACAGAGCAAACCCATTGTATTTACTCCTTGAACTATTTTCTATTTTCAAAAGACACCTTTTTTTGCAGCTGTCTCCTTAATCCAGGGGTTCTCATCCCAGTCCTCAGGACACATCCAGTCAGTCTGGTTTTTAGGTTACCCACAATGAATATACATGAATAGGTTTGCACAGAATGGAGGTAAAGCATACAAATTTATCTCATGCATATTCATTGTAGATATCCTGAAAACCGGACTGGCTAGGAGTGTCCCCAGAACTGAGTTCACATTTCACCTTTATTTACTATATTGCAAATAAAAAATATTAGCTAAGCGGTTTACACATAAAATAATAGGGGTGAGCAAAGAAATGGGGAGAGAAACAAAATGAGGAAACCTAGGGGTATGTTTACTAAGGTGCATTAGCGTTTCTAATGCACCTGTAAAATTAAGGTGCGTTAAACGTTAATGCACCTATACATTTCTATGGGCGCATTAGCATTTAATGCATGTAAACCATTTACGCATGTTAAAAATGATATCACACCTATAGCGCACCTTAGTAAACATAGGCGCTAGTTTACAATATCAAACATATAAAATACGAGTGACCGTACTCACCCGCAAATGCACAGTAGAGACTTCTCTCTCTGTCCTGCCCCCGTGTCAATACGTGATGACGAGGGCGGGACAGAGAGGGAAACTGCGTGAAGGGGAGGGAGGGAACCGCTCCCCCCCCAGGTCGCCGCTACCGCTCCCCCCCACCCGGAGTCGCCACCGACGCCCTTCCTCCACCTGGCCCGGGCCCTCTCTTCGCTATTGAACTTACATCGCCGAAAACGCAGCAGGGCAGATCAGCTAAGCTCCCGTCAGCCTTCCTTCCCTGCCTGTGTTCCACCCTCACCGACGTTATATCATACGAGGGCGGGACACAGGCAGAGAAGGACGGCCGACGGCAGCTCAGCTGATCTGCCCTGCTGCGTTTTCGGCGATGTAAGTTCAATAGCGAAGAGAGGGCCCGGGCCGGGTGGAGGGGGCGGCAGCGACTCCGGGGGGGGGGGGGGGACTGGTAGTGGCGACCTCGGGGGGGAGGGGCGGCGGTGACCTTGGGGGGGACGGGAGGGCAGGAGAAATGCTGGATATGGGAGGTATCAGAAGGAGGGGGGCCTTGGAACTGGGAGGGAAGGACAGAGGGGGGCCTTGGAGCTAGGAGGGGGAGGGACAGAGGGCCCTTGGAGCTGGGAGGGAGGGCCAGAGGGCCTTGCAGCTGGCAGGGAAGGAGGGGGCCTTCGAGCTGGGAGGGAGGGATAGAAGCTGGCTGGGAGGGAGGGATGGAGGGGGCCCTTGGAGCTAGTAGGGCATGGGGCCTTGGAACTGTGAGGGCAGGCAGGGGGCCTTGGAGCTGGGGAGGGACGGAGGGGGGCCCTTGGAGCTGTGATGGGGGGAAGGAACGGAAGGAGGCCTTTGGAGCTGGGAGGGACTGGGGCCTTGGAGCTGGGAGGGAAGGACAGAGGGGGCCTTGGAGCTGGCAGGGAAGGAGGGAGAGCAGGGGGCCTTGCAGCGGCGAGGGGAGGGGGCCCTGGAAAACCCCCATACCAATACTCACCCGTTTTAACGGGCTTAACGGCTAGTTGATATAGAAACTAAACATAAATTTACTAAACATAATTGTACTAAGACACAAATAGAGGGGAGGAGGTGAAGAAGTAGACAACACTGTAATGGGGGATGGAGTCTGCTAACAAGTTGTCTCCATCCGAGTCAAGAGAAATAAAAATCTGGCATCACTTTTAAAGCCTGAACAGGGAAGGCCTTCACAACCAGGCGAGTCTCAAGAGCCACTTTGACTCTCAGAAAATAAAGTTCTAAATGGAATTCAGTGAGTAAAGCATTCCATAAGGTAGGGGCAAAAACTGAAAACAGGAAATACGGGCAGAATAATAATGAACCTGAAGATGGTTCTGGTGGGCAGAACATAGAGAACAAGTGGGTAAGTAAGGAATAAGAGCCCTGCTGAAAAAAAAGAGGTACCTGAAAGAGAAATCTGAAAGATAAGGACTAAAACGTTATAATTGATGCTGTGGTAAACTGGAAGCCAGTGTTCAAATTGGAGTAGGGGAGTTATGTTGTCAAATTTTTAGCTCCATGAATTCATTTGACTGCCACGTTTTCACCTAATTGTAAACTGCTTAGTTGATACTGAGGGACACCTATCTTAATCCCATTTTATAGTATAGACTCATCACATGCTATTCAGAGTCTTGACAACTTTCACAATATAGACAGTAATATTCTTATAGCAAAATTTGACAGTCACATTACATAAACATTCTTTAGTAAGAAGCTATTAAGCTGATATTTATTTATTACTAGTAAAAAAGGCCCGTTTCTGACACAAATGAAACGGGCGCTAGCAAGGTTTTCCTCGGAGTGTGTATGTTTGGGAGAGTGTATGTGAGAGTGACTGTGTGAGAGACAGAGTGAAAGTGTGAGTGTGTGTGTGTGTGTGAGAGAGAGAGTGAGTCTGGGTGTGAGTGTGTTTGTGAGAGAGTGTGTGTGTGAGAATGAGAGTGTGTGCAAGTGTGTATGTGAGACACAGTGTGAGAGAGAGTGTGTGTGTGTGTGCGAGAGAGAGAGTGTGTGAGACACAGATTCTCTGTGAGAGTGAGTGTATGAGACCAAGCGAGTATGTGAGTGACTGTGTGGCACATAGAGAGTGAATGTGATACAGTGTGAGACAGAGTGTGTGAGAGTGAGAGTCAGAAAGACATTGTATATGAGAGAGAGAGTGTGTGTGTGTGACAGAGATACCTCCCTTCCTGTGTCTCTCTGGTGTCAAGCCCCCTCCCCTCTGTCTGTGGTGTCTGAGATTCCCGCCACTGCACCCAAGCAATTGGTGTGCTGGAGGAGGGGGAGGGGGAATGTGTTGGGGGGGGGGGGTTCAGGTTGGAAGAAGAGGGGTGCGGGGGGTTCAGGAAGCGCTACCAGATGCGAGTGAGAGAGTGTGTGTGTGTGTGGGGGGGGGGGGGTTCAGGAAGCGATGCCAGATGACTGAGTGTGTGTGTGGGGGAGGGAGGGCAGTGGGTTCAGGAAGCGCTGGCAGATGAGAGAGAGAGTGAGTGTGTGTGTATGGGGTTTCAGGAAGCGCTGCGAGATGAGTGAGACTGTGTGTGTGTGTGGGGGGGGGGGGGGGTTCAGGAAGCGCTGCCAGATGAGAGAGAGTGAGTGTCTGTGTGTGTGTGTGTGTGTGTGTGTGTGTGTGTGTACGGGGTTTCCGGAAGCGCTAGCAGATGAGAGTGAGAAAGAGTGTGTGTGTGTGTTGGAGGGGTGTGTGGGGGGGGTGTGTGTTGGGGGTTTCAGCTTGGAAGAGGAGGGGTGTGTGGGGGTGTCTGTAAGTGCTGCGAGATGAGTGAGTGAGTGTGTGGGGGGGCGGTTTATCAAGTGTTTCCACATGAGAGTGTGTGTGTGTGTGCGGTGGGGTGCTTCAGGAAGCGCTGCCAGATGAGCGAGAGTATGTGTGTGTGTGTGGGGGGGGGGGGTTCAGGAAGCGGTGCGATATGAGAGACTGAGTGTGTGTGTGTGTGTGTGTGTGTGTGTGTGCGTGTGGTGGGGGGGGGTTGCCACATGAGTGAGTAAGTGTGTATGTGGGGGGCAGGGATTTCAGGAAGCGCTGCCAGATGAGAGAGAGAGAGAGACTGAGTGTGTGTGTGTTGGGGGGGGGGGGGCGTTGAAGTGTGGCCAAATGAGAGTGAGTGTGTGTGTTTGGGGGGGGGGGGTCAGGAAACACAGCCAGATGAGTGAGTGTGGGGGGGGGGCAGGGGTTTCAGGAAGCGCTGGCAGATGAGAGTGTGTGTGTGTTGGGGGGGGGGGCGTTGAGGAAGTGTGGCCAAATGAGAGTGAGTGAGTAAGTGTGTGGAGGGGGGGGGGGGGGTAAGGAAGCGGTGCCAGATGAGGATGAGAGTGTGTGTGTGTGTGTTGTATGGTTCAGTTTTTGGGGGGGAGGGAGGATCCTGCTTTTTAGAAGAAGAAGTAATGAAGCGTGTCCTCCGCGCGATGCCCCCCCTCCCGCCGCCTTCCCACCCACAGCGATGCACCCGGTCGCCGCCATCCCACCCACCGTGGCCATCGCACCCACCATCGCATAGTTTTGCTGGCGGGGGGACCCAAAATCCCGCCAGCAGAAGTCTTGTGTGTGTGCTGAGTGAGTCAGACTCCTCCAGCGATCTTCGGCATTGCTAGCCTGTGCAGGGCGGGGTTCTTTGCGTCTGATGTCCTGCACGTGCAGGACGTCAGATGCACAGAAGCCCTGGCTGCCTGCACAGGCTAGCAACGCCAAAGATGACGCCGTAGTCAGCAGACAGGACTTGTGCTGGCGGGGTTTCGGGTCCCCCGCCGGCAAAGCAACGCGAAGGTGGGTGGCTTAGTAGGGGGTTGTTGCGGGGGGGGTGTTGGACCTCCTTCTTTTGACCTGCAGCTTTGGGGGGGGGGGGTTGGGTCGGGGCGGAGGTGGGCGGATCTACAATTATGTGGGTGGGGCTTCTAGTTTTTGAGGTTTGGCGTGTGGGCGGGGGGGGGGGGGGGTGTTGGATGTCGGGACTGTGGACTCCGGAGCTTTGGAGGTGTTTCCCTACTCCTCCCCGTGCATGGGTGCGATCTGTTTGTTTTGTTTTTTTCCGCCCTCGACGTCATGACGTTTGACGCGAGGGCGGGGCAGAGACGGCTGGCTGGCTTCACCACATGAATCCACGAACCCTTCAGGGAGTGTTTGAGTGTCTTCAGAATGTTCACGGTGCGTTTTATTATATTAGATGATTTATTTACTGCCTTTTTGAAGGAATTCACTCAAGGCGGTGTACAGTAAGAATAGATCAAACATAAGCAATAGACAATTACAGCAGTAAAAATATTCAAAAACAATACAAAGTATGGCATGGTATACTATTTACAATGTCAACACAACATGTAATAGAACATTATAGATGATAGCGAGGGTAAAGCAAAGATGTAACATATAGAAGGGTAAGAGAGTAGGGTTAGAAAATAAGGTGATTGATTTGAAGAAAGTTGCACATGAGGTCAGAGAAATGGTTAAATGTTATCTTAGCTAGGGTAGGAGTGGGTAAACATGTCCTGCTGCAGTATATGCAGCCTGAGTACTCCTATTGTGTGTGAGTGAGACTAACGAGTTAGTTACTTCTTCCAGTAAAGGCCTGGTTAGTTGAAGAGCCAAGCTTTCACCTGCTTCCTGAAGTAGAGATAGTCTTGTGTTAAGCGCAGTCTTTCAGGCAGTGCATTCCAGAGTGTGGGGGCTACTCTGGAGAAGGCTTGCTTGCGGGTATCACATCATGTAATGTCTTTTGGAGAGGGTGTGGTTAGTGAAAGTCCTTGGGAGGACCTCAGTGTTCTTGGCAGTGTGTGGAGGATCATCCTATTTTTCAGGTACTCAGGGCCATTTCCTTTCAGGATGCTGTTCAAAAATACCATCCTGGAACCCCAGGCCAAATATATTCCCTCTAATAAAAAAAGAAGGAAGGAAGACCAAACAACAGCCAGCATGGTTAAAAAGTGAGGTGAAGGAAGCTGTCAGAGTTAAAAGAAAATCCTTCAGAATATGGAAGAAGGATCTGACTGAAAATAATAGGAAACAGCATAAACACTGGCAAGTCAAATGCAAAGTGCTGATAAGGAAGGCAAAGAGAGATTTTGAAAAGAAGATTGTGTTGGAGGCAAAAACATATAGTAAAAACCTTTTTAGGTATATTAGAAGCAATAAGCCAGCAAGGGAATCAGTTAGACCTCTGGATGACCGAGGGATAAAGGGGGCACTCAGGGAAGAGAAGGCCATAGCGGAAAGATTAAATGAATTCTTTGCTTTTGGACTTCACGAAGGAAGATATGGGAAAGATACTGGTGCCAGGAATGGTATTCAATGCTAACAAGTCAGAGAAACTGAAACAAATCACTGTAAACCTGGAAGATGTAATGGGGCAGTTTGACAAATTGAAGAGTAGCAAATTGCCTGGACTGGATGGTATACATCCTAGAATACTGATAGAATTGAAAAATAAACTTGCAAAACTATTGTTAGAAATATATAATTTATCTTTAAAATCAAGCATGGTACTGGAAGATTGGAGGGTGGTCAATGTAACACCAATTTTTAAAAAGGGTTCCAGAGGTGATCCGGAAATTACAGACCTGTGAGCCAGACAAAATGGTAGAGACTATTATAAAGAACAAAATTACAGAGCATATACATAAGCATGGATTAATGAGACAAAGCCAACATGGATTTAGTGAAGGGAAATCTTGCCACACCAATCTACTACATCTCATTGAAGGGGGGAACAAACATGTGGATAAAGATGAGTTGGTCGATATTGTGTATCTGGATTTTCAAAAGGCATTTGACAAAGTACCTCATGATAGACTCCAGAGGAAATTGGAAAGTCATGGGGTTGAAGGTAGTGTTTTATTGTGGATTAAAAACTGGTTAAAAGATAGAAAACAGAGAGTAGGGTTAAATGGTCAGTATTCTCAATGGAGAAGAATTGATATTGGGGTTCCCCAGGGGGTCTGTGATGGGGACGCTGTTTTTTAACATATTTATAAATTATCTAGATATCGGAATAATTGCTGAGGTAATTAAATTTGTTGAAGACACAAAGTTATTCAAACTTGTTAAATCGCAAGAGGATTGTGAAAAATTGCAAGAGGACCTTACGAGACTGGTCATCCAAATGGCAGATGACGTTTAATGTGAGCAAGTGCAAAGTGATACATGTGGGAAAGAGGAACCTGAACTATAGCTATGTGATGTAAGGTTCGATATTAGGAGTCACCGACCATGCAAATGATCTAGGTTTCATCGTTGATGATAGGTTGAAACCCTCTGCTCAGTGTGCAATAGCAGCTAAGAAAGCAAATAGAATGTTAGGTATTATTAGGAAAGGAATGGAAAACAGAAATCAGGATGTTACAATGCCATTGTATCGCTCCATGGTGCGACTGCACCTCGAATACTGTGTGCAATTCTGATCACCGCATCTCAAAAAAGATATAGTGGAATTAGAAAAGGTACAGAGAAGGGTGACGAAAATTATAAAGGGGATGGAATGACTTCCCAATGAGGAAAGGCTAAAGCTTCTAAGGCTCTTCAGCTTGGAGAAAAGATGACTGAGGGAGATATGGTAGAGGTCTATAAAATAATGAGTGGAGTGGAATCAGTACATGTGAATCGCTTGTATACTCTTTCCAAAAATACTAGGACTAGGGGACACGCGATGAAGCTACAAAATAGTAATTTTAAAAGAAATCAGAGAAAATATTTCTTCACTCCACATGTAATTATACTCTGGAATTCATTGCCAGAGAATGTGGAAAAAGCAGTTAGCTTAGCGGGGTTTTAAATAGGTTTGAATATCTTCCTAAAAGAAAATTAAACAATTATGTTAGCGGAGAGTGTATAACACAGCAGTAATTGTGTCATCCTAATGTTTTCCCCCTCCCCCTCTTTCTCTTTCCTATATGATATTATAATACTTGTGTCAATATGTCCCCTCAGTTAAGCATATGTAATTGTCTTTTCTTTCCCCATTAGATTGTAAGCCGCTCAGATACCAGTTTGATGGGCAGGATAAAAAGCCCTTAATAAACTTGAAATTTGATTATTAAGATGGACTTGGGAAAATCCACTGCTTATTTCTAGGATAAGTAGCATAAAATGTATTGTACTGTTTTGGGATCTTGCCAGATATTTGTGACCTGGACTGGCCACTGTTGGAAACATGATACAAGCATAGGCGGTCGGTGGCCCAACTGTTTGGGGAGGCTAAAGGGGGCGGGGTTAGGGGTGGGGCCAGGGGTGAAGCTTAAATCCATAATTGTCTGATAACACACAGAAAAAAATATATAAATAAAAGTCACAATTAATACCTTTTATTAAATTTAGATATTAGATATGTATCATATTTCAAAAAATAAAGTGGTTGCTCAAAGCATATTCTAAGCACAATCGCTCAACTGTAAAACACTATGCACAACTTTGTGCAAAAACACACTTAGAACCTTACTGTACCATAAATATTACACTGGGCAGAACCTAATACACCAATATACCACCCATACGGAAAATGCAGACCATCAACAATATGAAACAAGGGATTATATCATCACAATTCTCATGTAGAGCCACAAAACACCCTAATTAATGTGGGATAAAATGCCATAAATAAGTAAATAAATATAAATTTTTAATGTTGAGCACCTGATTCTCAAAGTGGACATATTCCAAACACTATAATGAAAATAAAATGATCTTTTCTACCTTTGTTGTCTGGTGACTTTTTCTGATCATGCTGGCCCAGTATCCGATTCTGCTGCTATCTGTCCTCAGTGCAGGTCAGGAAGTCATCCTCATTAAATATCTCCCTGGCAACCCAGGACACCTCCGGCCAACCCCCCCCCCCCCCCTCTCCCAGCAGTAAGGTAAACAAACCATAAACCAATTTCTACAACTGGTTACTTCAAGGCTAGAGGGCTTTCACTGCAACTCCTGCTGTGAGGATGGAGGTAAATCAACAATTTAAACCCCTCAGAGCACAGCAGGGGAGGCTTAGCCTCTCCAAGCCTCTTATACCAGGCGCCTATGGATACAAGGCTTAATGGACCTTTGGTCTATCCCAGTATGGCAATTCTTATATTCTTATGACATGCATTTAACTGTCATTCCCTGTCACCTCTCCCCCTCTCCCTTCTCCCTTCCCATCTACACTGTGCAGTGCAGATAAATAAGCAATACAAATCAACATAAAGAGTGACCCCCATGTTTCATCCTTCACCCTCATGTCATCCCTTACTGCTGCTATTTCCTGCCACACCCCAACCTGATCTTGACGGATGCCATCAAGCTTCTCCCACATGCCAGTGACCTCTTCCCTGAGCAGGGCCTGTTATTTAATTATCTCTCTTCCCAACGCTCTAACATTCTCTCCCTCTTCTCCTTCTTATTCCTGCTCAGGGTGGCCAAGAACTTCATCTGAATATATGGAGGCATCATCCTTGAGCAGTTCTTCCTCCCCTGATGATGGCTCCAGCTCCAGATCATCCTTCTGCTCCCATGCCTCCATGCCTATGTCCCCAGTATCCTCTTCATCTGCCTCCAGCAACAGAATGTTGGCATCCTGTGTCGCTGCTGCACTTTGCTCACTGGTGGGAATATAAACTCCACAGCAGTGACAATGTGAGATACTGTAGGGTTTGGAAAGTGGCCTAGTCATTAGGGCAGCAGCCTGGGAGCATCATTGTTCAGTTGTCAAGCAAGATTCTGTGGAACTGTACAGTTGTGCTGTATTGTTATATACCTCATGCCATTTGCTGAACTGCTCAATGCATGTTTGTTTTAATGTGATTGTGGAAGACCAATAAAAGGTTCACTACCTCTTACTCATTCTATGAATTTGTGGTGATATGTAATAGGAGTGCCTGGGCCCATTAAGATGAGGTACTGCAGCTCAGAGATAACATGGGTTCACACCATCCATCGGAATAGCATGTCTTGCATATTAGACTTGCAGGTGATACATGCATCTGACAGGAACGTTGTGACAGCACTCGTTATCCCTCTCTCCCTTCCGCTCTTCACAGTGCTCAGGAAACCTGTGTAGTAACCTCAGAACCTTGATATCAGATACAGCAGCTATAAGCTTTGAGATAAAAACACAAGACACCCATATAAACTTCAAATATAAAACTTTTATAATAAAATTGCATAAATAAAAAAACATATTCACATAAGAGAAGGGAAAAATTGAATGACACCCATAAAAAGGACAAATATATAATAAAAACAAAAGGTTGAGGGAAGGGGAAGGGATCACTGTATTGGAGAGGATGGGGGAAGATGCAGGAGGCCATTGCCCTCTCCTGGACAGCTAGCAAGCCCCTCCTGAGACTGGTCTAGCTGCTACTGGGGTGGTACATGGGATCCAGGGTGAATGGGTGGGGGAGGGGAGAATGGATTCTGTAGGGGGCAGGAACGGTGTCCTCCTCCTCCTCTTCTTCATAATCCTCCTCCTCTGCTCTCTAGGCCATTGGGGCTGACCCTGCAGCAGCAGGTCCAGCAGGTGCTGATGCTGGTGGCTGAGCCACAAAGGTAAAAAACATAGACATTGGTTACGGATATGCTCTCATCACCTGCACATTTGACCTTGACATATTCTAAGATAAGCATTATAGTTTGAGAGTTGACCATATGGGTTATGGACCAATCTTTGCCTATTGGTTATACATTGGTCCCCTAGTGGCTACCATAGAAATGAGTGAGAAGTCGAGAGGGAGTATAAAAAGACATCACTCTACATATTTTTCAAAAGGAGAAAAAGGGTCCTCAGTAGCCAATATAATTCAATACAATCTTGACAATCATCTATACGCAGCTATTCAATCATTCAAGCATGAGAGAAACCGAAGGAGACATCTTAGTACTGCACTATCCCAACGGGGACCTATTTCACGTCCGCTTCTTTAGGGGAAGTCCTAGGTATGTCTCCAATACACTATCCACATTTGGTTTGAGCATTGAGACAGCACAAGTGTGGACAGTGAATTGGATGCTACAAATTATTAGGAATGGGATAGAAAATAAGACAAAGGATATTATAATGCCTTAGTATCGCTCTATGGTGCGACCACACCTTGAGTATTGTGTTAAATTCTGGTCACCATATCCCAAAAAAGATATAGCAAAATTAGAAAAAGTTCAAAGACCAACCAAAGTGATTAAGGGGACGTAACTCCTCTCACATGAGGAAAGGCTAAAGAGGTTAGGGCTCTTAGTCTTCAGCTTGAAGAAAAAACAGTTGAGAGGGGATATGATTGAGGTCTACAAAATACTTAGTGGTGTAGAACAGTAAACGTAAATTGATTTTGTACTCTCAAAAAGTACAAGAACTACGAGGCACTCAATGAAATTACATGAAAATACATTTAAAACAAATAGGAGGAAATATTTTTTCACTCAAAGAATAGTTAAGTACTGGAACTCATTGCCGGAGGATGTGGTAACAGCAGTTAGTGTATCTGGGTTTTAAAAAGGTTTGGACAAGTTTCTGGAGGAAAAGTCCATAATCTTCTATTGAGATAGACATGGGGGAAGCCACTGCTTGCCCTGGGCCCTGGGATTGGTAGCATGGAATGTTGCTACTATTTGGGTTTCTGCTAGGTACTTGAGACCTGGATTGGCCACTTCTGGCAGCAGGATACTGGACTAGATGGACCACTGGTCTGCACCAGTATGGCTATTCTTATATTATTAAGCTCTCTGATTTCTGCAACCTTATAGGGGGTACATACTGTGGCAAAGGTTACTGAATTCTATGTACTCTTTTTAACAGCCAGTGGCAGCTATGCAATGTGTTTAGGTTAATTTGCATATTAGCATCTTTCACATTTTTGCTACTATAATTCAAGATATTTAGAAGCATTTATTTAGATCACTGTTTCAAACTGGGTGCTTTTTCTAAGAGATCAATCAGATTTTCCCTACAGAGACTTTGGGGTAATAGCAATATTTTCTCATTCATTGTCCTGAATCTTTCAAATTGAGGGTCATACCTTGAATGGTATTAGGTCAATACTGGTCCATGGCTTACTAGGATCAGGCCTTTAATGCAGCCTAAGATAGGTGGTATTCACTGAAGGCTAAATACCAGACAAGACCAAGAGATAATAAGCACTCTAGGAACGGTATTAGAGAAACAGAAGACAATGTGTGTGTTTTGGGTTTGGGGGGGGGGGGGGTACAGCAGAAGCACAGGCATTAACATCCCAAGTAACCAAAAATAGGTAAAGGGAACCAACAACAGCGACTGCTGTTTGAATCATAGGATCTAGTGCTACTGTTGTATGACAGGTTTGCTACTTGTATGTTGAGTTTGGATTTTTCTCAGGTTTTATATTTCACAATGTGCGTGGTAGTGGAGAGATTTGTGTTGCTGGAGAATCCGAATTTTTCTTTGTATTCAAGGACAAATGTCCTACCTGTTGCTGGAGGAAAGTTGGATTTTTGTGGATGCAGTTTCTCCTGGATTCTATATATCGCGCCTTGATTTCAATGTAGAAGTCGAAGCGTATTCCATAACAATGTGCATAACTTAATTAACAAGCTAATCAGCGCTGATAATTGGATGTTAACAAGCAATTATCAGCACTAATTGGCATTAATTGTATTTTACACACAGTACTTGCTAACGTATTCTATAACATAGTGCATATAAATTCTAAGTCACATAGTTGAAAAGTGGGTGTGGTTATGGGAGTAGAATGGGCGGGTCATGGGCGTTTCTACAATCTACGTGCGTTGTTATAGAAAATACCCGTTCTGCACCTAATTTAGGTGTCAGGATTTACACCAGATTTTTGTTGGCATAATTGATCATGACTAAATTTAGTCACACAGAGCAGCACTTGGTGTATTCTATGACATATGCCTAAATTAAAGTGTATGTGGAAATCAAGGTGCAATATGTAGAGTCTAGCCCTTTATGTTTACATTTACCCCCAAATTCTATAAATGGTGCCCAAAGTTAGACATTCAATTGAGTGTGCAGTTTTGAAATAGGGCCAGTTGTGTGTAACATAATTAACTAATTGCCACTAAATTGACGATAAATACCAATAATTGGCAATAACCAGCACTAATTTGCCATTGCACATGCAAATGCAAAGGAGGCATTAATGTAGGAGGGGTATGTGTGTCCAAATACAGAAAGAAAATGAGTATTTCCACAGACAATCAGCAGTCAAGAAAAGGAGTGGAAGCAGTCAGTAACCAGGATGATCCAGGGTGGTTTAAAAACCTTTAATTGGTAGCTGTAATTCATACAATCTCAAGTAAGGTAAGACTTTTTCAGGAGTCCTCTTTGTCAACTTGTTGAACCAACAAATATGACGAATCATCTAAATCCTAATAGGTGAATTCCAGACAGCGATGCCTATAAGTACATAAGTAATGCCACACTGGGAAAAAACCAAAGGTCCATCGAGCCCAGCATCCTGTCCATGACAGTGGCCAATCCAGGCCAAGGGCACCTGGCAAACTGCCCAAACGTACAAACATTCTATACATGTTATTCCTGGAATTGTGGATTTTTCCCAAGTCCATTTAGTAGTGGTTTATGGATTTGTCCTTTAGGAAATCATTTAACCCCTTTTTAAACTCTTCTAAGCTAACCGCCTTCACCACGTTCTCCGGCAACGAATTCCAGAGTTTAATTACGCGTTGGGTGAAGAAAAACTTTCTCCGATTTGTTTTAAATATACTACACTGTAGTTTCATCGCATGCCCCCTAGTCCTAGTATTTTTGGAAAGCGTGAACAGACACTTCACATCTACCTGCTCCACTCCACTCAATATTTTATATACCTCTATCATGTCTCCCCTCAGCCATCTCTTCTCCAAGCTGAAAAGCCCTAGCCTCTTTAGTCTTTCTTCATAGGGAAGTCGTCCAATCCCTGCTATCATTTTAGTTGCCCTTCGCTACACCTTTTCCAATTCTACTATATCTTTCTTGAGATGCGGCGACCAGAATTGAACACAGTACTCAAGGTGTGGTCGCACCATGGAGCGATACAATGGCATTATAACATCCTCACACCTGTTTTCCATACCTTTCCTAATAATACCCAACATTCTATTCACTTTCCTAGCCGCAGCAGCACACTGAGCAGAAAGTTTCAGTGTATTATCGACGACAACACCCAGATCCCTTTCTTGGTCTGTAACGTCTAACGTGGAACCTCGCATGACGTAGCTATAATTCGGGTTCTTTTTTCCCACATGCATCACCTGACATCTGCCATTTAGCCACCCAGTCTCCCAGTCTCGTAAGGTCCTTCTATAATTTTTCACAATCCTGTCGCGAGTAAACGACTTTGAATAACTTTGTGTCATCAGCAAATTTAATTACCTCGCTAGTTACTCCCATCTCTAAATCATTTATAAATATGTTAAAAAGCAGCGGTCCTAGCACAGACCCCTGGCAGCAGGCCTATGGCAGCATATAAAAAATGTTTAAAATCTAGAAAGAAAAAACAGCATTTTTCTGTTAGGCTTGCAGCCACAAGTTTCTAGTTATGGTAAGGGGAGTTCATTTGGTGATTCTTTGTTGTAGTTTTTGTGTATTCTGCTATGCTTTTTGTGTCTTTTGTTGTGTATGTCCTGATATACATCGCCTCGGACTAATGGATAGTGTGATTTAGAAATGTGTCAAATAAATTAAATAAACAAATAATGGATGAGGAAATCCTTATCACTATGAAGTCCTTTTATGCTACTTTTGAAGTGGCTAAATATTTGACTTTCTAATGTTTTACGTTCATGGATAGTTCTGCAGTTTCCTTTCAGTAGTATAATTATAAGGTCATTGATGCAGCGATCTGGCCTGGAAAACTGTTCCCCACTGAGTATAGCTGTTGAGAGCTTGCAGTAACATATTAAGTCCAGTAATATGGTTATCACCTACAGCTTGTTTGTTGACCTTTAATTCTGCTTATATTTTAATTAAAATGTACCTGAAATTCACTCTCAATGTAACTTGATTGTTTACATGGAAATCAGCTTTACAACAGATTTAATTACATGCATTTAGAGAATTTTGTATTTTAAGTTACTGTGCGTGGCTTCCTGGGCAGGGCCATGCCTAGGGTCTCTGGTGGCCCCCTGCAGACTATCAGTTGGTGCCCCCCCCTCGTCTAGCATAAAATACCATAAATACCAAAATACCATACTGTGCAAAATATAAAGACAGCAGATGTAAACTTGAAAAAACTAACAAGTACCAATCAGCCCTCAGTTCATCCACTATTTACCCTTCGCCATTGAGATTATTGATAATTTTTTTTGTTACATTTGTACCCTGTGCTTTCCCACTCATGGCAGGCTCAATGCGGTGGGCAATGGAGGGTTAAGTGACTTGCCCAGAGTCACAAGGAGCTGCCTGTTTCGGGAATCAAACTCACTTCCTCAGTTCCCCAGGACCAAAGTCCACCACCCTAACCACTAGGCCACTCCTCCACTTTAACCTGTCTTTTGTTTCTTTTAACCATTCATTTTTTTTTTATTCTATCAGTACTCTGGGATGTATATCATCAGGTCCATGTGATTTGCTACTCTTTAGTTTGTCAAATTGCCCACTACATCTTCCAAGTTATTCCCTTTATTCACTATCTAACTCCTGTCTATATGCTCCACCATCGCTTATACCCTATGCTAAATAGTTTGAAGTTTTATTGTGTCAACATTATAAGTAGTACACTATCCTGCTTATAATCGAACGAGAATAACGCCCAAGTTCCGACCTAAATCGGGAGATGGGCGTTCTTCTCACAAAAACAAATAAAGCGGCATAATCGAAAGCCGAACTTTGGACGCTTTCAACTGCACTCCGTCGCGGATGCGGACAAAGTTGACGGGGGAGTGTCGGAGGCGTGGTGAAGGCGGAACTGGGGCGTGGTTATCACCCGAACAGAGATGGGCGCCCTTCGCCGATAATGGATGCGTTTGTAGCTAGAATTTAGGGCACTTTCCTGGACCCTGTTTTTTGACGAATAAGGCCCCAAAAAGTGCCCTAAATGACCAGATGACCCCCAGAGGGAGTCGGGATGACCTCCCCTGACTCCCCCAGTGGTCACTAACCCCCTCCCACCACACAGAATGATGTTTCACAACTTTTTACTTTCACCCTCAAATGTCATACCCTCCTCCCAAGCAGCAGTATGCAGGTCCCTGGAACAGTTGTTAGGGGGTGCAGTGGACGTCAGGCAGGTGGGACCCAGGCCCATCCCCCCCCTACCTGTTACAATTGTGCTGCTTACTGCTACTAGTCGTCCAACCCCCCCCCAAACCCCCTGTACCCACATGTAGGTGCCCCCCTTCACCGCTTAGGGCTATAGTACTGGTGTAGACTTGTGGGCAGTGGGTTTTGAGGGGGATTTGGGGGGCTCAACACCCAAGGGAAGGGTGCTATGCACCTGGGAGCTCTTTTACCTTTTTTTTTTGTTTTTGTAAAGTGCCCCCTAGGGTGCCGGTTGGTGTCCTGGCATGTGAGGGGGACCAGTGCACTAGAATCCTGGCCCCTCCCACGAACAAATGCCTGCATTTATTCGTTTTTGAGCTGGGCGATTTCATTTTCCATTATCGGTGAAAAGCAAACGCCCAGCTCACACCTTGGCGAATAAGGCATGGGCGTCTATTTTTTTTTTAAAATACGGTTCACTCCGCCCCTTCACGGACCGTTCTCGGAGATTAACGCCCATGGAGATAGGCGTTTCTGGTCGATTATGCCCCTCTATGCCATAATATGTGCTATATTTTAATATATTTTCTTTTGATATTGTCTATTGCCTATGTCCAGATTAATCTTCTTGTATATTTCCTTGAGTGAATTTCTTCAAAAAGGCAGTAAATAAATCCTAATAAATAAATATTCCAATTAGGGGGGGGGGGGGGAGGAATAAGAATATGGAAGGTATACAGATTTGTTTGGGGGGTGCACTTAGGTTGTGGGCTGTGTTTCAGGTTGATGTCTCTCAGATGGGGCTCAATTCGGGAGGGGGTCTTTCAGTTTAACCAAGTGGTGTGTTGAATATTATAGATGACTATTCTTGTCTATGTACCACTTTGTATTTTTTCTGGGTTCTGATGCCTGTAGTTGTACCTGCAATATTGTTCTCTTGTCACCAATTTTATTTCTTAATAAAAACAGTTGAAACATAAAATGTTTAAGTAAAAACAATTAAATTAATAAAATAAATATTCCAGTGGACCCAACATTTGACAGAACCCTGAATGTGGCTGAAGAACTCTGCTGTTCTGACTTGCCCTGCATAGCCAACTGACCGAACAAGGAGGATCATTTTTCACATAACATGGACACTACTACCATCCTTTTAGATCAAGCGGAATGCCTGAAGCAGTCAGAGACCTAGCAATGTGCATCTGAGTCTGAGGGAACCTATAAGAATTGCTATTGTCAGATCCTGGGCTTTGGGAAATCTCTCTCTGTCTCACCATCCTGTTACAATGTCAAAATGGCTTCTATCATGAATGCCTGGCCCTTGAAAAGATATTCCCATGCCTCTGACCCCTCTTAAACAGAGAAAACAGTGCCCCCGCTGCTCCGCCTCCCTCCCTCACCGACCTGTCCTGCTGACTCTCCCCTCGGTTCGCACTTCAAAATGGCCGCTGAGACTTCAGCAGAAGTCTCGCAAGGCCGCCTCTGGAAGTCTCGGTGGCCATTTTTAAAGCGCGAACCGGGGGGAGAGTCAGCACTGGCAGCGGGCACCCCAAAGAATTCGAAAGACAGGTCGGTGAGAGAGGGAAGCAGAGCAGCGGGAGCGGAGCAACCCCAAGTGGTATGGCAGGGCAGCACCGCAGCGGCGCCCTTGAAGGCAGGCGCCCCCCTGAGGTGCTTACCCCGCTTACCGTGTTGGCATGGCCCTGTTCCTGGGTTTGTGATCGAAATAAATATGCTGTTTAAAACGATTATGAGAGAAATATTTCCAAGACATGGCTATTACTAAAGATGTTTTGTGCTTTCAACACCTCACTGAGATTTTGCCCAAAAACAAAGCAAACCAAAAAAAAAGTAGCCTGTGATTAGTTTGATGTGCACTTTGAAAAGAACTTTCATTGGTTTCTAAGGTAATATAATAATTTAGGGAAATTGCTTGTGAGGAATGCAGTTCTGAATAATTAGAGACTGCTGAGCATAGCTCAAATATTATGAAGTAATATTTATGTGGGACACAAAGAACCCCTGCTATAAATCTAAACCCACCCTCCTCCCAAAATAAATATAACTACTAGCAACAATTTGATGTTAAATCTGTTTCACACCAATACATTAACAAACGCCTCTCACGTGTATGTAAGAACATCTTCATCAACTGTAAAAGTCACTACTTTATGCAGAATAAGTTCAGTCTTATATCTTATCTCACAATCACCATTGCTCACTTTCATCTCAGCCCACCTACACTGCCTTGTAAATATCATCACACCCTTGTACATTTTTCACATTCTGTTGCTTAAAAACTACAATTCAAAATGCATTAAAGCACAACATACCCTACACTTTCAACATAAAAAACAGTGTTAGAAATATTGAAAAAGAAATTTAAGATAAAGAAACCAAAAAGTTTTGATTATATAAGTGTTTATACCCTTTGTCATAGGAAACCCAAATTAGCTCCAGTTTCAAAAACTGCCTTAATAAGGCACATAATAAGCTGAGACCACCTGAATCCAGTCACAGTATATAAGAACATTGCCAAATCATTTATTAATATCTTAAATAGCACCAGTTCCAGTACAGATCCCTGTGGCATTCCTCTATTCACCCTCCTCCGTTCAGAAAAAATGCCATTTAACCTTGTCCTCTGTTTTCTGTCCAATAACTAACATCTAATCCACAAAAGGATATAGGAGGACTCTTACTAACTCCTCTTTTGCTTTTCCTTCAGTTAAGGGTATTAAATGGTTTAAGATTTGTGAAAGAATTCTTGCATATCAAGCACCTAAAATTTGATATGATTACGCTTTATTTTCTTAATTGCCCTAGTTATTCACTTTTTAGGAAGATGCCAAAACCTTTGCTTTTAAAAAAGTTTCTTGTTAATAATTAGTGAGGTTCTGGATATGTGCTCTTAACTGTCTTGATATTCTTCTCTTATTGTAAACTGCTTTGAACCTGTGGTATTAGCAATATATAAGTATAAATAAATTGTAAATTCTAAAAAATCCCATGACTTTTTAATTTTCTCAGGAGTCTCTCATGAGGAACTTTGTTAAAAGCTTTCTGGAAATCTAGATACACTACATCAACTGGCTCACCTTTATCCTCATGTTTATTCATGCAAATTGGTGAGTCTAGACTTCTCTTGAACCCATGCTGACTCCGTCCCATTAAACCATGTTTGTCTATGTGTTCCATAATCTTATTCTTTATAATTATTTCCACTATGTTGCCCAGCACTGAAGTCAGGCTTACCGGTCTGTAATTTCCCGGATCACCCCGGAACCTTTTTTAAAAATTGGTGTTACATTGGCCACCCTCAAATCTTCAGCAACTATGGACAATTTTAATGACAGGTTACAGATCACTAGCAGCAGATCAGCAATTTCATGTTTGAGTTATTTCAGTAACTGTGGTAGAAGAAAACTCCAGGAACTTGTCCAAACCTTTTTAAACCCAGATATCCTAACCAGGTCACTAGCAACAGATGAGCAATTTCAAGTTTGAGTTCTTTCAATACCATAGGGTGTATACCATCTGGTCCAGCTGATTTATCACGCTTTAACTTGTCAATTTGGCTCAGTACATCTTTCAAGTTCACCGAGATTTTGTTCAGTTCCTCCGCAGCGTCACCCCTGAAAACAGGTATAGGTACATCTTCTTCCATAAAGACCGAAGCAAAGAATTAATTCAATCTCTCCGCTATGGCATTGTCCTCCCTGAGTGCTCCTTTTGTTCCTTCCTGATCTAACAGCCCCACAGATTCCCTCGCAGGCTTCCTGCTGCTGATATACCTGAAAAAAAAATATGAGTTTCGTCTCCACGGCAAGTTTTTCTTTATGTTCTCTTTTAGCCTTCTTTATCAGTGCTTTGCATCTGGCTTGACATTGCTTATGCTGCTTATTTTCTTCATTCGGATGCTTTTTCCATTTTTTGAAGGATGTTCTTTTGGTTCTAATAGCCTCTTTCATCTCACCTCTTAACCACGCTGGCTGTCGTTTGCTCTTTTTTCCATGTTTGTTAATAGGTGGTATTTTCAAACAAAATGTCCACACCTGATTTAAAGTCCTAGCCTTTGCAGCTGACCCTTTCAGCTTCTTTTTAACCATTTCTCCCATTTTGTCACAATCGCCTTTTTGAAAATTAAAAGTTGCTACAGTAGATTTCCTTAGTGACTTCATGCCAGATATCAGCTCAAATTTGATCATGTTATGATCACTGTTTCCCAGTGGATCCAACACCGTTACTTCTCGTACTATGTCGCACATTCCAGTAAGGATTAAATCCAAAATAGCTCCCCTTCTTGTTGGTTCATGGACCAGGTGCTCCAAGAAGAAGTAATTTACTACGTCTAGAAATTTTACCTCCCTAGCCTCCCTGATGTAACATTTATCCAGTCAATATTAGGATAATTGAAATCACTTATTATTATTTTTTTTATTTTATTTTTATTAAACTTTTTAACAAACATAATTTCACATTTATGAATGATAATACACAATTTGGATCACTCATTATTATTATGTTGCCCAATTTGCCAGACTTTGTAATTTCTGTAAACATATTTTCATCTGTCTATTCGTTTTTTCCTGGTGGATGGTAGTACAGCCCTACCAGTATACTCCTTCCCTTCACACCTGGAATTTCTAACCATAAAGATTCCACGTTGCTGTTTCATGTAGAATGTTTATTTTCTTTAACTCAATTCTCTCTTTAACATATAGTGCAAACTCCCCTCCCCCCAATTTGATCCACTCTTATTATTGCGATATAATTTGTACCCTGCTAACACAGTGTCCCATTGCTTGTCCTCCTTCCACCTCTGAAATGCCTATTATATCTATCTCTTCATTTAGTGCTATATACTCCAATTCGCCTATCTTATTTTTAAGGCTTCTAGCATTTGTATATAGACACTTCAAATTGTCTTTTTTCCTTGCATCTACAGGCTGCTTTGAAGTTAATAGAGATAATTTGAATCCTTTACTCTGTTCTCCCATTGAATACTCCTGGTTTTGTTTCACCATTATTGAAACCTCTCTATCGGGATTCCCTAAAGATCCTGTTTCAATGGTATCCTTCAAGGATATTCCACACCGAACCTCTTGAGCTCCTGGGTGACTGTTGGCTTCCCACCCCCTCCCCCCCCCACTGAGCAGAGGGTTTCAATGTATCATCAATGATGAAATGTAGATTCTTTTCCTGGGCAGTGACCTCTAATGTGGATCTTTGTATCACATAGTTATAATTTGGGTTCTTCATTCCTTCATGCATCACTTTCCACTTGCTCACAGTAAATGTCATCTGCCATTGGGATGCCCAGTCTCATAAGGTCCTCTTGTAATTTTTCACAACCCTCTTATGATTTAACAGCTTTGAATAATTTTGTATCATCTGCAAATTTAAATGCCTCACTAATTATTCCCATTTCTAGATCATTAATAAATATGTTAAAAAGCAGCTGTCCCAGCACAGACCCCTGCAGAACTCCACTATCAACCCTTCTCCATTGAGAATACTGACCATTTAATCCTACTTTCTGTTTTCTTTTAACCAGTTTTTAATCCACAATAGGACATTACCTCCTTTCCATGACTTTCTAATTTTCCCTCATTTCGTTTGCACACTAAGCGTAAAGTTGGGTGCCCAATTTAAAAGAATTAGAGAGGCATGTTTGGGGTTCAGAAGTAAGGAAGCAGAGAGATGCTGGATGTAATGGGGGAGACTATAACATAGTAGTAAGGGAAGGGGGGTATGCTGCTTGGCTGAACAGACGCCCATCGACTTTGCTGCACTCGACCTGCACTATCTGCAAATTTTTCTGACTTCCCAAACACCTAAGGACTTGATTTTCACTTGGCTGCCTTGATTACAAACCCAGGCATTATCGGTGCAGCTACCCGGGATCCTGGTGCATGATCAGCGTGGCATGCCGGTGAAAACTCCACGGCCTGGTAAAGATCATGCACAGATCATGAGTCCCAAGATGGCGTAATAAAGCAATAATACTTCTGTGGTTACCCTACAGGAGGAAGTGGTTCGGGAGCTAACAAAACAGCTTACCACAGTCCTAGATGATCGGCTCTCCAATTGACATCAAAGAGAATTTGAAGCACCATGGAATGAGGATTCAGCAAGCAGAGGAGCGCATCGCCTGACAGGAAGACCGCACTAAATCCATGGAGGCTCGCGTTACCACAGCAGAATCCCAGGGTCGCCAACTGCTACAGCTGATGGGTGATTTAGAAAACAGGAGCAGGTATAATAATATCTGGATGATTGGCCTGCCAGAAATGGTACAGGATGAGTTATGGGACTTTATTGAGACATGGCTCCCTTCTCACCTGGACATCCCACTATCAAAACACGCTGTGTCACTGCATTCCGGGAGGGGGGAGAAGCATCCGAGACTTATGCTAGCCCATGTGCTCAACTACGCAGAGAAGGAGCAGCTTATGTAAGCCTATGGTGTCCGGGGCGAGATGGACTATAAGGGAGCACATGTACTTTTATTCCAGGATTACTCTGCTCGTATGTCAGAGCAGCGGAGACAGATGGGTCAGCATTGCAATATGCTTTATGTTAAGAGGGTACATTTTGCCCTGCTATACTCGGCGAAGGTCCAAGTGACCCACAGTAATAAGTCCTTTTCTTCACCAATCCAGCGGATCTCAAATCAAAGTCGTAGCAATTTTATTCTTTTTCTTTGAGACATTCATTGTTATGGGCTGTTGTGACACAGATTGCTCTGGAAACCAGTATTTTTCTTCCAGTTTTTGTTGCCCTGATGAGTGTTGCGTGTGACGCTATGCATCTCTAAGAGATGTTGTCTGTGACTTGTAGTCCCTTTCCATGGGGGTGCCACCCTTGCTGCCTGTGCACTCTAATGGGCTCCTCTGGATGGCATGAGGGCATTTACTTTCTGGTGCCCGGTTCTGGCTGTGGAGGGTCCTCCACGTGGGGTTTTGCTTTGCAAGGCCCTGCCTACTGGGGAATCATCTATGGGATGAGTATTGGAGGAGCCCTCTGGATGCCAGTGGTGTTTGTTGCACTTTATTTGCTCACTTTCCTATTTGCAGCATTGATGCCTTACAGTTATTAATATTTCAATGTACTAGCTGTGTAAAAGTGTGTGTGTGTGGGGGGGGGGGGGGGTAATTGTCTGATAGGGTGATGCGGGAAAGGGGGAGTGCAGAGGGGTTAGTATTGAGTGTTGAGTGTAGTAGTGGGGAGGGGGATGAGTGTTGTGAAATGGCTTGTAGAATGCAAGTGGTTGTTGGAAGGTTTACATTGGTTTTATGGGACGGGGAAGAGGGATGGCGCTGGGAGGGGGGAGGGTCTTCTAGGTCTCCATGACTCCAGCTGTGGCCTATTCTGTGGATGGGCCTATATATTATATCACTGCTTGTCTCGCATGTCCTTGGGGGTTGGCAGGGACCTGGGGGGGGGGGGGGCTAGCTGGGTGCTCCTCTGGTGCAACAGTTATAGATAGCCATTGTACTGCATTTGGTAGAAGCATACCATGGGTACTTCTAGTTTGCATATTTTGTCCCTCAATGTAGACTGTGTGTACACTCCCCAGTAAAATGAACTAGGCTCCTACAAGCCTTGAAGAGAATGTGTGCGGATGTGGCGCTGCTGCAAGAGACACATCTGAATAAACTGGAACATTTGAAGTTGAAAAGGGGCTGGGTCAAGGAGATTTTTTATGTAGCATTTAACAACCGACAAAGGGGGGGTGGCCATATTGATCAAACAGACCTTGGCTTTTACATCCCATAACTCTTACCAAGATCCAGATGGAATATGTGGAGCAGGGAATACGTGCAATACTCTGCCTGGTATTCAAAAGGAATTTACACGCTTTTACACATCCTTGTATGATTCAGGCTCCTTCTCTGCTCTGAATTGCGAGGAGTTTTTCCGACACTTGTAATTACCAAGTCTTATGGCGGAACAATCCAATGCTCTTAATTCACCATTAACTGGGAAGGAAGTGAAGGGGGTTATTAAACATCTAAAATTGTCCAAAGCCCCAGGGCCGGATGGTTTAGGCACAGAATTTTATAAAATTCTTCAGGATCTTCTTATTCCTCCCTTTATTCATATGTGCGATGACATTCAGAATACTCAGGTAATGGGCTCCACCTTGAACAATGTTTACATCACTGTACTACCGAAGCCCGGGAAGGATCCGGAACTGGTTGGTTCCTTTCGGTCTATTTCCCTTTTGAACCAAGACCTTAAGATTCTGGTGGTGGTTTTGGCAGCCCAACTGGGGAAGTTCCTCCCACTCCTTGTCCATCCCGACCAAGTGGGCTTCGTTCCTAGTAGATATGTGTTGGCAAATATTTTAAAGGTTTGCCAAATTCTTTGGGAGGGTGCAGAAAAACCAGGAGATGCGATTTTAGCCAGTATGGATGCAGAAACGGCTTTCAATAAAGTGATGTGGCAGTACTTGTTTTGGGTACGTCAGCAGTTTGGCATCTCTGTGGGCCTTGTTGGACTGGGTGATGGTGCTCTACAGTAACCCCACAGCCCAACTTCTTATTAATGATGTCCTCAAGGGTAGTATTTCTTTAGGGAGGGGCACAAGGCAAGGGTGCCGTCTTTTCCCTTTCTTGTTTGTGCTGGAGCCTTTGGCTGCTCGGAACTGACTGGAGTGAATCTGTATGGGGGATCACGAATATCGTGTAAATCTCTTTGCTGACGACATGTTGCTGCTCATCAACTATGCGACCGCCACGCTTCTGACCATTAATCGGATCATTCAGGAGTTTGTGGATTTGCGGCTGTGAATCAATTTGGGGAATTTTGAGGCACTCCCTATTACAAATCCATGAGCTTGCACGTCTCTGAGACATTTCCCCCTTGCCTGGATGCGCACAGGGATTATATATCTGGGAGTTTATTTGAGTGCTGACTTTGCGTGGATTTATAGGAAGAATGTCATAGAGAGGTTAGAGACGGTACATCGCTTGTGTGAACACTGGACCAACTTACCTGTGAATTTTTTGGGACAGGTAGCTCTTACTAAGATGGTCCTTCTTCCTAAGCTTGTTGTACCCGCTGCAGATGCTGCCTTTGTGTGTTGCTAAGAGAGAGGAGGGGCTGTATTGTAGTGTTATTAGCTCTTTCCTTTGGCATTCTAAGCGACCTCGTATTGCTTTCTTCAAATTGACATATAACAGAACCCAGGGAGGAGTCCAGATCTTAGGCTTTACAATGTGGCCTCATTACTGTGATAGATTCATAAATTGCATACTACATCTGCACATTATGGCCCCTTCTGGGTTTTGGTAGAGCAGGTATGCCCCTTCGATGTTTTTTTTTGTCTTGGACTCCCGCTGATTCTAAGTTGGGCCTCCTGGGTAAAAATCAGTATATCAGCGCTGAGCAAGGTATGGCGGTGGTGGAGGGCTACTCTTGGGGGTGCGGGGCGAGCGAGACCCGTTTTTGGCCTCTGGTGGACAATCCTGATTTCCGGCTGATATGTGTGAGGAGTGGCTTTTGGCGATGTACTACGGGGTGGGGCTGCCCAATATTTAGGGCAGTTTGACTGAGTTGGGTGGCTTCCACTTCCCCTTTTTGACCAAGTCAAGCACATGTGGATCCTTCCTAATTCACATCGCTTTCATTTTTTCCAGGTGAGAGATTACTTCCTCTGTGGTGCGTAGTTTGGATCTCCACTTGGGTTTTACCAAATTGGATCAACAATGTTTTACACATCCCTATACCTTTAAATAATAGGCCAGCTCCTTATATGGAATAATTGATGAGTCTTTGGAGTAGGAACTGGGGGAAGAGATTTCTCATGAGCTCCTGCAGGGTTGTGTTTGATAGTATACCTAGGCTCACTGCAACGCTGCGCTTCAGAACATCCAATATAAAATACTGCACAGAGTATAACATTACATGACAGTGAGGGAAGGCTAGGGATTTTGGGATAATTGATAGTTGTTTGAAGTGCCATTCTGCCACGGGCTCTCATCTCTATTCCTTTCTGGAGTGCCCTACACTTTCACTCTTGTGGTCTCAATCCCTTGCAGCCCTTGAATGAACATTGCAGTGTCATTTTGAATGATCCTATGTTGCATTACTCCTGTGTTGTGGGATCAATTGAGCAGAGATGGATTAAATGAAGCACAATGCAGGTTTATTATCCTTGTAGCTGCACTACTAGTCAAGAAATGCATTTTGAAGTCTTGGGCAGACCTAACACCTCCCTCCACTACCAAGTGGCATAGTCTAATGAGAGAAATGGCGGAGTGGATGTCTCTCCAGCTTCCTATCACAGTATCGACAGGACATTATTTGTATTGAGACCTCTGGTGCAGATATGCCATGCTACATCATGTGGAGCCCATTCGGGACCCGGGAGGCATTTGAGTATGAGTCATTCTTATGCTAGGGAGTGGCGACCTGGGGGGGTGTTTTGTTACGGGGGGAGTTTATAAGAAATTGATAGGGGGAGAGGTGCATCATATTTGCATTTTGATGTTCATATCCTTGTTGTGATATTGCCTATATAATTTTTGTATGGCTCTGTTTTGTATTCTCTTTGCCAAATTGGCTGCGGTGTATTGTACCTGCCTTTGATTTAATAAAGATATTAAAAAAAAAAAGTAAGGAAGGGGAGATGCTGGAGTTGGGGGCAGAGCTGAGGGGCAAGCTGGGGGTGGAGCTTGAGTGGGATTGGGGGTAGAGCTTGGGCCCCTCCCAAACAAAAAAGGTGCTCCACTGCCTCTGATCTGAATATTCACTTTATAACAAATTACCCTTGTGTAGATCATGATTTAGATGTAGAAAAATGTTCATAAAGGCATACACGCATAAAAGGTTGACACACAGAATGCATGTCTACTTTTAAACCCCGCCAAGAAAAACTGCACTGGCTCCCAATCAAAGAACCTATTGCTTTCAAAATCTGCACCCTGGTTCATAAAATCATCTACGGCGAAGCCCTGGGATACATTACAGACCTCATAGACCTACTAACCAGAAACACATCCAGATCCACACGAACATATCTAAATCTCCACTACCCAAGCTGCAAAGAACTCAAATACAAATCGACTTATGCATCCAGTTTTTGCTATCTAAGCACACAACTGTGGAACGCATTACCAAAAGCTGTGAAAACAACGTATGACCACCTAAACTTCCGTAAATCACTAAAAACTAACCTGTTCAAAAAGGCATACTGCACCGATCCAAGTTAAATGCCTGGACTCTGCAACACAACGAAACCAAAGCACGCAATGGACATAACATAACTCTTCTGCTCTACGATTCCCTAATGTGTCTGTACCACACGAACCTTATCCTACCACAACATCACTTTGTATTTGTTCATACCGGAGTTGGCGAGTGCCTCTCCGGTACTATGTAAGCCACATTGAACCTGCAAATAGGTGGGAAACACATAGACTGAGCAGAGCTGGGACAGAGTTATGATGTACATGTGTATGTTGTAAACATGCAGAGTACACATAAATTTACATCTTCTTCATGTTATCAATAGAAATCAAACAAAATAAAACCATGGTTTTATTTTGTTCGATTTCCATTGATAACCTTAAGAGTGGACTAACACGGCTACCACACTCATCTTCTTCATGTAACCCCAGGGCCCCCTGTCTACTCTGTGGTTGCTTAAGCCTTGCAAGTGGCAGGCCCCAGTTCACCTTCAGGTTTCTGGAATTTCTTTTTTTGTGGGAATAACCTTTCTAGAACCTGGAATCAGGATTCTGAAACTTGTGCCTGCTAAAGTGTGTACTGCTGACATCAAAAGAGAAAGTAGCTCCCTGAGCTCTGTGACTATCTTTGCACACCAGAATGTACCAGAGGACAGACAATATTCAACAACAACCAAATTTACTGGCCTGTGCTTATAGTTATACTGTACACAATAGCATTAAAATGTATTTACAGCCAGTTCAATCATTAAAGAGACTAACATAAGCATTAATTTCAGTATAAAGGAACACTGGCCTTGCATCCATGACAAAATACCCAGCTGCAAGAGTTGGCAGCCAAAAAGGGGGCTGACAGGAAAAACAGAAAAAATAAGTAAAACAGTCTTCAGATGTGTGCACACAGTTCTTATGGGACCCAATGGAATATGACGAAGATGTTAGTTTCTTAGGCTATTCCTTAAGAGCTCTAATATTAAATAAATCTTTACTTGAGGTGAAAAATTCTCAGCTGTGTGGTCAATGTACAATATATGCTGAAACAAACCTTTGTAGAGTCCTGCTTGGACAAATAGTTCCTTCCTGGGCTGAATGGCTACAAATGCAATCCCTTCCTACTCACAAATCTGGGTGAGATTTGTACAGTTTACCTTTTGTAACTAGTAGGGAGTTGCTGTGGAAGTCTCTCTATGCATATTCTGGCTTAGATCAAGGGAAGGGCTCAACTCTGCTGATGCAAAACAGGCAAATACTGAACCATTCTATTTTGGCTTTAGTTCAGTAGTGGTCAGTGTGTTTTTTCTAGCGAAAAAGGTGCCGGTACTGAAATGCCAGGCCACCCTTCAGGAATGGGGTGATCACTGAGAGACACACCCCACAATAGCCAGGTCCCCTGCAACCAGTGACAAGGCAAAATTGGTGTGCAGACCTGAGATCTTTCATTAAAACTTGGGGACCATGGGTCAATTTTAGCAGACAATGGAAAAAGTGCAGGTAATCAGTACCCTCAAGTACCCCCTCAAAAAAGCCCTGGTAGTGGTTGAACTCTGCTTGCTGGGGCTTAGAGTTTTTGTAGCCCAGCTGCACCATCCTCCTATTTTTCCCCTTAGCTCTTAACTGAACCTTTTTTTTTTTTTGCATGAGAAATCCCCTGAGTTCAAATCAGCCTATGTTAACTGTCACTGTTGGGAAGGACTGGATGAGTTCAGCTATTTCCTGCAGGTCTCACTGACTTGATTCAACAGGATCCACTCCAGGGTTTCTTTTTAACTAGCAGCAGGCTGTGCTTGAGTCTCCAAAGTAAGCAACAATAGGCCTGATATTCAGCACTATTTAACCTGCCAGGAACAACTCGTGGAAGGGCATAATTGAAAGGGACGACCAAGTTTTGCTGAGGATGTCCTCGCAAAACGTCCTGGTGGAGGGGTGGGGAAACCCGTATTATCAAAACAAGATGGACGTCCATCTTTCGTTTCAATAATACGGTTGGGGATGCTCAAATCTTGAAATTTAGGTCGTCCTTAGAGATGGTCGTCCCTAGACTTGGTCATTTCTGATTTTCGGTGATAATGGAAACCAAGGACGCCCATCTCAAAAATGACCAAATGCAAGCCCTTTGGTCGTGGGAGGAGCCAGCATTCATAGTGCACTGGTCTCCCTGACATGCCAGGACACCAACCGGGCACCCTAGGTGGCACTGCAGTGGACTTCATAAATTGCTCCCTTACTTTGTGTGCTGAGCCCCCCAACCCCCCCCCCCCAAAACCCACTCCCCACAACTGTACACTACTACCATAGCCCTTATGGGTGAAGGTGGGCACCTAGATGTGGGTACAGTGGGTTTCTGGTGGGTTTTGGAGGGCTCACATTTACCACCACAAGTGTAAAAGGTTGGGGGTGGATGGGCCTGGATCTGCCTGCCTGAAGTGCACTGCACCCACTAAAACTGCTCCAGGGACCTGCATACTGCTGTCATGGACTTGAGTATGACATTTGAGGCTGGCACAAAATATTTTTAAAGATGTTTTTTGAGGGTGGGAGGGGGTTAGTGATCCCCAATTCTCTCCAGTGGTCATCTAGTCAGTTCGGGCACCTTCTTGTGGCTTTGTCAAAAGAAAAACAGGACCAGGTAAAGTTGTCCAAATGCTCGTCAGGGACACCCTTTTTTTTCCATTATGGGTCGAGGACGCCCATGTGTTAGGCACGCCCAAGTCCCACCTTCACTACACCTCCAACACCTTCCCATAAACTTTGGTTGTCCCTGCGACGGAAAGCAGTTGGGGATACCCAAAATCCACTTTTGATTATGCCAATTTGAGCGACCCTTTGAGATGGGGTGCCCATCTTCCAATTAGTGTCGAAAAATGGGCATCCTTCTCTTTTGAAAATGAGCCTGCTAGCTGTCTAGTTAAGTTAATATCAGGCAAAGATAGGACTGCTATTTAGGTGGTCCAATTTGCCTGCTAAACTTAGCTGGCCAGCACTTGAATATTTACAGATAGCCAGCTATATCGCGTGATATAGCAGGTTAGCTTCTAAGTACTAATATTCAGCTGAGATAACTGGCTATCTCATGCTGAATATTGGCTGGTCAATGGAAATGGCCTGGCATTGAATATCTGGGGTCAGCGCCACCAACGGCAGCTAACCGCACTGCCTGCTGCCAGCTGTATATCGGGAAGGATGTCTCTATTCCTGGCTTTATTCCAACCAGGGAAGGAAAGCTGTAAATTTAAGTTTAATACTCAGTTCTTTGTATGCTGAAGGGGATGAGAACATCTTTATTGTGAGCCCCCCCCCCCCCCTCACATTCAGAATAGGTGTAAATTAGAATGAGATGCATTTGTGCACTACTGAGGCTGGTTTGAGCCTATTTTATATAGGCACATAGGTGTCTATGTTGCATTTATTATTATTATTATTATTTGTTACATTTGTATCCCACATTTTCCCACCTTTTGCAGGCTCAATGTGGCTTACATATAACCGTTAACGGCGTTAGCCGATTACGGTCTGAACAAATACGTGGTATGAATGAATACAAAGTGATATTGTGGTAGAATGAGGTACATGTATGGTAGGTACAGTTGGGGGGAACTTAAGAGAGGAAAAGGGGGAAGAAGAATCAGGTAATGTTCGTCACGGTCTTTGGTTGCATTGTGTCGCAAGTGAACAGGTATTTTTATGTTGGGTCGGTGGGGTATGCTCTTCTGAACAGGTCTGTCTTTAGTGCTTTCCAAAAATTAAGGTGGTCGAGCGTAGTTTTTACTGCTTTTGGCAATAAAACAGACTTAAAATAGATGTCTTTTCTCAACTTTAAAATAGGTGCTCTGTTATAAAATTAGCCCCCACATGACGCTGGAGGTCTGAGAGCTGGTGCACTTTAATCAAATTCCCCTCTCTCTCAACATATCTCTAATCCTGATTGTCATTAAAATGTTTCCTATATATTCTTTCTACATGCTACAGCAAGGGTCATAAGTATAAAACAAAAGGAGGTCATGCTAGAGGCTTTGAGGGTGTAGCCACCTGTAAACAGTGACATTTATAAGTGTAGATCACATACATGTGTAAATGGAGATTTCAGAATACTGCTATTTATTCACAGAGATTACCTGGAAAGCACAGATTTAAAGGGCATTTTTTGGTTGTGGTTTGGGTGGATGAAAAAAATTATACATTTATTTCCCATTTTACAAGGGGATACACATACAGTTCCAAAAAAAAATCTCCCTGTTGATTTTTGCATCTGCTGTGAGATAAGCATAAAGTTCTAAAAGTTCAGCCAAGACTTGAAAAAGTGATTGGGGGTGGATGGGGGGTGATGTAACTGTGCTTATCCCCCGGGTACATTTTTCATCTTTAGTTTATTACTAGTACATAGTTATCTTTGGCACACACTAGTCAGCAAGTTATCGGATATGTTTTCACATTTTATATCCATCCTGCCTGCTCCCTCCTCCCCTCAAAATGTCCCACTCCCTCCACAAAAGTCTCTTTAGAGAAGACACTAAGCCAGACAGCTGTCATTGAGTTATTCCTTCTCATGTACCAGCCCCCCTTCCCAGAATAGTGAGAGATTCCAGTGCATAGTTGAATTTATTCCCCTACCCATCCCCATGCACCCTCTCCCATATACACACAAACAGCCTATGGATCCAAAAGATTAACAAGCACAGTCCCCAAGTGACATACACATGCATCCTCGACTCTCAGACTCATCTCATCTTACACAGAAAACCATTCTCCATTCCCTTGCCTCGTTGTTTCCCCAAAGAGCATATCTACGCCCATCCACCCTGATTCTCATCAGGCCTCCTAGCCCCTGCTCCCTGGAAAAGCATAATCTCTCCATACATCACACCCCCATACCCAAGAGGTAGATTAATTCACTCAGAGCCCTAAGAGACAGCCACTGAAGGTAAGGGCCTTAGATCACCAAAAATTATTTCCTGTGCTTAAGAGAGATCTCACCCCCAGACCTTTAAAATGTAATATCTCATTTTGGTGCCTCATTACTTAATTGGCTGCATTTATATATATATATAAATGTCTAGAATATGGCTTTTATAGTTGTGACCTGGGTGTCACTAGGACCTTGCAGCAGGAGTTATGTTTTTCCCTGAGATGCCCTTTCAGGGAAAGACCTGCCATGGAAGCAGCCCAAGGGACTGTGACCTTAGGAATTTTTTAGCTGGACTCCCAATATAGATAGAGCACAAGGGACAAGCTGGGAAGAAGGTACTCTAGGTTATAAAATGCCTTGTTTTCGGGGTAAGAGTGTTTTTGATTCCCCATGCATGATCTAGACAGAGGGTCTTAAGTCACGTAGAACTCTGGCTCCTGGTACCAGCCCTGCCAGACCATAATCAGTGGAGGATTCTTTCTGCCAAGCTAACTTGGGATTCAATGTTAGGAGTTGATGGGACAATACTGGAAAAAGGGGTCTTTCAAATCACAGTAGGTTCAAGTTCCAAGCCTCATAATTGATCTCCCTCAATCCTTCCTTTTGGCCGCAGGCTAGAATAGCCTGATAGCCATCTAGGGTACCCTAGAATTATGTTTAAAACTGTTTAATGATGACACACAAACCCCAAATACACAAGAAAAAAAGCATAACTTATGTTACAGATTACACTATCTGATCATACATACAGTTATTCATACTAACATCTCGTCATCAAGATTTTAAACGTTAACTCCCCACTCCCTCCTCCCCCCTCCCCTCATAACCTACAATAATCCCCGACAGGTTAATTCAATCCGTAGACTTCATTGCTAACATAGCAAAAATCTTCAGTCTCACTTAGCAAACTGGCAGTGCCATCTAAATATTCTTCTCTCCCTCTTAACTGAAGTTAAGTCCATCCCTGAATTAGAACCTCAATAACTCTCACTCAGTCTAATCCAAAGGCAAATAATATAACAGCAGTACATCCCACAAGTACCGGGTGTTTATCACTCCTCAACAATAAACCAAAATCACCCAAGACATACTCAAATCCACTTAGGGAGTATTTAGCAACAAAAATAACTTGCTAACCAGAAAGTAGGTACATTACTGATATTCTGTTTTAACAATCCTCCCACAAAATTCTCCTCCCCCCCCCACCCACCCTATGAGAAAAACAATAAATAACTGTGTGTGTAGGTAAAACAAAACACAAATAATCAATGAGCAAAAGTTTAGAGCGGATAGGCTACATAAAGGTGAAGATATTACAAAGAGTTCACCACTAGGGTCCCCAAACTTTTAGGAACTCTATCCTCCTCTTAGAAGAGTATAGTGCCCCACGTCTCTCAAATAGCATAAGCCCATGAAATTTATTCCTCCAGTGCCAGAAATCTGGTGGAGAATCACTAACCCAAAGACTCAAAATAATACACTTGCCAACCATACAGGCTTTGCGAATCAATTGCCTAGCAGGACCAGTCTGCAATGCAAAAAATTTGTATTTATCCAAAAGACCTCCGAGAGGGGTAAGCGGAATTCTAGAACCCGAAAGAAGCATCAAATATTGTAAAATTGAGGTCCAGAATCTCTGCACCCAATGACAATCCCAAAGTGAAAGGGTACTTAGAATTAATCATCTGTAAATTTAGGCCACATCCAAAAGCATTGCGAGAGACAATGAGAAAAAAAGATAAACAGTAATAAGAGAATAAGGAATCAGATGCACGGCCAAGAGAGGTCAGACAAGATCCAGTAAGCCAAGAAAACCAAGAATCCCAGAAGAAGAATGGCATAAGTGAAAAGACAGGTCTCAAAACTCAGCAAGATGGTGCTCAATCAAAGAGCTCTGGTCAGACAGGTTAAAGCAACACACATCCTCAAACTCATGACACCCATAGTGATGCCTGAGGAGAAGATAATTAGGAACAAGATTATACTTTGCAGACTAAGCCCAGTTCTTTGGACAAAACTTCAATAAGGGAAGAGGTTATATTGATAGAATTGAGAAAGGCACAAATCAGCTTGATCAACTGCTTATGGTTTTGAACAGTCAAAGCTGAAAAACACTAGCTAGAGACACAGCCAATGAAATAGCCTTCATTCGGGAAAGCTGGTTGACTTCATTGTCACAGTCAGGAGAGAAAGTGTTCATAGATCTTGAGTGGCATACAGGATTTACAGGTAAAGAATTCCAGTGAAACAGAGCATCTGTTATCAAACAATCTATTGCAGAGGACCCCCAGAGGCATTAGAAAGAATATAAAAGTAAGCAACACACCCACATAGGAGGAAGGGGTAAACAAACATGTGGATAAAGGTGAGCCGGTTAATATTGTGTATCTGGATTTTCAGAAGGCGTTTAACAAAGTACCTCATGAAAGACTCCAGAGGAAGTTGGAGAGTCATGGGATAGGAGGTAGTGTTCTATTGTGGATTAAAAACTGGTTAAAAGATAGAAAACAGAGAGTAGAGTTAAATGGTCAGTATTCTCAATGGAGAAGGGTAGTTAGTGGGGTTCCCCAAGGGTCTGTGCTTGGACCGCTGCTTTTTAACATATTTATAAATGACCTGGAGATGGGAGTAACTAGTGAAGTAATTAAATTTGCTGATGACACAAAGTTATTCAAAGTCGTTAAATCGCGAGAGGATTGAGAAAAATTACAAAAGGATCTTACAAGACTGGGAGACTGGGTGTCTAAATGGCAGATGACATCTATGGAGCGGCGGAGCGGTGCCTCTCGTCTGCCTGTTTCACACCATCAGAGGTAAGCAAAACGCTGGTCACTGCCAGCTGAATACCAGGCCCTTGGTTTTATGTGGTCTGCATATAAGCAATCCCAAGTGAGTAGTTTGGGTGGAGTAGAAGCAGAACTGTGAGGTACATGCATGTTTTATAAAACGCATGAATGCATGTATACAGGACACACACATATTTACACCAGCTTCAGAGCAAGTATAAATCTATCCATTGGAATTTGCATACTGCTGGGGCTGGTTTTGGGAGCCTGTTTTATAAAGGCATAAAAGGTGCCTCTGTTGCTTTAATAAAATAGGCTTGACATATGGTCCTTTATGGACTTCTCACATAGACATCCTTTTATAAAATCAGTCAACAGATGTTAAAACAATTCAACATGCTGCTGCAGCTAAGAAAGCAAATAGAATGTTAGGTATTATTAGGAAAGGAATGGAAAACAAAAATGAGGATGTTATAATGCCTTTGTATCGCTCCATGGAGAAGAAATGGAAAGGCCAACCTGGTAAAGAATTTAGGAGAAGACTAACACAAGGAAAATGGAAACAGAGTGGGACCAGAAAATGCCCAGCTAACGAAGGGAGATTGTCTGGTTTGCCGACTGTAGAACATGCAACATATAATTGTCCATGTGAGAAGCAATCCGTGTGTAGATGTAAACGGGTGAATTCTAAAGATTGGCCCTGAGCTTTGATGATGGTGATTGCAAACACCAATCGAATTGGGAATTGCAATCTGTTAAATTGAAATGGCATATCTGTTGGAATCACAGGACTGCGAAGAATGAGGACATGTTCATCTTTGAAAGGTCCTGTCAAGATTGTTGCTTGTACGACATTGCTCATTAATTTTTTTACTGCAAGCTGCGTGCGGTTGCAAAGCTTTGGCTGGCTGATAGTTCGCAACATGATAATTAGCACGCCGATTTTCAATTGCAGTACGTGCGGTGGCATCCCTGGCAGATCGAGTGAATTGAAAAAGTCTGTTGGATAATTAAGCACTTCATCTGCTTCCAGAACAGTGTCGATGGACTTGTATGTGAGTGGCTCGCTTTGAATGTTAGACTGAATAATATTGTTCAGTTCGTAGAAATCTTTGTTCTTGGCCGCAAGAATAGCTCGTTCACTCAGTGAATCGTGATTCTTATAATTGGTTTGAATATTGGGAAATACTTTTTCAACCAATTGTTCTTTTGAGGTCACTAAATTGCAGAAGTTATGAGGCAATGAAATTCGTCCTGAGGTCAGATCAACCGGCACCTTTCCGTTCCCAATTTTCAGCAATTGATGTGAGAATATGTGAGCTGATTGATCGTTTTGCAGCTGGACATGCATATTTGTAGTTAAGTTTAACGTCTTTACGTGTTGCCACAAAGTAGAGTATTTTAGGCAAGCATTTATTTCATCCGCTGGTGTCGATCGAGGAACTACAGGTAATGTTTGCCTGAAATCTCCTGCAAGCAATATTAATGTGTTCCCAAATGGTCTGATGTTTCCACGCAAATCTTGCAATGATCGATCAAGAGCCTCGAGCGATGTTTTTCGCTGTGCTGTTTCCTCGGCACGTATTTGAGCCATTCTTTGTCTGTTTTGCTCGTTCGCTGATGCCCGTTCTTCCTCAGTTTGATTTGCAATTGTAGGTATATAAAAACATGCGCGTATTCGAATGCAACGTTGTGTCGAAATGTCAAAGCAATCGGTGAAGAACTTTCGGAGATTTAAGCCACTCTCAGCGTGTCGCGTTGATTCTGTTGAGAACAAAGCAGATCTGAAGCTGCAGAACGCGATCGCCGTGCTCGCAACCGTGCATCGTCAAGTGTGGCTGCACGTCGCTCTGCTGCTTCCTCGGCACGTACTTGAGCCATTCTTTGTGTGTTTTGCTCATTCGCTGATGGCCGTTCTTCCTCAGTTTGATTTGCAATTACTCTTTGCACTGCTTCCGCTCCGCGAGTACAACAGCTGTGACATCTATATAATAGTAGGTATATAAAAACATGCGCATAGTTTCAAAGCAATTGGTGAAGAACTTTCGGAGATTTAAGCCACTCTCAGCCTGTCATGTTGATTCTGTTGAGAATGAAGCAGATCTGAAGCTGCAGAACGCGATCGCCGTGCTCGCAACCGTGCATCATCAAGTGTGGTTGCACGTGGCTCTGCTGCTTCCTCGGCACGTATTTGAGCCATTCTTTGTCTGTTTCACTTGCTCGGTGATGGCCATTCTTCCTCAGTTTGATTTGCAATTACTCGTCGCACTGCTTCCGCTCTGTGAGTACGATAGCTGTGACATCTATATAATAGTAGGCATATAAAAACATGCACGTATTCGAATGCAATGTTGTATCCAAATTTGAAAGCAAGCGGTGAAGAACTTTCGGAGATTTAAGATTTTGAACAAACGAACATTTACATTTATATATATATATATATCCTTTTCCATTCAGCATGTCCCCTCTCTCTCCCTATTCTTCCAGTGTATCTCCCTTTCTCCCCCTACCCTTCCATCCAGCATCTTCTCTCTTTCTCTTCCATCTTTCTATCTCTATCCATCTAGCCAGGGTCTCCCCCCTTTCTCCACAGCAGCTTCTCTCTCTTCTGCCCTCTTCCATGTCCCCTCTTTCTCTCCTCATCTTTGCACTCATCAATCTGTACCTCTCTTCCATCCAGCTCCCCACTCTTCTACCATTTTATCCCCTCTGCTCTCTTTTGGCACCTCCTGCTTCCTTTCCCCTTCCCCATCCCCCTTCCACCCAGGATCCCCATGGGCAGCAGCGGCTGCAGCAAAACAAAAAATGCAAGCGCGGGGCCGTGGCAGCAGCCTTCAAACATGTGCTGTGCTGTCAGCTTTGCTGTTCCTCTGCCCCCAGAACAGAAAGTTGACATCAGCAGGAGCAGAGGACCGGCACAGCCGAAAGCACATGTTTGAAGGCTGCTGCCACGGCCCCGTACTTGCGTGTTTTTTGTTATTTTGCTGCGGCTGTTGATGCTCATCGTGAAAAGCAGCAGCGACAGACTTGGTAGGTCTGCCTCTACAGGCTTGGGACTGAACTTCTGGTGGTAAAAACAGCTGAGCCAGGACTGGAAGTTCAGGCCCAATCAGATGCAAGCTAGGGTATGAGAACACCTGGAAACTTTAGTCCCCACCCACTACATCTGCCTAGAATAGCTGTTGATTTGCTATTACTTTGTTGTCAGGCTCAGCTGCCTCCCCAGCCTGAACTGCACTTTCACTGCATGCAGGGACTGCTCCTCTTCCCTCCCATCCACCATGGCCCTGCAGCACAGTCTTGCTCCCTCCTTCCCATTGCACCTCTGCTGGGCTCGTGCTAATAAACTACCATGGGAGACATGCGGGACCTGGCTCTGTGCAGCGCCACTAGTGCTTCCTGCGCCAGGCCCGCCTTCTCTAACCTAAACTTCTAGGACTGGCGCAGTAAGCACTAGCGGCACTGTAGAGAGCCGGGTCCTGCATGTCTCCCATGGTAGGTTATTAGCACAGGCCTGGCAGAGGTACACAGGAGGAAGGGAGGGAGACTGTGCTGCAAGGTCACAGTGGATGGGAGAGAGAGAGAGAGATTAGGCATGACTGGATGGGAGAGGAGGAACAGACAGATAGAGTGACAGAGAGATGGGCAATACTAGATAAAGTGTGTGTGGGGGGGGGGGGAGACAAAGGCTATGGGCTGGGGACAGTAAGAGTGAGAGAAATGAGAGAAACTGGGCAAGACTAGATTGATGGGGACATAGGAGTCAACTTTTTTAAATGATTGGAGATGCTAAACCCAATAGAAATTACTCCTCCCTGGACAAAGTCAAATGTTTTGCTGAATACTAGGGGTGCTCAAGCACCCACAGAGTTGTAGCAATTGGAATATATTATAGTTTGCATGGTACAAAGGGTCATATCACTGTTTCTATTTCTGTGGTTTTGCATTGTATGCAGAGTATGGTTTCTTGGTGGTTCTGTTTAATTTTGTCTACATATTTCTACTTTTAGTTTGTGGTTACTTTTTCTGTACTTCTTGAGGGGCTACCTCTGTTCATGTGTGTAAAAGGTTAACTATTCTGTTAGCATCAAGTGTCTGTGTAAAACTAATCTACTAATCCAGTTTGTTTTGATTTCCAATAGGTGTATTAATGTTCTTCTGCCCACCCCAATGCTCAGGGTGTTCTTTTTTTCTAGGAAGGATCTTGTGTGATCCCCTGGAAGTTTGCTTGTAAAAACAGTAGATTCTGTGGTTCAACTTGTTAAGAATACTTTTTCACTTTGTAGTAAAAAAAAAAAGTAGTTTTAAGAGCTGTACTTTATTACTTGAGTATTTTTTATAAGACTTTCTACTTTTCCTTCACTACTTTTGAAGCCAGTACTTTTACTTTTTACTTAAGTACTTTAAAAAAGTTATGACCCCATCTCACTCTCATTGGTGCCTTTTAACATGTATCAAGGGGCAAATTAACCACATTAGCGCCATAGCACACTTTAATAATTACCCCCATCAGTGTCATGTGGGTGGGAAAGAACTGACTGGATTTCTTAGATAAAAGGACAGATTGCTCTATGTCCCACTCAAATAAGAGCAAAACTGAACAAGGACGTTTGATACATATGGTAGCCTTGACCTTTATAAGATCGCTTTCAATACTTGAACTGAGAGATTTCCTGTAACATCCCCAGTTCAATAGCATAAATTTAACTGCAGAATAAAGTAACTCAGGGCAAGCAACTTGCAATTATTAAATGGAAAAGTGGAAATGGAATAAATTACAAGGGTCTTTTCTTTTCTACATTTACTGCTGCTATTGCAGATAATTCACAAATATCATTTAGCAACTGAAATATTTGTCGTAGCAACAGTGATACACTGAATTTAGAAAAGGCATGTTTTCATTTATACTCTGTTTTCTGGTGTCCTTGAAATTGTCAGAATGATATGGTGATTTGCTGGCTTGCCAACTCTATTCTCCTTATTTAAAAATGGCCTTTTCTCATTCTATAAATGTTTATTCAATAAAGCTCTGTATCTGTTTTCTGTGATACGTCCCTATTCAGGACATAGCTTTCTTGCTAATCAGTTACCCTGAAAACACAGAACCATCTCTAAAACTCTGAGAAGAAAGGAAATCTAGAAAGTTATTAGAAAAATTCTGGATATCATACAAAAAAGAAAAAGGAAGACTGAATATACTTCATGAAATAATTTAGAGTTACTGTGATAACAAAGATTATTGAAGTAAAAAGGAGTGTGCCCTTTAATATGAGTCTATTTAAACTGACATTTATTAAAAGAGACATATATTACACTTTTGTTGTTAACCAAAGATATGGACAGCTGTATTAAAACAAATGCAACTTTTAGGAATAAGTTTGAAAACTACAAGAGATCGCAGAAAGAGGAAGACAGGTGGCAATAGCCGTGAAAGCTAAAAGAAGCTGGTAGTTAGGAAAGCACAGATGCAAATGGAAGAAAAAATAGCCGAGGGAGGGACAAGGCATTTTTTAGATATGTTAGTACCACAGAATGCCTAGCACCTGCCTGTGGTTAACCTTGCAGCCACCTGGAGGGTATGTCTCCAGCACTGCTCAGGCCAGCCTGTACCTGGGCACGTGTTCTATATTAGCACCCTCCTCCCACCGATTGGGTCCCACTTGCCTCTGGTTGAGTCTCCCATTCTCGAGTTATTCCCCAGTGATTTCTAGGTTACTGGGGTCACACTCTCAGGGGTACCACAGTTCCTGGAAAGCACCCACAGACCCAACACACAAACCACCAAGATTCTTAGTCCAGGACAACATAAGTACATAAGTAATGCCATACTAGGAAAAGACCAAGGGTCCATCGAGCCCAGCATCCTGTCCACGACAGCGGCCAATCCAGGCCAAGGGCACCTGGCAAGCTTCCCAAACGTACAAACATTCTATACATGTTATTCCTGGAATTTTGGAGTTTTCCAAGTCCGTTTAGTAGCGGTTTATGGACTTGTCCTTTAGGAAAACCGTCCAAACCCCTTTTTAAACTCTGCTAAGCTAACCGCCTTCACCACTTTCTCCGGCAACGAATTCCAGAGTTTAATTACACGTTGGGTGAAGAAAAATTTTCTCCGATTTGTTTTAATTTACTACACTGTAGTTTCATCGCATGCCCCCTAGTCCTAGTATTTTTGGAAAGCGTGAACAGACGCTTCACATCCACCTGTTCCACTCCACTCATTATTTTATATACCTCTATCATGTCTCCCCTCAGCCGTCTCTTCTCCAAGCTGTATAGCCCTAGCCTCCTTAGTCTTTCTTCATAGGGAAGTCGTCCCATCCCCGCTATCATTTTAGTCGCCCTTCGCTGCACCTTTTCCAATTCTACTATATCTTTCTTGAGATGCGGCGACCAGAATTGAACACAATACTCAAGGTGCGGTCGCACCATGGAGCGATACAACGGCATTATAACATCCTCACACCTGTTTTCCATACCTTTCCTAATAATACCCAACATTCTATTTGCTTTCTTAGCTGCAGCAGCACACTGAGCAGAAGGTTTCAGTGTGTTATCGACGACGACACCCAGATCCCTTTCTTGGTCCGTAACTCCTAACGTGGAACCTTGCATGACGTAGCTATAATTCGGGTTCATTTTTCCCACATGCATCACCTTGCACTTGCTCACATTAAACATCATCTGCCATTTAGCCGCCCAGTCTCCCAGTCTCGTAAGGTCCTCTTGTAATTTTTCACAATCCTGTTGCGATTTAACGACTTTGAATAACTTTGTGTCATCAGCAAATTTAATTACCTCGCTAGTTACTCCCCATCTCTAAATCATTTATAAATATATTAAAAGCAGCGGTCCTAGCACGGACCCCTGAGGAACCCCACTAACTACCCTTCTCCATTGTGAATACTGCCCATTTAACCCCACTCTCTGTTTCCTATCCTTCAACCAGTTTTTAATCCACAATAGGACATTTCCTCCTATCCCATGACCCTCCAATTTCCTCTGTAGCCTTTCATGAGGTACCTTGTCAAACGCCTTTTGAAAATCCAGATACACAATATCAACCGACTCCCCTTTGTCCACATGTTTGTTCACTCCTTCAAAGAATTGAAGTAAATTGGTCAGGCAAGATTTCCCCACACAAAAGCCATGCTGACTTGGTCTCAGTAATCCATGTCCTCGGATGTGCTCTGTAATTTTGTTTTTAATAATAGCTTCTACCATTTTCCCAGGCACCGACGTCAGACTCACCAGTCTATAATTTCCCGGATCTCCCCTGGAGCCTTTTTTAAAAATGGGCGTTACATTGGCCACCCTCCAATCTTCCGGTACCACGCTCGATTTTAAGGATAAGTTGCATATCACTAGCAGTAGCTCCGCAAGCTCGTTTTTCAGTTCTATCAGTACTCTAGGATGAATACCATCCGGTCCAGGAGATTTGCTACTCTTCAGTTTGCCGAACTGCCCCATTACGTCCTCCAGGTTTACCGTGAAGTCAGTAAGTTTCTCCGACTCGTCCACTTGAAATACCATTTCCGACACCGGTATCCCACCCAAATCTTCCTCGGTGAAGACCGAAGCAAAGAATTCATTCAGTCTCTCCGCTACGTCTTTGTCTTCCTTGATCGCCCCTTTTACCCCTCGGTCATCCAGCGGCCCAACCGATTCTTTTGCCGGCTTCCTGCTTTTAATATACCGAAAAAAATTTTTACTATGTTTTTTTGCCTCTAATCCTATCTTTTTTTCATACTCCCTCTTGGCCTTCTTAATCTGCGCCTTGCATTTGCTTTGACACTCCTTATGCTGTTTCTTGTTATTTTCAGACGGTTCCTTCTTCCATTTTCTGAAGGCGTTAAAAATTAACAGGTTTATTGTCATAGTAGAACAGTGAACGCTTGAAAAACAGGTGCAAAAACAACAAGCAATAACAGATAACTGAATAAAGATCAATATTTTATTTATTTATTTGTGACATTTATATCCCACATGATCCAAAACAAGTTTGAGTTCAATGTGGCTTACAATAAATAGAATAGAAAGCAATTTGTTGTAAGAATCCAATTTTACAATACAGTATCATGGGATAGCTACGGATGTTTAACATTTAGAAAATATATTATGAAAGAGAAATTGTACATGAAGCAAAGAGAAGGTTAATGGTAAACAGAGTAATAACCAATGCAGGTAATAATTAGTTGTTTGAGATATGGTTGTTCTTTGGGAGAGTTTGTTTGAATAGGACTGATTTGAGGATTTTGCAGAATTTGGTATATTCCTAGATAAGCTTACCTTGTGAGCTGTGAGCTACACTGGGCATTTTGAGACTTGGTTTGATTGGTAACTGAGGTTACCTGTGTCCTGTTCATAATATCTTCCTTAATATCTTTTATAGACAGCTAGGGGAGGATCCTACTGTTCAGTATCAAACTGTAGTATATGAATTGTTGAAAGAGGCTTCTAAAAAAGGAGTAATCTCTATTCAGGTATTTCGGTACCTATTCAGACAATTTCCAAAAACACCTATATTTTACACCCAAGATACATAAAAGTTTGACTGATCTCCCGGGCGGTCCTATTGTCTCTGGTTGCGATTCGTTATTTGAACCACTCTCACAGTTCTTAGATTTTTATCTGCAACCTAGTTTAGGTTCTATAGCCTCATATGTGAGGGATTCAGATCATTTACTTCAAATTTTAGAAACAGTACAGATGGATGTTAATCAATGCATTTGTTTAGTGACACTTGACATCACAGCATTGTATACTAACATCCCTCAAAAGGAAGCAGTGATCCTTATTAAGAGACTTTTGGAAACTCTATCTCTGCCCAATCAATTGATACAATTACTAGGAAAAATAGCCGAATTGGTCATTTATCATAATTTTTTTAAATTCCAAGAAAATGTTTTTCATCAAATAAAAAGTGTTGTGATGGGGGCCACAGTTGCCCCCACTATTGCTTGCCTATATATGGATCAGCTAGAGAGATACGCAGTATATACAGATCAATATTTTGTTGGAGTGAAAAAATGGTTGCGTTATATAAACAATATCCTTTTGGTATGGCAGGGGACAGACGAAAACTTGTTGAAGTTTTTGAAGAACTTAAATTCAGTAAGTCCCCATATTAAATTTGTACATCAAATTGGTCATCATGAGGTTAATTTTCTAGATGTAAATATCAGATGGGATAATGGGAGGTTTATGACTAAAATTTATCTTAAAGAAACAGATCGCAATTCGATACTTCATTATCGTAGCCATCATCCCACTACATTAAAAAATAGCATTCCGGCAAGTCAATTGCTCCGGGTTCGCAGGTTATGTAGTTCTCGGTTTGAATACACATTGCAAGCTCAACAAATGATCACGAGGTTTCAACAGAGGGGTTACCCAGATAGAATTTTGAAGAAAGCTTCTAAGAGAGCATTTAATTTTCATAATGAATGGCAACATCAGCTTGTGAAAAAACAGAAAAATGATCAGTTGACTTGTGTATTACCATAAACCAAATTATCCAATCAGATCATACAAATTATAAAACGGCGCTCGTCGATATTAGGCATTCATGAAATTTTTCATACTGTTTCATGTTTTGCTTTTTCACGTGGCAGGAATTTGGGTGAGCAATTAACCCAGTGTAGCAATAGAATTGAGGGACCTGAGGAATGTGGTCATGTGAGATGTAATCATTGTGTATACTGTTGATACGCAATGCAAGTAAAGGAAGTGGCTATCCCGCATACAGGAAAGGTATATCGATTACAAGGATGCACTAATTGTGAGACCATGAATTGTGTGTATGGGATAAAATGCCCATGCGATTTATGGTATATAGGCTTAACTATCAGGAAGATCAAAGTTAGGATAGCTCAACATTTGAGCAATCTTTGTACTTGCCGATTGGAAGCTCTGCTTGTTTCTCATTGGGCAGATGTAAAGCATGAAGTACATGATCTCCAATTTGTAATTTTAAGTCAAATTAAATCAGATAGGGGTGGGAACATACCTTTAATGTTACTAAAGAAAGAACAATGTTTAATTTTCCTTTGGAATACCGTGAGCCCTAATGGCTTGAACAAGGAAATTGAGTGACTAAATATGTAGGATGGTATTTAAGCCCTGTGATTCTGGAGTTCCGATATGCGCATGTGTGGGCGTTCTTTTGAGACGTTACCACCAGCACATCGGAGACTGTTGAGTGCTCGGCAACCTGGATGAGCCGGTAAAAGTTTTTGTAATTTGTTTTTATGGGGTGGGTTAGATGTTGACAATGTGTGTGAAGATATATTATTGTCTGTTGTAGATTTAATGACCCCTGAAGATGCTGTATAAGTGAAAGACGATCGTGTAGGGTCTGTACGAGGGTGCCTCAATGAAAAGAGGAAAGACAAGTAACTCAGTGTAAGCACACAATGTAGTGCTTAATGAAGAAAAAATTGTTGACAAATATCAAGCAGCTATCTTGTGATGATTGTAGTCACACAAATGAAGAAGGTCCATATTTGAGTTTGTTGTGGAAGATGTACGGATCAGTTTGAACCAGCAGCGCTTTAAAACTTTATAAATAATCCTCTTTGAAAAATAAGAACTTACAAGAATAGACACACAAATATGATGAGAGACTGTTGACACAATTGTGTGAACCATTGAATATACTTTAAAGATATTATCGTGTTTGATGTGGGAAAACAATGTGGTAGTATTAAGTGTTGTGGTATGGTTTAATAGATACTAGATTGTTTAAATCTTGGGAACTATGTGTGACATAGAGGTGCATAATCGAACGCGAACGCCCATCTCCATGGGCGTCTATCTCCAAGAACGGGTACGTGAAGGGGCGGGACAAGCCGTATTTTCGAAAAAAAATGGGCATCCATCTTTTTTCCGATAATACGGTTTGTGCCAGCCAAATGCATCGGATTTGTGTGGATTTGAGCTGGGCGGTATCGTTTTCAAGCGATAATGGAAACTAAAGGCGCCCAGCTCAAAAACGACCAAATCCAAGGCATTGGGTTGTGGGAGGGGCCAGGATTCGTAGTGCACTGGTCCCCCCTGACATGCCAGGACACCAACCGGGCACCCTAGGGGGCATTTGTAACAATTAAAAAAACAAAGCAAACTACCTCTGAAGTCCATAGCTCCCTTCCCTTGGGTGCTGAGCCCCCCAAATCCCCCCCAAACACACTCCCCACAACTCTACACCATTACCCTAGCACTTATGGCTGAAAGGGGGCACCTAGATGTGGGTACAGTGGGTTTTGGGGGCAGTTTGGAGGGCTCCCATTTACCACCACAAGTGTAACAGGTAGGGGGGATGGGCCTGGGTCCACCTGCCTGAAGTTCACTGCATCCACTAACAACTGCTCCAGGGACCTGCATACTGCTGTGATGGAGCTGGGTATGACATTTGAGGCTGGCATACAGGCTGGAAAAAAAAGGTTTTAAAGTTGTTTTTTTGGGTGGGAGGGGGTTAGTGACCACTGGGGGAGTCAGGGGTGGTCATCCCTGATTTCCTCTGGTGGTCATCTGGTCGTTTAGGGCACTTTTTTGGGACTTGTTCATGAAAAAAAAGGGTCCAAAAAAAGTGACTCAAATTCGCGCTAAAATCTCCTTTCTTTTTTCGATTATCGGCCGAGGATGCCTATCTGTCCTCGGCCGATAAACACGCCCCAGTCCCGCCTTCACCACGCCTCTGACACGCCCCCATCAACTTTGCCGTTTCCGCGACAGATTGCAGTTGAAGACGCCCAAAATCGGCTTTCGATTATACCGATTTGGATGCCCATGGGAGAAAGATGCCCATCTCCCGATTTGGGTCGAAATATGGGCATCTTTCTCTTTCGAAAATAAGCTGGATAATCACTCAGGGTGCTATAGTATTGTATAAGCATTTATGTGATTTTATATAGTTGTATGTGGTTTGGTATGAATGACTGTGGTTGAATGTGATTGAGGATTTCAGACAATAATTGATAAATAATATGTTAAAGTATTTAATAAAGATTGGGAAATTTTGCAACGGTTGTTGAGAATTTAATATGTTTTTAATGCAACTATTTATTGAGAGTGAACCTAAGTAAGAATTGTGTGTGTGTGGGCCTTAATATCTTTTAATATCTTCCTGATAAACTATTGACTCCTTTATCACTCTGAGCATTATCCAGTTTCTCCTGTGTTTCTATCAGTACCTTAAGCTGTTAGGAATCAACGGAAATCTTCCCTCAGTGCTTAACCTTGCATCTTCTGGGAAATTTCAAGAACAAAGACAGTAGAGCTAACACTAGGTCTAAACCTAAAAAGATATCTCTTACCTCTTGGGTTCTAGGAGAGACACCAGGATACATATATATAACATAAACATAAAAAGGTATTAATCTCTCCTCCCCCCCCCCCCACAAAAAAAAAACAGGACAACAATAACTCTCATTTGGAGACACCTAAGAAATTGGCCACCAAAGTACTTCTATGTATGGTCTCTTGTATAGAGGTCTCCAAGAGGGAAGTCAAATTAATCTGTGGCCATTAAGTCTGAAAACCTTTTTATTGAATTAGGAACATGATAAGCTTTAACAATTGGGAGTCAAAACGTAATTTTCAGGAAAATAGTGCTTCAATTTCTCCTTAGCAAAAATCTTATCACAAAAAAGGACAATTAAAAAATCATGTTATTAGCTGACAGGCAGTTTTCTACCATTTCAACTGTATTCTCCAGCAATAAATTACCCTTCACTAAAGCACTGTTGGTTGCCTCTAGAGTCAGGCCTCCTTGTGTTTTCATTTAGAGCCCCTCCTTGAACCCTCAGCTCATTCCCAAGGAGAATAACTTGTTAACAATCTCCTCCGAAATCTTACACAGTTCTAATAAGCAACCAGAAACAGCAACTACAATTTTGCCACTATTTGCCAAATTTCTAAATTGACCTCCCTGGGAAGGATTCAGGTATAAGGGGACTCAAAACCAGAACACCAAGAGAATATCAAGGTTTCAGTTGAGTCTTTAGGAGTGAAGCCTGCACACTTCCACCATCAATTATGGTTTTACTCATCCTCCAAGCAGCTTACTCATTCTAAATGCCTCAATGCCAGGGGAGTTATGCTCATACTGGTAGCTGATGAAAGGGCAAGTAAGCAAGAGTCCAGACTCAAGAACGGTTCCTCTAGGCTTTGCTCTTCCATTGTTCCACTCACTACAGTAGTCAACCCCACTGCCAGATTATTAGAAGTCACCACAAGAGTCCATGTCAAGAGGAAAGAGAATCAAAAGAGGTAGTGTCATCTGAATTCAGGGCAAGACAATGACCTATGGACTCTTGCCCATCTCCCCAATCAAGTTAAATAGCAAAAGTAACTGAAACAAAACTTCCTTCTCTCTCTAATCTAATCTAATTAGGATTTTGTAGGCTGCTAAATTCCCACAAAGGGTCCAAATAAAATAGAATATACAATAACATAGAGTGTACAATACAGTAAAATATGGTTAAAAAATCATATCTAATAGCAGTCTTTAACTAGTCATTTAGCAGGTCTAATCAATCTGACTTCACAAGTACTCATCAAACAAGAAAGTCATTAAACTTTTACAAAAAAATCATATAAGAATTTTTAATTGGAAGAGATCTCCAATAATTAGCAGCCTGATATGAATATGATCTTTCATAATTTCTTTTACATACAAGAAGATGAACTGAAGGAAAAGGAAGCATATTACTATTCTTCAGTTTTAGAGTTAGTTGGGCAGAAGAACAATAGAAAATGTCAACAGACATTCTGACCGGTTAAATAGCGCTGAATATCAGGGGGAATAAGCTTTTTTAACATGGATTTGCATCAGTTTTAGAATTAAAAGTGTACATATACATGATTAAAAATAGCTCCCTCTACAACAATAGCCCCCCCCAAATTATAAAAGTCTCAATGTTTAAAATCACTTGCCCATAGAGCAGCAGCCACTCTACAGACAGTGCTTCTTTTGAGGGAGGACTGAGTACCGGCACCTTTTTTCATTGTCTGCTAAAATTAACCCATGGTCTCCAAGTTTTAATGATAGAGCTCAAGGTCTACACACCAATTCTGCCTTGTCATAGATTCTGTGACTGGTTGCAGGGGGTCTGGCTATTGTGGGGTGGATCCCTCAGTAATCACCCCACCCCTGAAAGGTGGCTGGCATTTGAGTACCGGCACCTTTTTGCTAGAACAAACGCAACTATCTACAGATGTGCCCAATCTGTAAATTTTCAGCAGCACTATATGGTTAGTGCCACTGAAAATTCTTAGAGATTGAGCACAGGTGTTCTGCCTAACACTGTGGATAAATCTAGTATGTGGACACAATATAGTTTCACCATCAGCTCAAAAGGCGGAGGCAATATAGCTTCATCTAATTAACTTAACACATGCCCAGTGCCATCAAATCCTCAAAAATTCATAAGGTAATATCTTCCCTTGTATCATTTGTCTTAATATTATATATATATATATATCTATATATATATATATATATATATATATATATCTTTTAAATTTCAAGCAACTTCACAGATTAAACTTAAACCTCCATTAGGATCATTATACTAAGTAACTAAAGGACTTCATTGTGCTACTGAAGTCCTTTAGTTACTTAGTTAATGAACCTAATGGAGGCTTAAGTTAATCTGTGAAGTTGCTTGAAATTTAAAAAGATATATATATATATATATATATATATATATATATATATATATATATATATATATATATATGATAAATGATACAAGGGAAGATATTACGTTATGAATGTGAGGATTTGATGGTGCTGGGCATGTGTTAAGTTAATTAGATAACTCTGTGGATAGTCAGCTATATTGAGCTGCTATCTATATAGCTATGCAGTTTAATTTAGGCTAGCAAAAAGGCTGTCTTAAATTAAACTCCATAATTATCTGGATAACAGTTGTATATTATTGCTGCGATAAAGATGGTGCCAGTCAGAAGTCTCTATACATATTCAGCACCAATCATTACCCCCCAGATTCTATAAATGGTGCGCAAATTTATGTGTGCAAAATTGCGTGCTATGTTGAGATGTGTGCACAACTAAATTGGCCAATTAGCCAATTAGTGCCAATAATTAGGTGCTAACAATAAATTATTGGCATTAATTGGCAACAATTTGGATTTGCACTATTCTATAAAGATCCACATGCAAATCTTATAGCACACAGCTCAAAAGGGGATGTGACCTTGAGAGGGGCATGGGTGGGTTAGGGGCATTCATTAAAGATGCGCACAGTATTTCTGAATACTGGGGATCCGTGCGGAACTCACTTCAAAACTAAGCTAAGTTAAGCTTTTTCTATAAGTACAATTACAGCCTTGTCAGATTGTCAGACTGTTCAATTATGAAGCTCCCGATGTGTATGCAATATCAAGTATAGTCATACCTTTGGTAGTCGTAGAACAGTAACAAAAATAAAAACAAAAAAAAGAGATAAATAAACAACTAAGGAAGGTGGTAGGGCAGTTGTGGAATGCATTACCCACATCCCTGAAAGCTATTGATGAAATAACTAACTTCCGCAAATCATTGAAGACACACCTCTTCAACAAGGCCTACAAAGAGAACCCATAGCCTCACAAAACTACCTCACCAATTCACCCAGTTATTAAAGTGCACCTTCTATACCATCCTCCATAACACCTTCCTTCTCTCTTCCCTTACTTATTCTTTGTACATTCTTTCTACATTACTAATTGTATCTGATATCACGGAATGACTATGTCATAACAAAACTCTGTAAGCCACATTGAGCCTGCAAATAGGTGGGAAAATGTGGGATAAATGCAATAAATAAATAAAATATATACGAGACTGCAATTGAACACCCGCAACCTATGAGACTTCCCTACTAAAAGTAATGCTATGCTGACTGCATATGCATAAGTTCTACTGAGTTTTTGTGAGGTATATGTACCAAGTTATAGTAGAATAAGTGCCATCACTAGTTGACAGTATCCTAGAAATAAGCAGTGGATTTCCCCAAGTCCATTTTAATAATAGTGTACGGACTTTTCCTTTAAGAAGCCATCCAAACCTTTTTAAAACCCCACTAAGCTAACTGCTTTTAACACATTCTCTGGGAATGAATTCCAGAGTTTAATTGCACGTTGAGTAAAGAAACATTTTCTCCGATTCATTTTAAATTTACTACTTTGGAGCTTCATTGTGTGCCTTCTAGTCCTAAAGAGTAAACAATGGATTCACGTCTACCTGTTCCACTCCACTCATTATTTTATAGACCTCTATCATATCTCCCCTCAGCCATCTTTACTCCAAGCTGAAGAGCCCTAGCCGCTTTAGCCTTTCCTCATAGGAAAGTCATCCCATCCTCTTTTTCATTTTTGTTGCCCTTCTATTTACCTTTTCTAATTCCACTATATCTTTTTTGAGATAACGTTGTACCCTCGATACTGGTATAAACAACATTTTTCAGTAGGCAGGTGGTAACCAAAATATAATCAATGTGGGAATAAGTATTGTGCGGTGGAGAAAAGAAGTATCTTCATGATCAGATAAATGCAAAAGTCTTCATACATCATGAAGCTTTAAATGGGAAATAATATTTTGTAAGCTAAACCAGGCTTTGTTTTTTTATATGCACATATGGAGTGACTGTCCAAATCTGGATTTTGTATTAAATTTAAATTACCTCCTACAAAGCAGGGCACAGAGCCCTCATTGGCAATCAAGTCAGCTAATGTTAGGAAAAATTCAGGAGAATCTGTATTTGGTGCATATATGTGAAATAAGGTGAACAGATTCCCATTAATATTGACTGTGATCTTGACCAATCTCCCCAAAACATCATTAGCTTGAGATATTATAGAGAGACTACTTACATTTTAATGCTTATCGATTACTAGTACAGTCACTGATTTTGCCCCAGATAAACTACTGTAATGCTATTTTAGTAGGTTTATCTGAAGGTTTATGGAAAAAGCATCAGACACTTCAAAAGATTAATTTGTTGTACATCTCATTATGAATCAGCTGCCCCTCTTGCGAAAGTTGTACTGATTGCCTATGAGAGTACGAATAATTATTAAATTATGTACGATTACTTTTTCTATTATAAATGGTTTTGCTCCTGCATACTTATCAGACCTTGTAATTTTGTCACAATGTCATGGAGCCGTAACCAGTGCATTATTTCTAGCAAAAAGGTGCCGGTACTCAAATGCTAGGCCACCCTTCAGGGGTAAGGTGATCACTGAGGGACCCACCCCATAATAGTCAGGCCCCTTGCAACCAGTCACAGAATCTATGACAAGACAGAATTGGTGTGTAGAGCCTAAGCTCTTTCATTAAAATTTGGGGTCCATAGGTCAAAATTTTACCAGACAATGGACAAGGTGCCGGTACTCAGCACCCCCAAGTACCCCCTCAAAAAAAGCCCTGGCAGTAACTAACAAATTGGTAAATCTTAAGGGCATCATTTACAGGTCAACTTTTGACAGTCTGTTCTCTTTTCAGTGAAATGGTGGAATTCTTTACCTGTGAACATTAGAATATTAGGCCAGATAAAATGGTTTAAGAAAGCTCTAAAACACATCTTTTTTAATTGTTTGATAAGTAATGTATTGTATTTCTAAACATGTAGCTCACAAGGAATGCCTGTGTTTTTTATCTTATTGTAAACCGCAGGGAGCTCTGAATTTGGGACCTGGCAGTATATAAGCATCAATGCAATGTAATGTATTGTATTTATTTATTTATTGGAATTTTATTAACTGCATTTATGAAGAGATTCACCCAAGATGGCATATAGCAGGTACCGTTTAACATCAAGCTTACAATTTTGTTAACAGCATAACAATAGTAAAATGAACAAGTATAGACATAGACAGAATGAAAGAGGAAAACTTGAAAGCAGCAAATTGAGACCTAATAATAGAACTACCATGAAACAGGATCAAAAAAATACACATTTAACAGCACTGAAATTCAAATACTAGAGATATAATATGATGTAAGCATAATAGTGATGGAAGTTCTGAGAGAAGACATTTCTCTGGTAAGTGAACATTATTTTGCTTTGTGCTTTGGGAACTTAAAGATTGGAGTTTAAAGGAGGAATTGTAGGTTAGTGATAGGCAGAATAAAAATATAAAAAAAGCAAACTTTATCAACTAATTTCCATACTCTTTTCCCCCTATTTTTTAAACTTGAACTTTGTACCACAGCATTAACAGATACTACTACTACTACTTAGCATTTCTATAGCGCTGCCAGGGTTACGCAGCGCTGTACAAGTTTAAACACGGGGAGGGACAGTCCCTGCTCAAGAGAGCTTACAATCTAACGGATAGCCTCTAGCAGGCACTACAGGACCTAGTTTAGTTAATAGATATGGGATACAACAGTGCTAAGGAAATTTCAGATTTTGTGAAAATCATTTCAACAGCTGAATCTCTCAGCGGGTTTTCACAGAACTATATTTTTACTTTTTTGACTAAAGATGAGTTTTAACAAGAAAAGTTTGAAAGTTGACTTCTCTTCCCTCATTAATCTCATGATAAAGTTTGCATTCATTGAAGGAATGCATCTAATTCTGAAATCTCAGTAGCTAATACTCTTTTTAAATTATTAGCTAAAGGATAATATATAATTTAGATCTACTATATAATATCATCTATCCAATCCTTTTGCTTGCTCATCTTGCAAGGGGTATTTAAATAGCAATATCTAACATTTATGCTGCAGATCTGCATCATCCACCATTGCTATTCTCCAGCACATATCAAAATGTTTTCAGTTTAGTACTGGGATCTAATTATTTTCAAGACATTTCCTCCAATTCTCTTCTCTCTGTACCAATTTTGTTCACAGACAGAGCTCACATCCTGCTGAATGACAGCTATTACTACCAAGTACATTATTCATGTGAATTTTCAATTAATGCATTACTAGGCTGTATACAGAACTCCCATAGACATTATTTGGAATACTCTACATAAATGCATGTATGAGAAACATATCTTTTTTGGGCCTAGAAGCTTTTTCCTGCTTTTGGACTTTAAGCACAAGTGGAACCAGATTCTAGTTGCTTATTGCCCCTTAAGCCATCATGCAGTAGATTTCCCCCACCATCACCACCACCATTTCATAACCCCTCCCTTGGACAATCTCATCCATGAAGAGGATCTCAAAATGGAGAGTAGGCAGGAAATGAAACATGGAGTGGAGGAGTAAGAGTAAGCCTAATGTTTAGAGCAGCAGACTGAGAACCAGAGGCAGTGGCGTAACCAAGGGTGGGTCCAATTTGAGTTCAGGCCCACCCAAACTTTCATCTCTCTTAGTGTGGCTGGCAGGGATACCCAAGTCCTGCCAGCCGAAGACCTCCTCCCTGCCAAAGAACTTACATCTTGGGCAGCCGTCAGCACTGTCCCCGAGCCACTGCTACCATGAGAAAAACTGAACATATGCAGAGGCCAGCAGCTGGCTCATTTGGCGGGGAGGAGGTCTTCAGCTAGCTGGGCTTGGGAATCCCTGCCAGCACAGGTATTTAATTTACTTTGGTGGTGAGGCACTGTGAGGAGAAGCGGAAATTAAATGTAGGTTTTGCTTTAGTTGGTAGGAGAGTGGACATGAAACTTTTGGCCCACCCACTTTGTTCTAGGGCCTGCCCTAAATCAGTTGTCTGGCTATGCTACTGACCAGAGGTGCCTGGGTTCAAATTCCACTTGTGCTGCTTTTAATCTTGGGCAAGTCACATTAATCCTCCATTGTGTCAGGTACAAAACTTAGATTGTGACCCCTTCAGGGACAAGAAAATACATACTGTACCTGAATGTACACCCTTTAAATAGGTTTCACGAAGTATATAAAACAATTAAAATGTTTAAAAAAAAGAGACACAGGACAGAGTACCCTTGAGAGTAGAACAAGAAAAGCATGTCCTTCTTCCTGTAGTACCTGCTTTCTTCCTTGGGTTGAGCCACCAGACCTTTGGCTGCATGTGAACTGAAGCTGGGCCACTGTACAAAATACAAGAACACAGCAGGGAATATATATAAAGGCCTCAGGTCCTGCTTTAAGGGTACTTGCAATGACATACATTGGCTGTCCTAAGGAAAACAATATTCCCTTAACTTTACAATGACATCATCGGTTGACAGAGAGAGGGAGCTTCCATGAGGCTCAAGAATACACAAACCTCTTACAGCACCTAGGTGCCATTTTACTAAAGCTTAGTGTGAGCTAAAGGAATTAGCACATGCTAAATGCTAAGAAGCAATTCCATTTGAGCACACTAAGCTTTAGTAAAAGGGCCCCCAAGTCTCATGAGAACCATCACAC